>NC_141163.1:92947965-93267465 GCF_053477565.2 Lygodium microphyllum | reverse complement strand
GAAGGAGAAAAATTTGAAAAATGCAGGAATTTTAGAGGATGATGAGCACATAGATGGGATGTATCACAGTATGATTTGTGCAGATACGATGACAGAGATGGAAAATATGCTGAAAACTAATATGCAAAGTTGTCACAGTAATGTATTAGTGCAATCCGTGGACATGTTTTATGAAATTGTAGATTTTGTGTCACAGATTGAGTTAGAGGCTGAGGCGACTCAGCAAAAAGTGTTGAGTGCTGAAGAATTCAGCAAACAGAGTTTTCGACTGATTATGATCAGCTTATAGAGACACAGAGGGCTGAAAACTTTCAGCCAACAGAGTTTACTGCTGAAATATTACAGCATCCAGAGTTTAGGGTTGTTCCTATGTAGTCCATAGAGCAGAGGGTTGAGGATATTCAGCCCCATTGGAGTGCAAAATTGCTGATTTACAGCAAGATTTAAGTAATGCAGAGGATCATAATGAAGCCAGGGTTGACACGAAATACAAGACTGTAGATAAGAAGGTGAAGCCGATAGCTGTACCACTTCCACCTGACAGTGATCAACAAATAGAGAGGGCTGCCAAACAGCCAATTTTGAGGAATCCGGAGCATATAGGCCATAAATTTTCAGCAGAGACTCTTGCTGAATTGAAAATTGGAAATGGTGATTTCTTGCTACCCATAGAGAAGCAATGCTTTCAGGAGATGCTTGAGCGACATGGAAGGGGGTTTGCTTTTTTCCCGCATGAGATTGGATGTGTGAATCCAGATATTGTTGCTCCTATGGTGATCTTTACTATTCCTCATATGCCATGGAACCTCCGACCTATTCCAGTGCCTAAGGCACACCTGCCAAAGCTAATTGATTTATTGAATGAGAAAATCAGGATGGGAATTCTTGAGCCTTCATCTGCACCATACTCAAACAGGTGGTTTACGGTTCCAAAGAAGAATGGTACTCTCCGATTTATACAGGACATGCAGCCAATAAACAGAGTTACTATCAGGAATGTTGGTATATGTCCAGTTGTGTATGAGTTTGCAGAAGCATTTTCTAGACGTGCCATCTATTCTTTAGGTGACTTGTATTCGGGATATGATCAGTTTCAACTGGCTTTGGAAAGCAGGGACATAACCACCATGAGAACTCCTATTGGGCTTGTCACGATGTGTACCTTGCCTCAAGGTGCCACTAATTCTGTTGCGCATATGATGAATGCCATGCAAAAGTTCCTTCGTGATTATATACCTCAGCTTACTATGCCTTTCTTGGATGATGTGCCCATTAAGGGGTGTGCATAAGAAGAGAAGAATGAGAATCTAAATGAGCAAGGATGCAGATACTTTGTGGTTGATCATATTTCAGCTTGTGAGAAGATTTTGGCCAAGTTAGAAGAAGTAAACTTGACACTATCAGGGCAAAAATTTGTTTTTGGAGTGAATGAGGTTGTCATTGTTGGACATATGTGTGGATATTATGGCAGGAAACCCTCACCTGATAAGGTGGATGCTATAGGCAAGATTACGGAGTATTGTTCTACCACTTCAGAGGTGCGGAGATTCATTGGAGCTTGTGTGTTTTATATGATTTGGATACCTCATTTTGCACACATAGCAGATTGTTTATATCAATTGCTTCGAAAGGGGCAGAAATTCTATTGGGATGAGAGCACACTAGAGCCATGCGGAAATTGAAGAAGTTATTGCAGATTGCTTCTACTCTTAGGAAAGCAGATTATAATTGCGAAAGACCTATTGTACTGACAGTTGACACTAGTCTAATTGGCATAGGTTGGGCTGCGGGTCAAGATGATGCAGATGGAAACAAGTATGCTATTCGGTTTGGGGCGAAAGTCCTAAACGAGAGACAGAGGAGATATCCGCAAATCAAGAGGGAGTTACTGGGGATTGTTACGGCTCTCAAATGTGACAAGGAGTACTTTATTGGAGCTTCAGTTGTTGTGGTGGAGACAGATTGTTTGCCATTGATAGGTATGATTTACGAGTTGCTCTACTCCGGATATAGCTATGTTGAGATGGATTGCATACATCAAGTCATTAAATCCAGAATTCAAACACATAGTAGGGAAGGATAATCCAGTGGCAGATATGTTGTCTAGAGCCAGATATGATGATGAGGAAATACTACTTGCAGAAGAGGGTGATGCAGAAATTTCAGCCACTATGGTTGATCATGTTTGCCATGTCTATGATATTGTGACTTTCATAGAAGAACTCTATGTTAGAGATTGGTTGTAGATTGGCAAGTACCTTAGTACACTAAGCAAAAGAGATGAATGGACAGATGAAGAGTTCAAGAAGATCAGAAGGAAAGCTTATGGTTATTTTCTCAACAACGGATTTCTCTGGAAGCATCCGAAGAAAAGAGGTGGATTACCTTTGCGGGTTGTCTGCGATAGAGAGACACAGTTACAGGAGATGAGGGAGTTTCACGAGAGTCCTTGGGCTGGTCATAGAGGAGTGTGGGCTACTTATGAGAAAATCAAGGAGAAATATTGGTGGAAAGGCATGTATAGAGATGTTTCTCACTTTGTAGAGACTTGCAGAGACTGCCAAATGTATTCGGTAGTGCGTCATCGAGATGAGCTTCATCCGACCTATCCGCGATGCATTCATTATAAGTGGGTAGTTGACTTGGTTACTATGCCTATGGGTCTATGGCAGATGAGATATATTGTTTTGGCTAGAAAGGATCTTACCAATCATGTTGAGGGCAGATCTTTGAGAACGAAGACCACTAGTGCAGTGTGTAAGTTCTTATTGGAAGAAATTTTATACAGGTATGGCTGTGTGGGTAAGATCACTGCGGATCGTGGTGAATTGGATGCAGATGAAGCTAGGGAGTTTTTCTCTCAATTAGGAATCAAGTTGGCTCTAACTACAGCATACAATCCATAGGGAAATGGGAAGAGTGAAAGAGGGCATCCGCTGATAGTGAAAGCATTAGCCAAAGCATGCAGAGGATGGATTGGAGAATGGTCGAGACTTCTACCATTTGCTTTGTGGGCTGATCGTACGACTCACAATGTCACCACAGGATATATGCCCGCAGAGTTGATGTATGGTCAGAAACCGGTTATGTCGACTGAGACTTGTGCTTTGACTTGGTCAGTTTTACCTTGGCAGGAGGATTTGAAGAGAGAAGAGCTCTTAGCTCTTTGGATTCGACAGTTGGAGAGAAGACCAGAGGATATTTAGCTAGCTATTGATAGGTTGAAGGTTGCTAGACTAAGAAATAAGGATAGGTTTGACAGCAGGCATCGCTTGCGGCCTAGAGCAATAGAAGAGGGAGACTGGGTATTAGTCTTTGATAGCAGCCTTGAAAATTAGCATACTGCACTTCGGAAGATGGTGAAAAGATGGTTTGGGCCGTACATAGTCAGACATGTCTTTGATAATGCAACATATGAGTTGACAGAATTGGATGGGACAGTGCTTAGAGTGCCTATTCCAAGAAAAAGAATCAAGATTTTCAAGAAAAGAGATGATGAAGATTATGCATTGGAAGAATTTGCAAGAGAAGAGCAAGGAGAAGAAACTCCAATGGAAGAGATAGATGATATGATAGAAAATCTTGTTGATATACCAGAAATGCATAATGAAGAGATTGATCTGTTTGTGGATCTTGATGATAACAATCATGGATAGTTGGCCCCCATCCGGAGGATGCGCAGGATTAGAGGGGGTGGATGTCGTATTGTTTCGCATTTGAGGTGTGAAATCCACCCAAAAGTTGTGTGTGGGAGTTGATATTTTGTACATACTTAGTAGTTATGTTTGCATTTTTGTTCTGTGTGGGCAGTATAGTGGAGAGGGGTTTGGAGCAAGAGGAACTTATCTGTAATGCTCTAGTTGGCATGTATGTCGAGTATAGAAACCTACCAGATGCTGATGCTTGCAGAAATATTCATCTAGACATATTTATTGAGAATACCATGATCTCTATGTATGGCAAGTGTGGAAGCATTGCGAAAGCAGAGATAGTGTTTGATGGCTTATCAAGTCCAGATGTTGTCTCGTGGATTGCAGTGCTCACCACTTATGTAGAGCTAGACCAGGGGGGAGAAGGCACTTCAGTTTTACAGACATATGTGGTCGGGATTCAAGCATGTGGCATTCTAACACAGAAGGATAAAGCCATGCCTGAGACAGGACAGTTGAGCAAAGCAATAGCACTGATCATAGGGCAAGCATTGCATTCGGATGCACAAAGTAAAGGTTGAGCATAGACGACCTCATGCCATTGCTTGGGAGGGTGTGATAGACAGAAAATGTTTTGCCTGGAGTTCAACTAGAAAAGCATGTGGAGAATTCCTTTGACAGCATGCTTGTTGGTAGTGAAGATTCTACTATACTTTTAGGAGGAGGAAAACAGAGCTCTACAAAGGAGTTGAATGGATTAAAATGTGAGGATATTAGAAAACCATTCTTGGATTATGATCACATATGTGATATCAACACCCCTTGTGGATCCCAGCTCCAGCAAGATGTCCACAACAACTTTCAAGAGCAGATGATCAAGGATTCAAGAGTCCTACAAGACTTGAAGCATCCTTGGAGCTGGAGTTTGGACTAGAGCATCTTGGGAGTTTGATTGTGATCTCAAGAACTTATTGGAGAAGGGAGGTCAATTATTATTAAAGCTCAATCAACAGTAAAGGGTCTACGAGAGATAGCTAAAGCTATTAGAGAAACTGGTGGGGAAGAGGCTATTGCTTTGAGGATTGCAGAACAGTATCTTCAAGCTTTTAGCAGCATTGCTAAATAGGGAACAACCATGCTTTTGCCAAGCAATGCTTCTGATCCATCTAGCATGGTGGTGCAGGCTTTGTTGATATATAAATGTGTGATAAATGCTGAAATTGGCCCGCTTTCCTATGAGAAATGCGGGATCTAGAGCATGGCAAAGGTGGAAGCTATGGAGGATGGAAGGAGAAGTGTGGACTCATGATGGAAAAGACACTGTTTATTACACAACTGAATTAGGTTCCAAGATTGAGACTTGGACTCATAAACACAATCTTGTGTATGTAGACAATGACATTGACACTTCACTGAAAAGAAAAGAGTACTATCATTGCATTAAGAAAAGGAAGCAAGTACAATGCTTTATAGGAAAGTAGGAAACTGCAGTAGGCACCATTGTGCATATGGGATAGGTTAGCCCGCATATCCTTGACCCTGAAGCTCCATACAAAGAGGCTGTTTGAGTGAGTGTGATTGTTGATTCTCAACACCCCTCCTCAATCACAACTAGAAAGGCACAAAGTGTGTAGAGGCTGTAATGAGAACCACCTGCAAAGTGTGGGAGCACTACAAACATGGTAGACACCAGAGGCTATTGCAGAAAAGGCTAAGTGTGGGCACCAAAACATGACGGACATCCAGAGGCTGTAACAGGGGCCTCACAAAGTGTACAGGGACTGTAATGACAAGTTACATAAGGAGTTTACAAAGCTTATGGCAGGAAGCATTAGGGCAAGGAAGTACAAGGCTTTTAAAACAGTCTATCAGAATTATGAGAGTACAAGGACTGATGAGTCTTGTCCTTCCGATCCTGGTGGTCTTCATCTTCATCTTCATTTTCATCTTTTGGTCCATGGTCTTCTTCTTCTTTCACAACTACAAGATAGGCCTTTTGGGACCTCTTCCTAGCATGACAGAACTTTTCAGTATGTCCGGTCCTTTTGCAGAAGTCACAGAAGAGCGGTTCCTTTTTATCTTTGTATTTGTTGTTTACATATAACATTTGTTCATCCTTTGAAGTGCTGGGCTCTTCTTTGCTTTTAAGTTTCTTTTCTTCTTCTAACAGAGATGCCTGGATATCAACAAGTTTAGGATTTGGCATGTTGATTAAAGTTGTTGATACATTATTATATTCAGGAGGCAGACTCTTAAGTAGAACACCGATGCAAACATCTTCATCCATTTTAATGTTGATTCCTGCAAGTTGGGTTAGGAGTCCTTCCATGTAATTGAGATGTGTGGCAAGTGATGTGCTGGACTTCATTTCAAGCCTGAAGAACTCAATCAGGAGACCATACTTTGATGATTTAGATTGTGCACCGAACAGGGTGTCAAGTCTTTTCCATGTATCCTGTGAGGTCTCACAGTTATCCACATGGTGGATATAACTGTCGTCTAGCTCCAGTTTGATAATGGCCTGGGCTCTGTCATCATTATTTTGCCAAGTAGTTGCAAGGTCTGCGTCCCAAGGTTTCTTCTCTTTGCCATTTGTGATGGCCCAGAGACCCTTTTTCATCAAGATAAGCTTGATGCGGGTTTACCAGGTGTGAAACCTGACTCCTTTGAATCGAGCATTTGGAGATTCTTTTCCCATGTTGAGATTGCAAGATCAGCAGCAAATCAACACCAGAATTCTAAGATTTTATCAGTAGAAGAGCAAAATGCAGTGTGTCAAGAGACACAGTTAGTGACAGTGTGAAAACACACTATGTTAGTGTTGATGTTGAGCTTGATTGTTGATTCTTCTTGTTCAGGATTGTTCGGTCGTTCTTCAATCTTCTTAGGTCCTTCTCCTCCTTGATTTGATGCTGGGTCAATGGATTAGAGTGACAGAGGCTTGGGTTGAGTGTCAAGAGAAAGAAAAACTGAGGAAAAAAAAGCTTGAGAAATTTTGGCTATGGTGGAATTAGGGTTTCTGAGACAGGGGCCTGGTTTTTTCAACATTGCAGGAGCTATACTTGATCATTTTCAAAAATTTTTACATGCCTAGGAAGCTGACTTCATGGGCTATCAAAGCCCTATGAAAATCGTCAAGATCATTGGCAGTATGGCGCGCGCAGGCACCTCGAACAGATTCAGCGCAGTTCAGGACAAGTTTCCACCATTTCTGTAATGCCAGGGTCAGGGCGCAGCAATGTCATCGATTTACGTGCCAGGATGAAGCGCCTTGAGTAGAGGAACAATCCCCTAGAAGGAATCAAGAGCTGGGCGCAGCAATGTCATCGATTTACGTGCCAGGATGAAGCGCCTTGAGTAGAGGAACAATCCCCTAGAAGGAATCAAGAGCTAAAGTGGCCTGGTTGAGAAGTTATTGAAGCTCCAAGTGAGGTAGGTCATGTCTGGCTATGGCAGACACAGAGCAGAGATTGAGAATTTTCACAATGCTAAGCTCTAGATGGTTAAATGCCCTGGATTGATGTGATATAGGGAAGCTTTATGAGTTGGGGAATATTTTCCAGAAGGAAGCTCCAAGAGATTTGACCTGTGGAGTGAGATATAAGCAGCTCAATCTGACAGGGTGCTGCTGGCTATGGCTGCTATGGAAGCTTCAGTGAGGATAGAGGTAAGAAATGGAACAATGAGCTGGACTTGAATTGACCTGAGGTTAAGAGGGACTGAGAGAGCAGATAAGGGAGTTATGTCATGCCCGACTTGGCTCTGATACCATGTGAGAAATGCGGGATCTAGAGCATGGCAAAGGCGGAAGCTATGGAGGATGGAAGGAGAAGTGTGGACTCATGATGGAAAAGACACTGTTTGTTACACAAGTGAATTAGGTTCCAAGATTGAGACTTGGACACATAAACACAATCTTGTGTATGTAGACAATGACATTGACACTTCATTGAAAAGAAAAGAGTACTATCATTGCATTAAGAAAATGAAGCAAGTACAATGCTTTATAGGAAAGTAGGAAACTGCAGTAGGCACCATTGTGCATATGGGATAGGTTAGCCTGCATATCCTTGACCTTGAAGCTCCATACAAAGAGGCTCTTTGAGTGAGTGTGATTGCTGATTCTCAACATTTCCTGGGGAAAAAGGGGCTGCTTTTCTGGAAAAAGGGGAACCTGCTTTTATATCGGGTGGAAGGAAGCTCGACAGGGGAAAAAAGAAAAAGCAGAAAACAGAAAAGGAGAATGAGAAGCTGATATGAGAGCGATATGCACAGAATCAGGATGGTGGGGAGGGCTGATACTTTTATGGCAGTGACCATCAGTGGGAATCGAACGGAGGGGCAAAGTTGTAGCCGAATATGAGAACTTGAAGAAGAATAAGGCCGCAACAAAGCCAAAGGGAGAGAAGACAAAAGGAGAGCGAACTGTGACAAGAAAGCACAGGCCCGAGCCTGCACACGAGGAAGAACAGGGGAAGAAAAAGATGACGAAAACAGCAAGGAAACGAAGCTGAGGGGAACAAGCCAATGACGAGAGCTTTGAAGCCGAAGATAAAAACAAAGGCTGATAATGATTGATAATGTGGGAAGGAGAGGATCGTCGTCTGGTCTTGGGGGGGCGAGCTCTGCGTTCAGAACATAGGAGGAGGGGAGCTATCTCTATTGGATTGTGATGAATCGGACTGCGATGAGCTAAAGCTATGCTAACCTAAAGAGTAGAAGTATGTCAACATGCGACGAGGCTTCATCAATGATAACCACAGCTACATGTTGGCAGCAGATGGAAACACAGGTGCAGAGGAAGGAACCTGAAGAAGTGCTGCAGGCTCTCCACAATCTTCATTTTCTATGGTTGTCCTACAATGCTGTCGACAAGCTCCTATCTCAGAAGCTGTAACCACGTCAAACTTTGCCCATGCCAGGCTCACAAGCTTCAGGACAATTTACTGCTTACGACGGAGATGATCCAAAAACCTTAGGAGACAATAGAAGTGTTACTAATAGCTGTAGCAAAGCTGTTCATTATGTTTCAAGGGATGAGATCAAAGCAATGTCTCCATCATGAAGAGATGGGATCGACTCAGTAACAGAGAACAACCTTCGTAGATCATTTTGCAGGTTCTTGAGGGAACTTGGAATCAAGCTGAGAATGCCCAGTGTTGCAATCGCCACATCTACTATATTTTGCCATCAGTTTTACCTTCATTAATCACACCATAAAAATGATCGATTTACAATTGCAACAGCATGTATGTTCTTGGCCGGCAAAGTAGAGGAACATCGGAGGCCTCTTGAAGACGTGGTTGCTTTGGCATATTGTTTGCAGAACAGGAATAATCCTGTAGTAGCTCAGGAGATGAGAGATAAGGATTTGTGCGAGAAGAAAAAAAAAAGAGCTTGTGCTAGTTGCGGAACAGATTGTTCTTGTCACATTGAATTTCAACTTCCAAGTTTTACATCCCTACTGCCGGAGAATTCTACCCTACAGCTTTTCACTTCTGCAACTAGAAAAACCATTTTTTAATAAGAGGAAATGTGGATACCTGAAGCTTCCATAAACATGCTGAAAAAGAACATTCTACCCTTCATCGATGATATGCTTCTGAATTACTGTGGCTGTCATTTGATGATGTTTCTAGGATTCATTTCAGTTCAGAGAACCTCAACATTACTGGAAATCCACCTTGACAAGATGTGTATGCAGTCACAAAGCTAGAAGAAACATGCTATTTTGTCATTTTACAATCATGAACTGATTTCTATTGTTCGTCTGACAAAAATCTGTGACACTTCTCCAACCAGTTTAAAAGCAAACACTGCTCCTGAAAATTTTATTCTTGTCTGAATGAAGAAGAAGAGCCAACCTTCTATACTATTTATTTTTACAAGAATGTCATCAGCTCTATGTCATACTAATCAACCTTGGTTCCATTGATCTTTTTCTAAGCTGCAATGTGGACATTTACAACAGTAGACAGGAGTAAATAAGAATAATTCAGCTTGATTGATCTTCCATCTCAAAATTTATCAAGGTCTTCTGTAGACGCGACTTTGCTTTCGAAAACCCTTCGACAGCGCATTAGCTATATTTCTATAGGAACTCTTACTACACCAAGCTGAAGTTAAGCTTACATGACATGAATAAGGGTAATCTTCTTATTGTTAGATAACTCCACTATAATTAGAGTTGTAGCTCTTATACAACTCTGAGGAAAGAGTTCAAATGATGCTACTGTCAAACTCGATCATATATCGAACAGAGCATCAAAGAAAAAGTGAGAATTGAGGCATATTTTTCAATTGTATACAAACCATGGGTATTGAGCCACCAATGTTGAGAGCATTGACTTTGTGAACTCTTGGATGTGCAAGTCTCACTTGATCTATAGGGGTTGCTGGTATATTTGTAGAAGAGGAAGTAAGCTCTTGAAGAATACATGTAGTTCCTTGGGCTAGGTCCTTCTGACTTGTCAGTATTCTTTTCTATACTTTACATAGAGAATGTAGCTCTTGCTACATCAGAAGAAAAGCATTTGTCATATCATTACCTGCCTGGGTCCCTAAAGTCACAAAAGAGAGTGACTGTAATAGCTAGGATGTAGTCCTTGACTGATGAATATTTTCTCATTTATGGGGCACAAACATATTCGCTTGACCCTTAATATCTGGTCCAAGTGTACCACGCTTTGGCAAGCCATAGGGGTTAGAGAAGAATTCTTGCTTGATTTTGTTTTTATGCTTTTTTAAAAAAATGAGAAAATTATTTATGTGTCAGAATCGGATGATTCTAATAAGATCTCCTTAATATGTTTTCTTTTGATTTTCTTGAGAAATCATTTCTGAAGTTAGAGGAGAAAGAAAAAGCACTAACCATAAATTTATCCCTTTGTCATCCTGGGAAGTGTACCTTATGAGCATTGACAGGTTGGAAATGGGCAGGATAAATTGTATCATCATCTAGATCTTTTGTAATATCTGACAGTGTGTCTTCATTTGCAAATTCATCTGCAGTATGCTGTATTACTAGCTGTTGATTCACACTACAAGAGAACGGCCCTATAGACGCGCACTGTACATGCGAAAAAGCGAGCGCGTTTATAAGCACGTGTATCAGCGCGTCTATTCATGCTAGTATAAAAACGTGTCTATATATCCGCACTGATAATCGCGCTTATAGATGCGAAAATAAACGTACATATTTTTCATTTCTCATAAAGTCCCTGAATATGACCAAACCTCTTAACAGCTAGTATTTTTTTGAATAGGGCATGATTGGATGTATATAAGACATAGTTACACCTGGATCATATGCTAGGACATGATATACATGTACAAGATCATACAAACATGATATACATGTATATACGACATGATATACATGTATAGGGCATATACATGCATAGGACATGATATACATTACCAACTTTACTTCTTTCTGAGTATTACAAATATACATCCAATCATGCCCTATACAAATGTGATTGGATAGGGCATGATGATTGGATGCATATATAAATCAAAGGTTGACTTGTGCATTTGCAATATATATATATATATATATATATATATATATATATATATAGAGAGAGAGAGAGAGAGAGAGAGAGAGAGAACTGATCAATACACTCACATGTCTCATTTAATGTTGTGCACTTAACCTAGCCATGCATGCCAAGTCATAGCATGAGTAGATTGATGTAAATCAGTTGGCTTGTGCATATGCAAGATATTCCAATCATGTCAAGGTGCACTTATAGCTCACATATAATTTTAGATAAGGTGGACCACATGTAACCAATGTGCACATGTCCTCTTTTCATCATCTTTAGCCAGTGTGTCCACTTGTTGGTGACTAATACCAACAAGCCAACTACAAATCTCTTATCTATGAAATGTATAAGTAAATTAAATTGGTTAATTTGATGAGGCCAAGTTTTCCTTCCATGGACAGTGTGGTTGGCTATATTCTGCTTCAAGGTTATAGGAACTTGCAGAAGTCAATGGAGCATCCTAAAAATGACGATACTTTAATTACTATATCAAGTCACTTCATGTACATGTCTTTGATTGATTGATGGATAATATTCCTTTCTCTATCTCTTTCGTATACACCTTCATTGCATTATCTCTCTCTAGCTAAAAACCATTTGTGCTTTATCCACCTATTGATACTTGCATGCAATTGTAAGTGGGATGGTCTAGTAAGTCACTACATATGTGCCAATTGACTTGCCAATGTGTTATCTCTTATCCTCAAGCTTTGTTATATATTTCACCACATAGATCAATTGATTCCCTAAATGCATGCATTGATTTCTTAAATTGTTCCTGTGCGTCTGTAAGAACGTGTAACAAGAATTATCTGTGCATATACACACGCAATTACATGCGCTTACAGACGCGCCATGCAAGTATACAAAAATTTAAAAAAAGTTGTGGCTTTCTTTTCAAACCTGTGCTTTCCTGCGTTTTTTGCGCGTTTTCTGCAGTTCGAGCTCGACATCACTACTCGTGTCTTTCTATCACTTCATGAAGCCAATGAGGCAAGGAAATAAGAGAAAAAAGAGGACAGGAGGAAAGAAGAGCCAAAGAGTAAAGAACAAGAGCCAAACAGCAAGGAAGAGAACAAGATTCAAGCAACTTACCAAGGGAAGGGAGAAGGAGGACAAGAAGCTTGCAACCTAGCCGCCACCCGTTGGAACAAGCAAAGAAGGTGAGTTCTTCTTCTCTCTCTCAATCTTGTTTGCTTTCTCTGTTTGTTTGTCTCTCTCTTCACATGCTGGATCTTGTCATCTATGGAGGTTTTTTAGCTTTGTTTTTTAAGCAAGTTTGAGAAGAAATGGTGTGACTGTGCGCGTCTATTAGTGCGTCTAGATGACAGTGTAGACGCAGCTGTAGACGCGAAAATAGACGCGCTGAGAGACACCCACAGAGACGCGTTGACATACGCTCACAAAGACATAGGTATGGACGTGCACAGAGATGTAGGTATAGACGCTGCATGTAATATGTTTTATCTGCACAAGGTAATATGATTTTTCTTGTGTAGATGTGGAATCCTGGATCCTCCAGCACCCCATTCAACAAGGAGCAATTCATGGGGGAGATGACCAATTATCTTGGTCGCCCTCCCACTGTAGAGGAGGTTTTCAGTGTGATGTCTGGGACACCTATCACATCTTTTCCTACACAGGGATCAGTTGAGGTACATTGATTGGCCGAAGCACGTGCATCTACAGAAGCACGTGTATCGAGTGAGGTAGAGGGTAGTGCACGTCGAGGAAGGAGGGAGAGTGGTGCAGGAGGACAAGGAGGTCAAGGGCTTTGTGGGGGTTGCCTAGGTGGTGGCTCTCGATCACCCTCACCGAAAAATGAGAGAGGTGAGCCTCCATAAATGTACTACTCTATCACTGATGTTGGTGGTATCTTGCATGACTTTGAGGGGAGGGAAGTGATAGCCTACTTGAGGAGTGTCGTGCATGCCACATACAAAGATTGCATGATTCCCTTCAAGCACCAAAAAAATGGTTTGTGGCAAGAGGTGATGCTGGCAGTACATAAAAGGTACCCTAATCCCGAGAATTCATGATTCTCAGATGATTGGGGACGGTCAAAGGTGAGAGACGCGCTTCATAACAAGAGGTCTCACCTTATGACGCGCGTCAAGGAGTCATTGCGGAGACAAGAGTAGGGGCGCCCTGGATATGGCCAACCACCCAATTTCCACCGCAAGGAGTGGAAAGAGGCCAAGAAGAGAGCAGCGGAGAAAATGACAAGTCGCCAGCATGCAGAGGCGCGACGTATCCAGGTGGCAACCATGGAATCGTCGCATTATGGATCGGGTGGCAGGGAGTCATGGGAGACTGAGTTTGTAAGTATTATTTGATTTCTTTTTTTAAATTAAATTTTGTAAATTTTTTCACTTCATTATGTAGTGTGTTTTAATATGTTGTATGTTCAAATTGTTTTGTGGTATCATATCGTTGGTAGGATGTCTACTCCTAGAGAGGTAGGCTACCATCGAGGTCATAACCGGGCGTCCACTTGGCAGCATTTCTACGAGGAGGGACTCATCACGGAGGAGCAATATAATCACGCCATGAGGATTCCACCACCAAAAGAGGTATGTTTTATTTTTTATATGAAAAGTATAGATAACTCTAATTTATTGTTTGTAATGGTATTTATATACCTTAATACTTTGTGTAGGCGAACCCTGATGCAGTTGAGGATAGTGAAGGGGGGACTAGCAGTAGTGGTGGCGGCAACGACAGTGGTACAGGCAGCGGTGGTGGTAGCGATGATGATGCCACTTGTGAGGAGATATAGAGGAGCGCCATGCATGCATGCCTCCCCTTGGCTTGTAATTTTCATTTTTGATATGTATTACTTTCAGCTAGTGCTTGCAACCATGACGTCACAAGCACTAGAACTCATAATGTAAAAACGTTTCATCTATATATATGAAATTTCGTGTGCTATATACATCGTTTTGTTTTCAGTATCCAATCTTCGAAATAATCTTTCTCTATTTTCCCTAAGAATACAATTTGATGCTGATGGGGGGAAAAAAACCAGAGAGCATGTGGCTTGCAAAGCCACATGCTCTCTGGTTTTTTTTTAATACCTCTGTTTTGCGTGTCTATCAGCGCGTCTAAATTGCAGGATAAATGCGCGTCTATTCTCGTAAAAAACTTTCAGAGTAAACGTGGTTTTAGACGCGTAGATACACGCATGTATAGACACACAATATGAATATATCCACTTTTTTATAAATATGATTATATATTTACGTAGTACGTTTATATGCGCGTCTATATGCGCATCTAAGTGTGTGTGTAACTCTAATCATAAGCACGCTTTTAGACGCGATTTTGTAGACGCAGAAATAGACACGTTAATAAACGCACCCGACATTTTTTTTCACAATTCAAATATTGCGTCTACAAGCGCGTCTATGGAGCCTTTTTGTTGTAGTGTCAGTTGATGTTTCAGTGGATCTAGTAGATTCTTCTCCACTATCAATGTCACTTTTACTGTCATAAGAGTAACAGCTTTCAGTGTCAGATGAGTAATTAGAAGAGGAGTTAGATCCATAAAAATGCATATTTACTTTGGTAGAGTTGGCTTGGTCTTTGCCCTTTTTAGGACATTTGTTAGCCAAGTGTGATAAACTACAACAAATAAAACACTTCAAATCCTTCTTTTCTGAATTTTTCTCATACTCTTTGTTCTTATTAGACTTGTGATAAGACTTTCCTTTTCTATATCTGTGTGAGCTTCTTGAGTGTCGGGAAGACCTCTGTCCATAATCTTGCCTGTTAAAGACCTCAAGTTGGAATAGTTTCTGTGATGGCAAAAAGAGTGCCGATGTCGATGGCTATTATGACCACCTCTATAAGTACTATCACAACTACATTTCTCACAGCCAAAATCTACATCAAACTTAGAAGCAATCTTGCAAATAGATTGGGGGAAGTTTTAGTCGAGTTGTCATCTTCTGATGGTGACACACTTCCTTGAAATTTTTATCTATAGTCTTGCTCTATAGTCTATATTATTTGATCTACACTATTTGTGAAGTCCTTGTTCTCATTTTTCATTTTTTGCTTGCAATAGAATGGAATTGGCTTGGAAAAGGAACAAACCAAGTGTTCTTTCATAGAGTTGTTATGCGCGCCAAGTCCTTCATATAGCACGTCTCTCATGTAGATTACTACAACAAAAAGGCTCCATAGACGTGCTTGTAGATGCAATATTTGAACTGTGTTAAAAAATGTCGGGCGCGTTTATTACCGCATCTACTGCTATATCTAAAATTTCGTGTCTAAAAGCAAGCTTATAATCAGAGTTACACGCCCATATAAACACGCATATAGACGCGCGTATTGACGCGCTACGTAAATATATAATCATATTTATAAAAAAGTGGATATATTCATATTGTGCATCTATACATGTGTGTAACTGCGCGTCTAAAAAATCGTTTACTCTGCAAGTTTTTAATGAGAATAGATGCGCATTTTTCCTGCAATTTAGATGCGCTGATAGACACGCAAAACAGACGTATGAAAAAAAACCCAGAGAGCATGTGGCTTTGCAAGCCACATGCTCTCTAGTTTTTTTCTCCCCATCAACATCAATTTGTATGCTTAGGGAAAATAGAGAAAGAGTATTTTGAAGATTTTTGAACTGAAAACAAAACAATGTATGTAGAACACGAAATTTCATATATATAGATGAAACGTTTTTGCATGATGAGTTCTAGTGCTTGTGACCTCAAGCATGGTCATGGTCGTAAGCACTAGCTAAAAGTAATACATATCAAAAATGAAAACTACAAGCCAAGGGGAGGCATGCATGCATGGGGCTCCTTTTCATCTCCTCAGAAGAGGCATCATCGTCGCTACCACCACCGCTGTCTGTGCCACTGCCACTGCTGCCACTGCTACTGCTAGTCCCCCCTTCGCTATCCTCAACTGCATCAAGGTTCGCCTACACAAAGGTTTAAGGTATATAAATACCATTACAAATAATAAATTTAGAGTTACCTATACTTTTCATGTAACAAATAAAACATACCTCTTCTGGTTGTGGAATCCTCATGGCACGATTATATTGCTCCTCCATGATGAGTCCCTCCTCGTAGAAATGCTGCCAAGTGGACGCCCGATTATGACCTCGATGGTAGCCTACCTCTCTAGGAGTAGGCATCCTACCAACGATATGATACTACAAAACAATTTGAACATAAAATGTATTAGAACACACTACATAATGAAGTGAAACAAATTACAAAATTTAATTTAAAAAAAGAAATCAAATAATACTTACAAACTCAGCCTTCCATGACTCCGTGCCACCCGATCCATAATGTGACGATCCCATGGTTGCCATCTGGATACGTGGCGCCTCTGCATGCAGATGCACGTGCTTCGGTCGATCCATATACTTCAGCTGATCCCTGTGCAACAGTTGATCTGTGTGTATGCATAGTGCGTGGAGTACTTGTTAGTAGAGGTGTACCAAGGTTTAGTGTGCAAGGTTTGGTGTTTGTGCGACAGTGCTAGGCAAAGATGTGATAGGTGTCCCAGACATGACACTAAAAACCTCCTCTGCAGTGGGAGGGCGACCAAGATAATTGGTCATCTCCCCCATGAATTGCTTCTTGTTTGGAAAACCTCCAAAAAAGCTACTAACACCTCTAGAAAACTCTGCTAAGGTGTTGTTCATGCATTCCAACTCAGGATCAATGCTAGAAGATCTAGGATTCCACATCTACACAAGAAAAATCATATTACCTTGTGCAGATAAAACATATTACATGCTGCGTCTATATCTGCTTCTCTGTGCATGTCAGTTAGCGCATATATACCTACGTCTGCACTGTCATCTAGAAGCGCTGGATAGACGCGCACAGTCGGACCATATTTTTCAAACTTTTATAAAAAATGCGCAAAAAAACCTCCATAGATGACAATCTATAGCATGTAGAGAGAGAGAGAGAGAGAGAGAGAGAGAGAGAGAGAGAGAGAGAGAGAGAGAGAAACAGACAGAGAAAGCAAACAAGATTGAGAGAGAGAAGAAGAACTCACCTTCTTTGGTTGTTCCGACAGATGGCGGCTAGGTTGCAAGCTCCTTGTCCTCCTTCTCCCTTCCCTTGGTAAGTTGCTTGAATCTTCTTCTCTTCCTTGCTGTTTGGCTCTTGTTCTTTACTCTTTGGCTCTTCCTTCCTCCTGTCCTCTTTTTACTTTTATTTCCTTCCCTCATTGTCTTCATGAAGTGATAGATAGACATGATTAGTGATGTCGAGCTCGAACTGTAAAAAACGCGCAAAAAACATAGGAAAGCACTAGTTTGAAAAGAAAGCCACAACGTTTTTTATTTTTTTAAATATTTGTGTGGCATGTCTGTGTATGCGTGTAATTGCGTGTGTATATGTGCAGATAAGACATATTACACGCACTGATAGATGCGCAGTTACAACCCCCACTGATTAGATGCTAGCTTTTGGTTGTTTTTGGATCAACATGACATGACTTTCCTAGTCTTTCAATATCAAAATGTTTGCCTCCATGTTGTAAGTATAAATGCATGCATTTAGGGAATATGACATATATAACAAATGAAATCACATTTGTCCTTATGATCCAGGTGTAATTATGTCGTCATCTTCTACTAGTATGGGACATGCTGAGTCAACAAACAGTACATCCTCCAGTGAGGATGAGACATTGCGTCTTCACAATCGAGATGCTTGGCTACGACGGAAAATCAAATGTATGTGTGATCATTGTCAAGGATGTTATGCATGCCAAGTCCTTCATTTAGCACGTCTCTCATGTAGATAATTAAGTATTCCTTGTACATCCTTGGGTCACAAAGGTTGGACTTAAAAAAAGGTTTCTCTAGCTTCTAGCACATAATTCTCCTAGTAGTAACTCAAAACATATTTGCATAGGGTCAGCATGCTGAACTATTGCCAGTTTTACTTGTGGGTATAGTGAAACCCACCATTGCTTTAAGCCACCTACAAAGCCATGAGTCATGGCCAGGCATTGAGAATGTCAATTTTGTTAGTTTGTGGCTTTTCTACCATCTTTTGACCGACGTAGGCATACATAATGTAAATTAGGAGCTTAATCTCCTCGGGTGACTTTCCATCAATTGATCATATTGGAAAGGAGCCTACTTTTTCTGGAACTCCTATTTTCTTATAGAAACTGTTATAGGAGGGTTTGGATGTGGAGGTAGGGGATGAAGCATTATTAGAATAGACATATAAATAGGAGCTATTTTAGAAGACTTTTCACTTTTACTAAATGTGAGTGTGTATTCATTTAGGCATGAAACACCGATGTAGGGGAAGTTTGTAGTCTGTGTGGATTGATGGGGAGAAAAGCCCCTTCAATCACACTATCTCCATCCTCATCTGATGAAGAGAGAGTATATGCTGCATTCCTTTGGAAGAAATCTTGGTCATAGTAATACCACATTGGGTGTTCTGTTGGAGGAGCTTGTGGCAGATTTTGATATGTACTTTCTCCCATAAATCTTAACTCCAATCTTCCTTCTACATGTCAAGAAAATTCATTTGTATGCTCATTTTTTGGATTTATAGAAAGGGTCATTTAGTCCAGTACCTTGTTTTCTTCTCTTTGGCGAGCAACGAATGCAGCCAAGATCATGATCATCAATTTTATCGAAGGCAATTTCACAGTCTTTGTTTGACCAATCTAGGAACATGAATTCCATGTATTCAACTAATTTGGTGGTCGTATGGCAAGGTTGGAGTGATTTTTTATGTAACCAGGAGCCAATAACTTGGTTTTGAACATCTGCTAACATGGGGCAATATATGTACTGCATCTCTTGGAGTAGGCTGCCTGAATACTCTTCTTATGGAAGATCTAGATCTTCATAACAATAAAGATATTTTTTTGGAAGAGGTGGTGTGAGTGGAGGAGTATTGATAGATCTTGAGGTTCCTTCTTCTATTGGTATTATCATTTTTATTTTCCTTTGGAGGAAGAAGAAATCTCATGCACATTTAATGTTCTTGAAGAAGTAGAAGAAAAGTGGGATTTCCAACCCTTCTGTAATATCTTATTAGAGAAACTTGACCAATCTGTAACATTGTTGGTTGCATGAACAAGTGAAAAAGTGGCATTAGCAGTCAAAATTGGAGCTAACCTTGTTGTTATAGATTTTTGGATCTATTGGCATAGCGCAAGCACTTGATATAAGATTTGCTGAAGCGATTCAATCTTTTCTATCAGTCTTCTCAAGGCAAGATGAGTCCAATTCATTGCTTGGATCTTTGTTGTCCAAGAAGTATTATTTTGGGGACGCACATAGGGATCTGCCTTATACTGATTTCTCTCGTATTCAAACCATTGAATCACATTGAGCACAAAAGATGAAGAAGATGAAGAAGATGAAGATGCTCTTTCAATGAGCTTTCTACAATGCTCGCAAACACCATGAACAATCTCATCATGTGAGCAGGGTTGAGTATGGAACTTTAGAGTCTTGGCCTTCTATGAAGGTCAAATCCTTAACTGGGGTTGCACTGAAGATCTTTGAATTGAGTGTTCTAGAGCATGAGTGTCAGATATCTATGTTTGGGGAAGTAACAATGTCTTTCCCTTAATGTTCTACACTTTTATCACTTTGGGAGGTAACAATTCTTTTTTCTTTATAGAGGAAATATCTAATTGCCATTCATAAGGCAATTCTATTTCTCATCAATTTACACAGTCAAGTAAAAACCTCTGTGTTATCTCATCGGACTTCATTATAATAGTCTATCCTTTATATTGTAAAGATTTTACACCTTCTACTACCCTAGGTATAACTAAAGACATGCATCCGAAGACCATTCTATACTATATGGCAAGATGGGCGGAGGACGCCTTCATCTGCAGACCCATTGTCCTAATGTGAAGTATGAGCAACTCGAGTAAGTATGGATCATCTATTGCAATAACATAATTGGGGTGCAATTCAAAGAAAATTGGTGTAACGTGTCCACTAGTATCATCTAGGACAGGTCTTAGCAGTCCATCGGAAAGGATGTCTAAAAAGCTCTGCCCGGCACTCCCATGGAATGTTACGGGGTTTGCGATCTAGGGCTTTCCGTGTCTGCCACATAGCAAAAGTATTCTGGCCGTTCCCACTTAGGATTAACCTGAATTAGGGTTTTCTTGATTGGTCATTTCCTAACAGCAACTAGCGTCAGACCCAAGCGAGCTACTTTACACAGAAATGCCAGGTCCGAAGCGGATTCACGCTGCACTTGGTTCAAGGAGAATGGGAAACGAGAGGGATGCAAGCTCAACCTCTCTGCCATAAGGCATAGTCCCATTCCATTCCCCTAAAACAACGTAAATCGGTTCAAATATAACTCTAGGTCAACGCTCTTGTTGTTCATGTTGTTTGACGATCTTCTAGCTGTCCATCGTGATTTGAGAAAAGTTCCCGGCCAACCGGGACCACCCATTCATAGGACGGGCCTATGGCCCATCCTCCGCACTTTCCTCGGGTTGTTTTAGTTATTTAATTACTTAACACATTAGTTGGATAGGTAACAACCAGCTTCTTTAATTAACCCGTTAGGCACTGGTTCCTTCACGTAATCTTATCACTTGACATAGAAAAACAATATTAGACAAGTTCCTTATTAACATGTTATCATATTTATCTTTGAAATACAAAGAGTCCAGCCCGTAGGCTTATCCACAATCCACCCAAAGGCTATCCAGCAATCCACAAGGATCACTAATCCAAGTTTCCGCCTGTAGACTAGTATGCGGGCCTCGAGATCCAATCCCGAGTCGCCTTAGCCTCCTATGCAAGGCCCGGAAGGCGAAGGATTTACAACCAGAGCCCCCCTTGGCACCCAAGCATCCTCCTGCTCCAAGTAGCGCTCAACGGAGAGACCTGTCGGGGCAGGTTCCATCCACTTTCCTGGCACAGTCAACAACCCCCTTGATTAGGGTGAGGCAAGCAGTCGGGGGTAACTGAAGCTGCCTCTCCCTTCAGTACTTCAACCTGAAGTATAGTTATCCAATTATCTTTTAATTCATTGATCAAACAAAGCCAAACAATGCTCTAAAATCTGTAGCAAGCACAAACATTTCCATTGATCATTTTTGTTGGCAAACTGCTAGGGAATGAATCCTTCCTTTCGAATGTGTCTAGCACTCGATCCGGGATGACTTGCAACTTGGCAAGATCCCCTATATCCTGGGCTAGGGCATACCCTATTAACCTAACTTGGTCAAACCTTAAGTTCATTGGTTACTTCAGTTTATCGGCTGGTCATTAGTTCCAATTAATCTTCCTTACTCAAGAAGGATACTAAAGTATTCATCCTCTTGTAGGATAACTTGCGTAAGGATCCGCCAACCTCATTGTGAGAATTTGGCCATTCTCTTGTGATCCAATCACAAGATCATATGACTCCGCACTTACTGTGCAAGTGTCTCGAACTATGAGACAATAGAGTCACGAACTATGAGACAATGGAGTCGGGAAACAATATGTTTCAGGTTACTAGGCTGACGTCGTTAGACCTAGGGTTTTCAAGTTTTATATTGTAAGATTCTTAGGGACAAACCCTAGCTCACTTTTCAATTACATTTTCACTGTCCCTACATTCAATGAATGTGGGCAAGTATTTAAGGTAGAGGCATTTCTTGGAATTGAACTTACTCCGAACGAGTACTCTGCGACTTAGGTGTTTTAGGTTTTATGCCAATTTGGTTAACTCAAAAAGATAATTTCGAGATTACTTCCACATGATTCGTTTACTATGCGTAAATTGATTTTTTTAAACCCTAACCTATTGGTTTGAGGTCAGGCATAGGTTAATTTCAACTAATCTTCCCTTTTCTTTGCGAACAAAATTCATGCTAAATAAGCACCCTTTTTCTTGCTAATTTATGCAATTGACAATGATAATTTCATAGCGTTTATGCATCGTAAGAATCATTTCATGCTTTGCACTTTCAAGATGATTCATTGCAATATGGGTTAATAGTGCGAGATGCAGTGTATACTTCTAGGTTTAACCAAAGTATACTATTTTAATGGTTAATAATCTAGTCGTATAATTAATTTCAATGCATAAGCTATTTGCTAGAAATGCTTTTATGCTTTCTTTATTTTGCATGTTTCATTAAAAGTATTAACGACTAAGTTCCTTCATCGTGAGCATCTAGGACAACAAAATATATCCTATTTCTAACAATTAACCTTGCATGATTGAATTACAACAATATCAAATAAAAATTAGGAAGGAAAACCTGGGTTTGGGGTGAGATATCCATTTGGATGCTGGGAAATGACCCTCTCGTGGCTATGCCTTGAACTTTCTTAGGAGGCATCGCAATTGTAGTTTTTCGGACGTGGAAGCAGCTTTACACTCCTTTTTGGAACTCCACCGTCGTTCCCTTGCACTTCAACACTCTTCTTCACTCTTTCGAGCGGGCGAAAAAACCAAAGTCCCAAGGGTATTTTGAAAAGGGCAAGGAATGGCTAAGGGGTTTAACCATGAGGAGGGGGGTAATAAGACCTTTTAAGGCCTTAGTACTTTTGGGGGGAAAAGGGACTTATAAAGCCCAAGAAAAAGGGCTTATAGGTGGTTCAAGCACCGGGGGGGGGGGGGGGGGGTGAAAGGGTTTTAAGCACGAGGGGTGAAAGGGGCTTAAGGTTTAAACTCAGGGGGGGGGGGGGGGGGAGGGGATTCCAATATCCACGAAAAAGGGGCTTAAGGGTTTTAAAAACACAGACGAGAGCCCAAGGAAAGGGAGCCTAAGTGAACTTTAAAATCCCGAGGGAGGGGTAATAAGACCTTTTAAGGCCTTAATTCTTTTGGGAGGGGAAGGGGTGTTTCAATATTCATGGGAAAGGGATAAGGGGCTTGTGATGGTTTTAAACACCGGGGGGGGGGGGGGGGGGGGGGGGGGGGGGGGGATAATAAAAAGGGTTTCATAAGGCACAAGAAGGGCCTTCAAGGTTTAAATCATGGGGGTTCCAACACGCATGGGAGAGGGGGCTTAAAGCACGGGGGGTAATAATACAAAGGGTTTTAGAAACCACAAGAAGGGGGAGTGAAAGGGGCCTAAGAGAGCCCCCCCTTGGAAGCTTCTGAGCTTCCAGACTTTCCATGTTGGGGGGGGGGGGGGTTTTCAGGGCGACGGCGATGTCCAGGCGGCGGGCAATCATGGCGGCTCCTCACTAGCACGCGCGACTATGTCCCTCGGCTTCTCCCTCCCTCAGGCCCTTTCTCTCTCATGTTGACAGCACGGCGTTGTGGCAGCACTCCCTCCCTCCTTTCATCACGACAGTAGTGCAGGGTATTTGGCAACCCTCCTCTTCACGTTCTCTCCACATGGCTCAACTACTCCCTCCTTTTGTCCTCCCGGCAGTAGCCCCCCCTTCTGGTTAAATGGGGGGGGGGAGGGAATGATGATACCCCCCTTCATGTCAATGCGCATGGTGGTATCCCTTTGCGAGCTCCACCGAGGAGCATCTACGATCTTTCTATTCCCCTCCCCTTCTAGCACAATAGTCAGCTGGGGAGGGGAATAATATTTTTTTTTTTTGCATTATTCTTAAACAATTATCAAAATTGATATATCATTATCCTAAAAGGGTTAGTTCACGTGAAGTAGAAATTTAGAACTTTACATTCTCTCCCCCTTAGAGGAATCGAGATGTCCTCATCTCGAGATAAACTGGGGATATTGATGGTTGAGAGTGCCTTCATCTACCCAAGTGGCATCCTCTTCAGGATGATCTTTCCACTGAACGAGGCATTCTCTCAAGGTTCTGGATCTTAATTGTCTCTCCCTAACGTCTAAGATCCTATCAGGCCTTAGTTCAAGGACTCCTTGACTAGGCATTACAACTTGTTGGTCATCGAGTACATGGTTAGGATTAGGTACATATTTCTTCAATAGGCTGATATGGAATACATTGTGAACCTTTAGGTTCTTAGGGAGTTGCAATCTGTAAGCATTAGGTCCTAGGCATTTGAGGATCTTGTACGGTCCGCAATACCTTGGACTTAGCTTCTTGTAATCTCTTAAGGATAGGGAACTCCTCTTTGGGCGTACGTGAATGAAGACCATGTCTCCTTCTTTGAAGATTCTATCTTGACGCTTCAAATCCGCGTATGCCTTCTGTCTATCCTTGGCAACTTCGATGTCTTGTCTTATTGACTTTATTTGGTCATCCATTTCTTCCAACATCTGTCTTGAAGCTTCAACCCTTAAGGTTGGATCTGAAAAGTTTAGGGGACTTCGACAGTCATGACCATACAATGCTTGGAAAGGGGTCATCTAAATGCTTTGTTGGTAAGAAACATTGTAGGCAAATTCAACCAAACACAAGTATTGAATCCACCTCTTTGGCTCACGATAGCAGTATGCCCTAAGTATATCCTCGATGACTTGATTTACTCGCTCTGTTTGGCCGTCCGTTTGGGCATGGTAAGCGGTGCTAAAACAGAGTTGAGTCCTAATAGCTTCAAAGATAGCTCTCCAGAAGTGTGACGTGAAGAGAGAATCACGATCACTAATGATTCTTTTGGGTAACCCATGTACCTTGAATATCTCCTTGATAAACAATCTTGCAATGTCTGAGGCTTTATAATTTGTCTTTACTGGAATAATGTGCGCAACCTTAGTAAGCATGTCAACCACAACCATGATGGAGTTGTATCCTCCTTGAACTTGGGGTAGGCCTACAACAAAATCCATACTGATGAATTCCCATTTCATTTGGGGAATGTCAAGTGGTTGCAGTTTCCTTGGCATCTTGACATGTTCGGCTTTGATACGTTGACAAGACAAACACTTAGTGACATATTTGAGAACGTCACCTTTGAGCCTCTCCCAATGGTAGCTCTTCCTAACTACGTTAAGAGTCTTGGCATAGCCAAGATGTCCTACAAAAGGGGAATCATGAGCTTCCCACAATATCTTCTGCTTAAGTGACTGGCTTGCTGGTATGCACAGCCTTGTTCTATAGTAGATAAGCCCACTATTGATAGAGAATTCATGATACTTAGCCTGCAACTTTTGGTTCTGATCCTTGATAGAGATCTCCCTCAGCATTGTTTGGTAGGCCGGATCATGGTATGCATCCTCTCTAGCTAACTCAAGTATTGGATTGTTTGGCATAAATACTTTTGTAGCTAGAGATCTAGCTGTTGATGGATTCTGCAGGATTAGAGAATTAAGGAATGCCTTGCGAGACTGAGTGCATTGGCAACTACATTCTCTTTTCCTAGTTGGTACTTGATTTCAAAATCATACTCTTCTAGTACTTCAATCCACCGATGTTGCCTCATGTTGAGCTCATTCTAGGTAAAGATCCATTTGAGACTCTTATGGTCAGTTACTAGAGTAAACTTGTTACCCAACAGGTAGTGTCTCTAAAGCTTTAGAACATGGATGACAGCTAGCAATTTCAGATCATGCATAGCATAATTCTTTTCATGACTCTTCAATTTCCTTGAAGAGTATGCTATTGGATGACCTTCCTGCATAAGTACACACCCCAAGGCAAGAATGCTACCATCAGTTACTACCTCGAACTCCTTATTGAGGTCTGGAAGTTTTAGAATAGGTGTTGATACCAAAGTTTGCTTCAATCTATCGAAGCTATTTTGTTCGGGAGTTGACCATGCAATGGCTATTTGCTTCTTTAGTAAGTCCGTCAGAGGTGCTACAATCAAAGCATAGTTTTTGATGAAGGCCCTATACCATCCTGTCAATCCCAGAAAACTGCGTATCTCTTTGACAGATGTTGGTATTGGCCACTCAAGCACATCTCTGGGTCCACTGAGATTTCTTCCGCTGATACTATGAATCCCAGGTATTCAATATGACGCTTGAAGAATGCACATTTCTTCATCTTAGCATATAGCTTATGCAACCTCATTATCTCAAGGACAATCTGAAGTTGGGGTTCATGATCTTCTTTCTATTTGGAATAGACTAAAGTGTTGTCAAATAAGACAAGCACGAAATCATCAAGATATGGCCTAAAGATATCTTGCGTTAACCTGTTGAAGGTGGCAGGTGCATTCGTAAGCCTGAATGACATAACTAGGAACTCAAAGTGCCCATATCTTGTATTGAAGGAAGTTTTGGAAATATCTTCTTCCTTGATCCTTATCTGATAGTGACCTGGCCTGAGATCAATCTTGGAGAAGATATTTGCACCCTGAAGACGATCAAGAAGCTCATCTATTCTAGGAATAGGGTACTTGTTCTTGACCGTTAATTGATTCAATCCTCGGTAATCAATACATAATCGAAGTGTCCCATCTTTCTTTTTCTGGAATAGTACTGGAGCTCCCCACAGTGAACTGCTAGGTCGGATATAGCTCTACTCTAGCAATGCTTGAGTTGTTCCTTCAGCTCAATTACTTCTGGTATGGACATTCTATAAGGTCTCTTTGCAATTGGCATAGCTCCTGGTACTAACTTAATCTCATGATCCACTTCTCTTTGAGGCAGAAGTTCAGTCAACTCTTCAGGGAATATGTCCGCGTATTCTTTTAACCAAGAAGGTCCTTCATTAGACTCTTGTTTCTAATCCAACTTGTTGAGTTTGATCAAGTAAATAGGTAATCCTTTTCTAACTCCTTTTATGATTCGAGATACTTTGGCCAATTGGATTCTTTGTATTCCAACCTCACCTTGGGTTGTGACTAATTCCCTTTCAGAGTTTCAAAAGGAAACTTGACCCTTTCCACAGTGAATGTGGGCGTCATTAGGCTTAAGCCAATCCATTCCGAGTAGACACTCATGGATACCTAAATTCAAGACTTTGAATTTGACCGAAGTCTTCTTTCCTCCCAGAAAGAATTTCACCTTAGCAATTTTCCTGGTATAAGTAACCTCACGACCATTTGCCAATTCCACAAGCAGAGTAAGTGTTTCTACTGTGGCTATTCCTAATATTTTTGCACATGCTGGAGAGATAAATGAATGTTACTGCCACAATCAATCAAGGTCTTGAAACTTTGACCTCGATAGTCAATCACTGAGAACTGGCGATTTGGCCCTTTTTTGTGTAGAGCGGCATGGACTATCGCCCTTTCGAATTCTGCTTTCATGGTCGGATCTTCTTCTTCTTCACACATTTGCCTATTGGCAACGCAGGCGGTTCTTCCTCTGCTTCGGGTAGCGGCTCCTTGACCACAGCCTATTCCTTGGAAAGGCACTTGGCGATGTCATCCACCAATCTTGGGACATTGCCTCTTGAAGTGACTGGGTTCGTTGCAGTGGAAACAACGGAGGTTTCGGCCATTTCCTTGAGTAGGAACAAAGTTATTGACATTATTAGTCCTTGCTTTCTTTCTTTGTCCCTGATTGGCAAGTATCTTCCCTGAACGGCTTTCTTCAGCTTCTCCCAGGTAACGGATCCCTCCACGATCCCTTGATCCCTGCATCATTGCTTCCACCAAAGCCTGGCTTTGCCGGTGAGTTTTAGCTTGGCGAGCATAGCCTGATTGGCGGGTGCAGTACCGGCTGCTTTGAAGTGATCCTCCATGGATTCAATCCAAATTTCAGCATCGGCTTGGACGAACCTACCTCTCCCGTCAAACTCGGGTGCCTTAATCTGCTTGAGAAGGAACTTCTTCTCCTGGATTACAGCAATACTTGATGTAGGAGGCGAATTAGGAACATGTACCTCAGGTTGTGCCTGGATAAAGGTTTCTTAACGTTATTATACGATAATCGTTATTGATTTATATTACATCTTCAATTCTGCTATCACGTAAGCAATGTAGCTACTTAACTTTTTATCAATTCTCATGCACAATCAGACATTGATAAAAAGAAGTCTTATTTGTATTTATATGGGCATAACCCTTTTGGAATACAACATCTCTTGCGATGATAAGCTAACTGTTACATTTAGTTTGAGGTAAACAATGTTGTATTACATCTATCTATAGGAACTATATAGTAGTATGGTTTCAGGTCATGGGTTTTCAAGAATCGGTAAATCATTGGAAGTTCAGGGTATCCTTTCCTTTGGAACCCATTCTTCTTATGGCAGCCCAACACTTTAATCCTATCAGCGGGGATTACACGGGCTACTTTCTCATATACATATGAGTTCATTTCAACCCTCCAACCTCCAATATGTAAAGTTTAGTTTACGTGAGCTTCCACCAAAATGAATAGCTTCATGACTTTTAGGTCTTCCAACCACTTGATCCTCTTTAGGTTGGTTTGTAGGTAAGCAAATCGGTGGGTGGCTATATAGTAGATTCCTGAGGCACCCATCCATCTTCGTTCCATGTACAAGGGTGATAGATTATAGATTTGCTCTAGGATGTTCATCATCTCAACCCTTTGTCGATAATGTGGAGAATGCATTGCAGTCATAAACATGACTCAAAATACCAAAAACTTGTTCCACGCTTCGTAATTCTGCAAGACAGAATTGAAGGTAAGGAAATGTTTGGAACCTCAACATTTGCTTTACTTCTTCTTATTAAGATTTCATAAAACAATTCCGTTGTTGGTTCGCTCTGATACCAACTATAACGTGTCCGCTTGTATTTACAGGACACGTCTTAGCAGTCCATTGGAAAGGATGTCTAAAAAGCTCCGCCCGACACTCCCATGGAATGTTACGGGGTTTGCGATATAGGGCTTTCCACGTCTGCCATGTAGCGAAAGTATTTCGGTCATTTCCACTTAGGATCGACCTGAATTAGGGTTTTTCTGATTGGTCATTTCCTAACACCAACTAGCATCAGACCCAAGCGAACTACTTTATGCAGAAACGCCAGGTCCGAAGCGGATTCACGCTGCACTTGGTTCAAGGAGAATGGGAAATGAGAGGGATGCAAGCTCAACCTCTCTGCCCATCGTGATTTGAGAAAAGTTTTCGGCCAACTGCGACCACCCATCCATAGGACATGTCTATGGCCCATCCTTCACACTTTCCTCGGGTTGTTTTAGTTATTTAATTACCTAACACATTAGTTGGATAGGTAACAACCAGCTTCTTTAATTAACCCATTAGGCATTGGTTCCTTCACGTAATCTTATCACTTGACATAGAAAAACAATATCACACAAGTTCCTTATTAACAGGTTATCATATTTATCTTTGAAATACAAAGAGTCCAGCCCATAGGCTTATCCACAATCCACCTGAAGGCTATCCAGCAATCCACAGGGATCACTAATCCAATTTTCTGCCCGTAGACTAGTATGCAGGCCTCAAGATCCCATCCCGAGTCATGTTAGCCTCTTGTGCAGGGCCCGGAAGGCGAGGGATTTACGGCTAGAGCCCCCCTGGCACCCAAGCATCCTCCTGCTCCAAGTAGCACTCAATGGAGAGACCTCTCGTGGCGGGTTCGGTCCACTTTCCTGGCGTGGTCAACAACCCCCTTGGTTAGGGTTAGGCAAGCAGTCGGGGGTAACTGAAGTTGCCTCTCCCTTCAGTACTTCAACCTGAAGTATAGTTATCCATTTATCTTTTAATTCATTGATCAAACAAAGCCAAACAGTGCTCTAAAATCTATAGCAAGCACAAACATTTCCATTGATCGTTTTTGTTGGCAAATTGCTAAGGAATGAATCCTTCCTTTCGAATGCGTCCAGTACTCGATCCGGGATGACTTGCAACTTGGCAAGATCCCCTATATCCTGGGTTAGGGCATATCCTATTAACCCAACTTGGTCAAACCTTAAGTTCATTGGTTACTTCAGTTTATCAGCTGGTCATTAGTTCCAATTAATCTTCCTTACTCAAGAAGGATACTAAAGTATTCATCCTCTTGTAGGATAACTTGCGTAAGGATCCACCAACCTCATTGCAAGAATTTGGCCATTCTCTTGTGACCCAATCACAAGATCATATGACTCTGCACTTGCCGTGCAAGTGTCTCGAACTATGAGACAATGGAGTCATGAACTATGAGACAATGGAGTCACGAAACAATCTGTTTTAGATTACTAGGCTGATGTCGTTAGACCTAGGGTTTTCAAGTTTCATCTTGTAAGATTCTTAGGGACAAACCCTATCTCACTTTCCAATTACATTTTCACTGTCCCTACATTAAGTGAATGTGGGCAAGTATTTAAGGTATAGGCGTTTCTTGGAATTTAACTTATTCCGAATGAGTACTTCGCGACTTAGGTGTTTTAGGTTTTATGCCAATTTGGTTAACTCAAAAAGATAATTTCAAGATTACTTTTACATGATTCGTTGACTATGCATAAATTGATTTTTTAAACCCTAACCTATCGGTTTGATTATCGGTTTGAGGTCAGGCATAGGTTAATTTCAACTAATCTTCCCTTTTCTTTGCGAACAAAATTCATGCTAAATAAGCACCCTTTTTCTTGCTAATTTATGCAGTTGACAATGATAATTTCATAGAGTTTATGCATCGTAAGAAACATTTCATGCTTTGCACTTTCAAGATGATTCATTGCGATATGGGTTAATAGTGCGAGATGCAGTTTATACTTCTAGGTTTAACCGAAGTATACTATTTTAATGGATAATAATCTAGTCATATAATTCATTTCAATGCATAAGCTATTTGCTAGAAATGCTTTTATGCTTTCTTTATTTTGCATGTTTCACTAAAAGTATTAATGACTAAGTTCCTTCATCGTGAGCATCTAGGACAACAAAATATATCCTATTTCTAACACTTAATCTTGCATGATTGAATTACAACAATATCAAATAAAAATTAGGAAGGAAAACCTGGGTTTGGGGTGAGATATCCATTTGGATGTTGGGAGACGACCCTCTCATGGCTACGCCTTGAACGTTCTTAGGAGGCATCACAATTGTAGTTTTTCAGATGTGGAAGCAGCTTTACACTCCTTTTTGGAATTTCATCGCCGCTCCCTTGCACTTCCACACTCTTCTTCTCTTTTTTGAGTGGGGGAAAAAACCAAAGTCCCAAAGGTATTTTGAAAAGGGCAAGGAACAACTAAGGGGTTTAACCACGAGGAGGGGGGTAATAGGACCTTTTAAGGCCTTAGTACTTGTGGGGGGAAAAGGGACTTATAAAGCCCAAGAAAAAGGGCTTATAGGTGGTTAAAGCACGGGGGGGTTGAAAGGGTTTTAAGCACGGGGGGTGAAAGGGGCTTAAGGTTTAAACTCGAGGGGGGAGGGGGGGATTCCAATATCCACGAAAAAGGGGCTTAAGGGTTTGTAAAAACACGGAGGGGAGCCCAAGGAAAAGGAGCCTAAGTGAACTTTAAAATCCCAAGGGAGGGGTAATAAGACCTTTTAAGGCCTTAATTCTTTTGGGAGGGAAAGGGGTGTTTCAATATTCATGGGAAAGGGCTAAGGGGCTTGTGATAGTTTTAAGCACGAGGGGGGGGTAATAAAAAGGGTTTCATAAGGCCAATAAGGGCCTTAAAGGTTTAAATCACGGGGGTCCCAACACGCATGGGAGAGGGGGCTTAAAACAGGGGGGGGGGGTAATAATACAAAGGGTTTTAAAAACCACAAGAAGGGGGGGTGAAAGGAGCTTAAGAGAGCCCCGGGGGGGGCGGGGGGGGTTTTCAGGGCCGTCTGTCGACGGCAATGTCCAGGCGGCGGGCAATCATGGCGGCTCCTCGCCAGCACGTGCGACTATGTCCCTCGGCTTCTCCGTCCCTCAGGCCCTTTCTCTCTCACGTTGATAGCACGGCGTTGTGGCAGCACTCCCTCCCTCCTTTCGTAACAACAGCAATGCAGGGTATTTGGCAGCCCTTCTCTTCACGTTCTCTCCACACGGCTCAACTACTCCCTCCTTTCGTCCTCCCGGCAGCAGCCCCCCCTTCTGGTTAAATAGGGGGGGGAGGGGATGATGATACCCCCCTTCGTGTCAGTGCGCATGGTGGTATCCCTCTGCGAGCTCCACCGAGGAGCATCTGCGACCTTTCTATTCCCCTCCCCTTCCAGCACAACAGTCGGCTGGGGAGGGAAATAATTAAAATTTTTTGCATTATTCTTAGGCAATTATCAAAATTGATATATCATTATCCTAAAAGGGTTAGTTCACGCGAAGTAGAAATTTAGGACTTTACAATTGGGCCATTGGAAAGAGGTGATAGTCTTGCATCTACTATCATATCATGTAAATTAAGATGGCGAGTGTCTAGTACTGTAGCCACTCATGAAGCATTTAAACCACAGTGAAACAAAGGGATCATACCAATAGCTATATAGCCTAGATGGATGTAAGGATAATCTTTTTTGTTTTGATGTTTTTGAATTTTAGGATATACAAGGGATAGCAAATTAACATGTTGATCCTCAGAAAGTGAGTCTCCTACAGTAAGAATACCTTGATCCTCAATGTACATAGTCGAATTCTTAAATTTGAAAATCTGGTTCTCATCGTAAATGTGTGAAGCACCTATCTCCGGCAATGTCCACTTGGAACTTGTTTGAGATTCATCTACAATGATGGTTGAGTTTCCTAATGGACTTGTGGTGTTCAGAAAATTTCTTGAAAGCATTAGAAAACATGTTTCCAGCTTGCTTGGAGGAAGCCATGAGGGATTACTAGACTATAGAGATTAAACGCTCAACAATGCCAACATGACACACACAAAGCCTCAATGCCTAAACATAAGCTAGACCTCTTAGCATCACTAATGACCTTGCTTCTCTCAAGTGAAATCTGCTCTGATACCAAACATAGGGTTAACGCAACGGAAGGAGGAACACTGGATGAAGAAAACAAGACACATAGTGAAACTATGAGAGTGCAGAGTACTGAGTGTGAGACTGGTGAGAAGACTTGAGATAGCTTCAAAGAAGATCAAAACAAAAGATGATATGCTTTCTGAGGGAATTTGCTACAACTTTCTCTTGTTGTATTCGTTGTTGAAGAATGATACAAAGTGAGGTATTTATAGGCTTGAGTTGGGGTTACAAGGCTTTCTGCGTAAATAGATAAGAAGGTATCTTAGAAGTGTGGGCTGATGTGAGCAAATTGATGCCTTTTGGCGGGAACAATCAAAAGATAGTATGCAATAAAAAAGGAATATTGTACAAATATTTATCTTTTGAGGTGGCAAGGTGGCTTTCGGGATAAGAGGTCTACTACAATATTCTAGATGCCTGCACATGTTTGAAAGTGGCATCAAGGGAATCAAGGAAAAGTGACCATATTAAAAGTCTTTTATTCCTAATTTCATTGGGAGCTTTCTTAGTCAAGAATCCCCGAACATGATTTAAATCACTATGGATTGTGAAGGGAACAAATTCTATGAAAAATGTAAAGGTTTTGATGGCTTTTATCATATCCAATATTTCCCGGTGATAGGAAGGGCACTTGTGTTTTGTGCTAGAGAATATGCTTGAAGCATATCAAAAAGGGTGTAATATTGAAGATTCTTCTTCACATAAGCATGCTCCCTACCCTGAGTCAGAGGCATCTGTATACAAGATGAGTGGAAGGCCACTTGACAGGTGTAAAGGAGAAAGATGCTTAATTATATTTTGAATATTTTGTATTACAAGGGTATGGATAGATTACCAATGGAAATTGTTTTCCCAGAGGAGAGGATATAAATACTTGGAGTAATTGGAAATATTGGGGGTTGAAGAATTAATCCAATTTAAGAAACCTAGAAAGTATTGAAGTTGCTTTACACTGGTCAAAGTGTTTGGCATATCAAGGATTTTTGTTAGCACATGATCTTGTAATTTAAAATTTCCTTGATTTATTTCGATTCCCAAAAACTCCACTCTAGTTTGAACCATTATAGATTTTGTCAAGAACAAAACCATTCTTGCATCTTCAATGGCCTTCGCAAACTGAGAGAGGAGATCCAAATGGTCTTGAACTGTGTTTGAAAATACAAGTATTGATATCATCTATGTATGTCAAGAAAAAAGGTTACTTGCCAAATATGGAGTCTGTCCATTCCTAAAACTTAGTGGGAGCTATTTTTATCCCAAAAGATAAGATATTCCATTAGTAGTGCCCTTGTGGCACACTGAAGGTTATTTTGTACCAGTCTTCAACTTTAATGGGATGGTTGCCAAAAACTAGACTTTAAATCAAACTTACTAAAGATATTTGCCTTCTTTAGCCTTCTGAGAGCAAGTCTTTGAGAGGGATTGGGTGACCATGTTCAATTAGAAACTTGTTTAATGGTTTATAATTGATAACCATTCTCTTTTTACCTCTCTTCTGCTCCAAGTGTTTGTTGACATGAAATGCCTTGCAAGCCCATGGAGAGTTTGTCCGCTCAATCAAACCCTTTTCTAGAAGAGTATGTATCTCTTCTTTACACAATTCCAAATCTTTATCTTTCATTTCCGAGTGGACTGCTTTGATCGGGATAGCATTATCCTTAATTGGAAGAGAAATAGCATACTTGTCCTGCTTTTCTCTATATACCATGGGATCATCATGCATGAATGATTTGAGGTGTTCTTGAACCTTTTGGGTCTCCTTGTCATATTTCTGCATGTCTTTTTTAATCCATTGAGTTCTACTAGCTTCCTTTGAAGGAGTGGTAGATTCTGAGATAGAGTAGATAGTTCTACCTATCTTTGGCAAAAGGGGCATGTCCACCTTCTTTCCTTTGTAGGAGATTGAGAAGTGATCAGACCAAAATGTATATGGCACCAAGTGATGCAGAATATATGTACTGATGAGAAGATCATATCTCATTTGGCACATTAGCTATATTTCTATATGAACTTTTATTGCATCAAGTTGAAAGTAAAGCTTGTGTGACATGAATAAGGAAAATCTTGTTATTGTTAGATAACTACACTATAATTGGAGTTGTAGCTCTTATACAACTCTTAGGAAAGAGTTCAAATGGTGCTATTGTGAAACTCAATCTTGTATCCACTAGAGCATAAACAAAAACTGAGAATTGAGGTATATTTTTGGATTGCACACAAACCATGGGTATTGGGCCATCATTGACTTTGTGCACTCTTGGATGTGTAAGTATCACTTGATTTACAAGGGTTTCTTGTATATTTGTAGAAGAAGAATGAAGCTGTTGAAGAATAGTTGTAGTTCATTGGGCTAGGTCCTTCTAACTTGTCAGTATTCTTCTGTATACTTTACATAGAGAATGTAGCTATTACTGCATCAAAAGAAAAGAATTTGTCATACCATTACCTACTTGTTGGGTCCCTCAAGTCACGGAAGAGAGTGACTATAACAGCTAGGATGCAGTCCTTAGCTAATGAAGATTTTCTAATTTATGGGGCACAAATATATTGGCTTGACCCTTAGTCTCTAGTCCAAGTGTACCATGCTTTGGTAATTCATAGGGGTTAGAGAAGAACTCTTGCCTGATTTTGTTTTTATGCTTTTTGTTTTTTGATGAAGAAGTTGTTGATGTGTCATAATCCGATGATTCTTATGAGCTCTCCTTAATCTATTTTCCTTTTGATTTTCTTGAGAAATCATTTCTGAAGTTAGATGAGGAAGCAAAATCACTACCCATAAATTTATCTCTTTGTCCTAGGAAGTGTACTTTATGAGCATTGACACGTTGGAAATGGGTAGGATGAATTGTATCGTCATCTAAATCTTCTATAGCATATGATAGAGTGTGTCCTCATTTGTAGATTCATCTGCACTATGCCAAGATGCATTACTAGTTGTTGATTTTGTTGATGTTTCAATGGATCGAGTAGATTCTTTTGCACTATCAATGTCACTTTCACTATCATAAGAGTAACAACTTTCAGTGTCAGATGAGTAATCAAAATAGTCTTTAGAGGAGCCTGATACATAAAAATGCATATTTTCGTTGGCAGAGTTGGCTTGGTCTTTGCCCTTTTTAGGACATTTTTTAGTCAAATGTGATGAACTGCAACAAATAAAACACTTCAAATTCTTCTTTTTTGAAATTTTCTCATACTCTTTGTTCTTATCAGACTTGTGATAAGACTTTCCTTTTCTATATCTATGTGAGCTTCTTGAGTTTCGGGAAGACCTATGTCCGTAGTGTTAGCTATATATAGTCTGTCTATATATAGCGCCCATGTTAGCTATATATAGTATGTCTATATATAGCGCCCCAAGTCCCCTCTATATTTTCCTATCATGTGTGCTCAGTTGACGCACTTCTGGGGTTCCACTTTTGGTGTCTCGTGTCTCTATTCTCCTCTCTCTTCCTCTGCTCTTCGTCTCCATCTATATATAACTAACACATAGTCTTGCATGTTAAAGTAAGACCTCAAGTTGGAATAGTTAATGTGATGGTAGGAAGAGTGCTGATGCCCATGGCTATTATGACCTCCTCTATAAGTAGTGTCACAACCACATTTATCATAGCCAAAATCTTCATAAAACTTAGAAGCAGTCTTGCAAATAGATTGGGGGAACTTGTGGTTGAGTTGGGTCATCTTCTGATGGTGACACACTTCCTTGATAGTTTGCTCTTTAGTATGTATTATTTGACCTACACTATCTATGAAGTCCCTGTTCTCATTTTTCATTTTTTGCTTGCACTAGAATGGAATTGGCTTGGGAAAGGAACATACGAAGTTTCCATTCATAGATTTGTCATGCATGCCAAGTCCTTCATACAACAGGTCTCTCATGTAGATTAAGTATTCCTTGTACATCCTCGGATCATACAGTTTGGACTTAAAAAAGGCTTCTCTAGACTCCATCACATCATCAAGTTTGTTACCTACTAGTTCTCCTAACAGTAACTCAAAAAATATTTGTACAAGGTTGACATGCTGAACTATTGCCATTTTTACTTATGGGTGTATTGAAACCCGTCATTGCTTTAAGCCACTTACAAAGTCATGAGTCATGGCATTGAGAATGTGGATTTTGTTAGTTTGTGGCTTTTCTACCATCTTCTGACTGACATAGACATACATCATGTAAATCAGGAGATTAATCTCCTCCTGTAACTTTCCATCAATGGACCATATTGGAAAGGAGCCTAATTTTTCTAGAACTCATATTTTCTTGTAGAAACTATTATAGGAGGGTTTGGATGTGGAGGTAGGGGATGAAGCATTTACTGGAACAGAAATATAAACAAGAACTATTTTAGAAGACTTTTCACTTAACTGAATGTGAGTGTGCATTCATGTGGGCACGAAGCACTAATGTAGGGGAAGTCTGTAGTCTGTGTGATTGATGGGGAAAAAAGCCTCTTCAATCACACTATCTCCATCCTCATCTGATGAAGAGAGGGTATATGCTGCATTCCTTTGGAAGAAATCTTGGTCATGGTAATACCATGATGGGAGTTGTGTTGGAGGAGCTTGTGGAGGATTTTTCTCTGTACTTTCTCCCATAAATCTTGAATCCAATCTTCCTTCTAGATGTCAAGTAAATTCATCTTTATTCTTGTTTTTTGGATCTACATAAAGGGGCATTTGGTCCGACACCTTGTTTGCTTCTCTTTGGCAATGAATGTACCAAGATGATGATCATCAATTTCATCAAAGACAATTTCATAGTCTTTTGGGAACATGAATTCTTGGTATTCAACTAATTCAATGGTGGTATGGCCAAGCTGGAGTGGTTTTTGATGTTACGAGGAGCTAGTAGCTTGGTTTTGAACATTTGCTAACATGGGGCAATATATGTGCTACATATCTTGGAGCAAACTGTCTGAATACTCTTCTTCTAGAAGATCTAGATCTTCATAACAATAAATATCTTTTTCTGGAAGAGGTGGTGTGACTCGAGGAGTATTGTAGATCTTGAGGTTCCTTCTCCTGTTGGTATTATCATTTTTCTTTGCCTTTGGAGGAAGAAGAAATCTCATGCATATTCAATGTTCTTGAAGAAGCAGAAGAAAAGTGGGATGTCCAACCCTTTTGTAATATCTTGTTAGAGAAACTTGACCAATCTATAACACTGTTGGTTGTAGGAACAAGTGAAGAAGCGGCATTAGCAAACATAATTGGAGCTGACCTTGTTGTTGTAAATTTTTGGATCTGTTGGCATAGTGCAAGCAGTTGATCTGAGATTTTCTGAAGTGATTCAATCTTTTCTATCAGTCTTCTCAAGGCAAGATGAGTCCAGTTCATTGCTTGGATCTCTACTATCCAAGAAGTATTATCTTGGGGACACAGATATGGAGTTGCCTTATACTTATTACTCTCATATTCAAACTCTTGAATCACATTGAGCAAAGCACAGAAGATGAAGATGCTCTTTCAATGAGCTTTCTGGAGTCCTGGCAAACACCATGAACAATCTGATCATGTGAGCATGGTTGATTATGGAAGTTTAGAGTCTTGGCCTTCTGTGAAGGAGAAATCCTTAACTAGGGTTGCATTGAAGATCTTTGAATTGGCTATTCTAGAGTAGGAGTGTGAGATACTTTGCTTTTGGGGAAGTAACAATGTCTTTCCCTTAATGTTTTGCACTTTTATCACTTTGGGAGGTAACAATTCTTTTTTCTTTATAGAGGAAATATCTAATTGCCAGTTATGAGGCAATTCTATTTCCAACGAATTTACACAATCAGGTAAAACCTCCACGTTATTTCATCAAACTTCATTATAATAGTTTGTTTCCTTTATCCTATGAAGATTTTATACCTTCTACTACCCTAGGTATAGCTAAATACATGCATTGGAAAACCATTCTATATTTTATGGAAAGATGGGCAGAGGATGCTTGCATTTGCAGACCCCATTGCCCTAATGTGAAGCATGAGAAATTCCAGTAAGTATGGATAATCTATTGCAATGACATAATTGGGAAACAATTCAAAGAAAATTGGGCAATTGAAAAGAGGTGATACTATTGCACCTACTATCATATCATGTAAATTAAGATGACGAGTGTCTAGTACTGCAGCCATGCATGAAGCATTTAAGCCACATCAAAACAAAGGGATAATACCAATAGCTATATAGCCTAGATGGATGTAAGGATAATCTTCTTTGTTTTGATGCTTTTGAATTTAGGATACTCAAGGGATAGCAAATAACATGCTGATCCTCAGAAAAAGAGTCTCCTATTGTGAGGATGTACATACTTGAAGCCTTAAATTCTAAAATTTCTTTCTCACCGTAAATGTGTAAAGCACCTATATCCAACAATATCCACTTGGAACTTGGTTGAGATTCGTCCACAATGATGGTTGAGTTTCCCAACGACTTGTAGTGTTCAAAAAATTGCTAGAAAGTAGAAAAAAACATGTTTCCAACTTGCTAGGAGGAAGCCATGAGGGATTACTAGATTATAGAGGATTAAACACTCAACAATGACAACACGGCACACACAAAGCCTCAATGCCTAAACACGAGCTAGACCTTGTAGCGTCACTCACGACCTTGCTTCTCTCAAGTTGGTAAGTGAAATCTGCTCTGATACCAAATACAGGGTGAACGCAACGGAAGGAGGAACACAGGATGAAGAAAACAAGATGTAGAGTGAAACACAAAGTGAGACTATGAGAGTGCAGAGTACTAAGTGTGAGACTGGTAAGAAGACTTGAGATTGCTTTAAAAAAAATCAAAACAAAAAATGGTTGAAAGCCACTTACTTTTTTTTCTTCTTACATGTCATTATGTTCTAGAAGTTGTCTACAACTTTTGGATATTTACAAGAAATAATATCTAAAATATTAAAAAAAGGCTAAACTTGTCTAAAAATCTAGTATTTTTGAATCATCTACACTACACACACTAACACTAATGACTAATATGGCATTGACTCTCTAGATCAATAAGAAAGCCAAATGACGATGCACTCTAGAGTTTTTCACACTATATCCACGTCACAACAATGCAAAATGAGAGAAGAATCCAACACTATGGGAGACAAAGGCACATGACTATTGGAAAGACAAAGTTATGGAGGTTCCCAAGACCGTAAAGGGATACGAGTCACAGCCCAAGTGGAGGCAGAGAATTCGGGATAGGAACATGGATGCATGGATATCATTTTGCAACACCCTACCCTATGAGAGAAACAACCCCACATACTATTAGCTATATATAATCTGTCTATATATGGCACCCTAGGTCCCCTCTATATATTCCTATCATGTGTGCTCAGTTGACACACTTCTGGGGTTCCACTTCCGATGTCTCGTATCTCTCTTCTCTCCTCTCTTCCTTTCATCTCTCATCTTCGTCCCAATTTCCAACATGGTATCAGAGCAAGGTTCCACAACATCACAAAGCGATGCACGCGTGTTGGATGAGGAGGCAGCATCGAGCTGCACTAGAGAGGCTTGATGCTGATATTGTAGGCGTCCACAGTGGCATCGCCGTTGCTCCAGCCATGGCACTAGGAAGGCCTATGCAGAGTGTGAGCAGAGACGAGGTGAGAGGAATGTTGTTGTGTGAGGGGAGCGGCAGAAAAAGGAAGCCGCGGTCCTCATACAGAGGAACAAGGCAGCGGGGCCAAGAACTCATCCTCCAACAGCAGTGGCAGCCTACCTTGAGGACCCAGTGGCTTTGCCTGTAGATGCCTTCAACATTGACATCGATGAGCATGCGGCTGCTCTCGAAAGGCAGGTTCTTGAATCATATGTCGCGGCCTTTGATGGTGCCCCCCACTCACTGCCCTTCCGTGGATCTATGGAGTCCTGCCATGCTGCGGTGGAAGATGCCATGGCGTAGGGTCAGGGTCAATTTTACGCATCAAATTTGCAGATGAACTTTCCTATAGCGGTGGAAGATGACATGGCGCAGGGTCAGGGTCAATTGTACGCATCAAATTTGCAGACGAACTTTCCCGATGGCTCATCAGAGAGGCAGCTTCCTGAGGACGGATCAGGGGAACATGTCAATTACCATATGGCGCTTGATGGCGCTCATACTCAGTCTGGACCTCAAGAGGCGAGAGAAGGAGCTGGAATGCCAGCAGCAACAGATGCCTTTGTTCATGCACCTGCCAGTGAGCAGGATGGAATTGGGGGTTGGATCTCCAATGAAGGACATCCTGAATATCATCAACCCGTGGTAGAGGAAGAGAACAACAAGAGAACAGGAGTCAGCGGTAGTAGGCCAGGGCTTCAGCTCAAGTGGAGCATGCTGCTCAGCACCAAAGCCCTAGAGGACGCGCAAATATTGCGAGCAGACAGTGTTACAGATGCTCATGTCTTGCGACGCAAAGGCCCTTGAAAGAGCAAGTTTCTTCTTCCCTACGTTACTGCTACAAAAGCATGATAGATATAAATAATGCTCCATATAAAGCTAAGCTTTAGAAATAAAGCAACTAATAAAAGCATTGTCGTGCTCTGCAAGAAGCTTCCTCTCTCTCTCTCTCTCTCTCTCTCTACATTTCAACATCAACATTACTTTTGGATGTTGATATTGCCATGCTTCATGATGATCGGCCACGTTCATTATTTCATTGATGACCGTCTATATTCTAGCTGATGATACATTATTTCGTTTATATGCTTTCCAGCTTATGAGAGTCTATATTCCAGCTAATGACACATTATTTCGTTTATATTCTTTCCAGCTGATGAGCGTCTATATTCTAGCTAATGACAAATTGTTTTATTTATATTATGTTCATGGGGCCCCACATGTGTTATGTTGTCTATAGAGCGGCGTCGCGAACCGTCTCTATAGACCTTGTGTTGTTCTAATGTCACTGTAACGTTTTTCTTTAAGTTTTGATGTGACAGATATACTGCTTACATCCCAAGTTCAGTTGAAGGAATTTCTTAGAGATTTTATCTTTTGCAGTGATGTAGCTTATCCTCATTTTACATGTTGTATATTTAGAAGTGATGTAGCTCCTTTGATGCCTATGAATAGGCTCTTGTAAGTTCAACTTTGTAATTTTATATTTTGAATATTAATAAAGCAGTAGGCCTATATAGAGCTGTGGGTTTTTCCCTTGAGTCCCCAAGGGTTTTTTCATCCTACATCCCATATCTAAGAAGGGTAGGGATGGACTTTAACACTGACATCCATGATTATTTTATGACTTCCCTAAAATCTACAATGTAAATGCTACTAAGCGAGAGGAAGCCCTTACATTTTTTGAAAACAACCTAGGGCCCTCCATCTCCCATTTTCTTAGTGAATTCTCTTCTTGTCCCGACCTTGCTTTCATTACAAAACCTGTAACTACCTTAGGCTACTTAGAGTTTTGGTTAAGCAAGAGCCTACCTCTTATGAATATTGCCTACTTTCCCTATTTTTTTGTTTGAATGCGTGCATAAATAGCTATGCAATGGGCTCATGATGAGAGCCACTCTCCTTCCATCCTTTTGCATGGCCCTACTAGAGGACATGAACAACATTTGATTTACTAGGTGTAGTCACCAATTTTTGTCAACAACCCTTGTGAATGTACATATGAATCTAAAGGGATATATGCAGAGTACGAACTTCCTTAGTAAGTCCCTTAAGCCCTGAGCCTCCTCCTCTCATGACAAGGAAATTGAGGATTAGCTCCTCGTGCACATTTTTTAAAAAAAGAAGAAAAGAAAAGAAAAAGGATACAAGAAAGAGAAAAAGAGAAAGAAAAGATAAAAAAGGAAAGAGAAGAGCAAGGAAAGAAAAGAAAATCAAGTAGGAAGCAAGAAAATACACCTCGCTTGATGAGCACCACAATCATTCCACCTAGGGGTCCTCGAGTTAAGCAAGTCCTGTGGCCTTTGGTCGATGACTGGCGACTGGCTCCATCCTTAATCCCCTATCCCTTTTGCCCCCGCTTCATGCTTAGGGCACATCAAGGGTAGGACACACCTAGGGAGGTCACTCGCCTATAACTAGTCCTGTCTCCCTAAGCTACACCCATAGCACTTTTCCTATACATGAATTGGATCCTCAAGTGTGAGATAACACCCTAGACTTTCCTATGTTTCGAACTAGTTCCTAGTTCCACTAGCACATACGCAATGCATTGCATGGTGTGGTAGGCACACCCCTAAGTAGTGAACTCTCTTTTCTCTTTCAAGTGAGGCTAATGACCTGTGCCTAACCACTGACTTCAAAGGTCCCCCATCACCCATTCAATATACCCTTAGCCTCCACAACCCCAACCGTTTTGACATGCTTCTTTCCCATGTCCAATCCCCACAAAAGCCCCATCATCAACTCACTTGACCACCCTTCAATCGTCTCGACCCTCATAAACAAGTCTTGCAAGTGCCATGGGACTATCACTCGATTAGGAGGGGGGTAATGTTAACCCTAGTGTGTGACAAAGAAAAAGAAAAAGAATAAAATTTGATAAAATCCAAGAATGCCAAGTAAAGTGAAAAAAGTGGTCCGAGAGAAGGATAAGAGGAGAAAAGGCAAAAGGAGCAAGAGCAACTTTAAAAGTCGAGGCAAAGGAAAATGTGCATTTTAAAATGTAAAGGCACTCCCAAATTTTTGTAAAAGAGCACCAAGAACCCTCCTGTGCAAGTTGTAAAGAGTAGACATGCATAGGTGAAGGAATAATGTAAATAAAAGGGAAAAGAAAAAGAGAACCTTGGCAAGATGGCTAGTCATGTAAAAAAGGGGATGGGTGCTCAAAGGGATGAGGGCATGTATGCAAGCCAAAAAGTGAATAGAGAAGCTCATTCTTGGTGTGTGGAAAAAGTGGCTCTTCTTCCTCTTCTCTTTCTTCTTCTTCTTTCTTAGTTGTGCTTGTGTTTGAGGGAGGGATTGTGAGAGTGTGAGGGAGTGAGTGTGTGAGAGTGAGGGACTGTGGTGGAGAAGCTCTCCATCTTCTCATCTCTTCTCTCATCTTGCACATGCAAGGCTATGGAACATAGAGCTTGAAGATGGAGGATTGAGCTTGCTTGAGCTTGCATCTCAGATCATGGAGCTACTAGTGTACTTGAGAGAGAAGGGTACTCGATTGGCATTGAGATGAGCTCACTACATTTGTAGGCTTGAGAGCGCATATAGCTATGTGAGAGGTAGCCATTAGCATTCATCTTGAAATGCTTCAGCAATAAGTAGTCCATGGGTCTTGGCAATCAAGCAAAAGCTCTCACATTAGCTTTGAGAAGGATAACGCAACAAGGAAGTTGGATTCTAGTCAAGAGGCTTTGGAACTATTTGAAATTTCATTACCTACAATACATAATGTATTATTTTCAAATGTAGTTTTTCGGGGTACCTATATTTCCAATATGCTAGATATTATTTCAAGACATGATACTACTCAACTTAAAGAAATTCAAAAAATTTATAGTATTGTAAACTTTCAAGATATTTATCTATATATGCTATTTCAAGAAAACAATTTTCAAGATAGCAAATGATCATTTTCCAGTAATGATAAGGTCTACAACAATAGGACAAATGTCATGAATTACAAAAATTACTTAGTTTGTGTGGTTTTCTTAAATATTTTCTAGGAGTATTCTCTATGGATCCAATCTTCAACTAAGATTATTAAATGGCTTTCTTCTAAGTTATAAAAGGAAATGAATGCATCAAAAGTTGGAGCAGTTGAGGCTGTGTTAGTTATCAAACTGCTCCAAGAAGATAAAATTTTGCCTCAATGAGAGGGTTGTCATATCAAGAATGTAATGGAATTGCAAGTTTCACATTGTTTTGAGGTTATTAATGCTCTTGAGAACGTTGTTTTGCAAAAGGATAATAGAATTGTTTATTTGCATACTCAATTAGCATTTTCTCATGTTCCAAGTCAAGATGTTATTCTTGAGGATCTATTTGCACAAACAATTAGTTTGATAGATGATGTAGAGGTTGATGAGGAGGAGCTATTTTTTCAACAAAATCCTTTATTGGTTCCAATTCATGGATTCTCTTTTTGAATGATATTATGGGACATAAGATGTCAAGGTTCAATCAAATTTTAATAATTCAAGAGTGTTCAAATTTGCTAGTAGTGTTAAAATTACAGGATGGATTCCAAAAACTTGAAATCCTACAACTTGCATTCCTGAAACAACAACCTGAATTATTGCAACAACAATGGAAAGTGTTACATAATTTTAAAATCCATGATATGCAACAAGAAATGCTACAACAAACTCAAAAACAAAAATTACAACAACTTGCAAATTATAAGTTTTAAGCACTTGAAAATAGACTTGAAAGTTAGTAGATATAGGTTCTATCAATTTGGATCGATACCAAGCAATACTTTGCAAATGCCATGATGTAGATTGAAGTTGTGCAAGATTTTGATGTAGATGCAAACGTAGTTCTATATTGTTTTCTTGGATTATCATGCATATTTCTTTAGTGATGCCATTTCTTGTTCAAGATTCAAATTGTGTTGACATAGCTCTTACAATGCAAATACTAGAGCATCATCAACATATTTCTTAATTGATGCACTTACTCTTTGTCATTGGAGTAGTGATCTACTTATTTAGTCATGGTTTTATATCTTCATTCTCTATGATATTCTATGGATGTCATTGTACTTAATGGGTTTCTAGCCACCATGGCATGTTGCTTTGAAATTGTTACATTGTTAATATTCACATTGGATGAAAGGATATGTAGGTTCAGGTCATGGCTACCAGTCATGGCTACCATGTAGCCATCCACTGGGCTATGCCAAGTGTTGAGGCTTGATTTACACACTTAACCTTAGTATGTATGTGGGTGACACACTTAACCTTAGTATGTATGTGGGTGACTTACTTACTATGTATAAAATAGACCTTGAATGCCATGTGAATGTCATGTGAAGGGTGGATGTCTTGGTTGTAACTCCTTATATGCATCCTTTGGGATGTATCTTTGATATATAGTGGAAATCCTTTAGGATAACACCTTACTAGGGTTGTAGAGGTCAAAACAAGAATATGTGTCTCAGTCTCCTAAAAATTTGATGTTTTCTACTATGATTTCTTCATTCAACAAATATGTGATCAATAATATTCAGGAAAATGGTTGTTCTCAGATGTGACCTAAAATCTTATACCAATTTTCAAATAATTGAATGTTGTTTTCTATCATTTTCTCATTCAAGAAGAATGTAGACTATGGTACTTTTAGGATAAAACCTTTCTTCTAATGTCTATGATGTAATCTAAATTTTTATACTATTTTCTTGAAGATTATTTATTTTTTTCTATCATATTCTGATTCATGAATCTATGGGCTAAAATTATAAGTATTCAATACAAATTTGTATGTTGGCTATTATTGTTATTTTGATGTGATTGAATAGGCCAATACATTTATTCTTTTAGAAAAGATATTAATCATATAGAAAGTAAAATAAATAAATTATATATACTAGAGTATGTTAAATTTATTAGAGTTACCATTTTTTGGTTCTTAGCAATGAGCTATTGGTACTAAGTATTACAATCAAATGCTTTGAGTATATCAATTGCCTCATGAGCTTTATTTTGTAACTAGATAGTATAAAATCTATATTATAAGGTGGTGTATTTAGGTGTGTGTTGAAATGTTCTTTATTATTTATTCTTTGTTTTTAACAAACTTACATATGATTGTATATATTATGGGAACTAGAGTCATCTTATTAGCAAATATTGTGTTGTTATTTAATGTAGATCAAATGAGAGAATATACATGTAACTATGAGAGAGAGGGAGAGAGAAAAACTCAATTTGATTTTGAGTTTGTAGATGATTTATTTTAGAAATATTTCTATTATCTCACTATGGAATATTAAATATATTTTACTCTATAGATATAGATATAATACATATTATGATGGAGATCCATAAAACATTAGTATTTTGAATGTGTTGGCTTATATTGTATGATATCATCTTATATACTAACATTATAACAGATACTATGGAAACACAAGGAAAATAATCTTCATCTTATGATATGGGACATATCTATGATGTTATATTATCATAACTAGTTGAATACTTTCTTTGAGAAATCTTAAGATAATTGAGCCTCTTAGAGAGGAGATCATATAAGTGCCTTGCAAAAGATGCAACTTTGAATGAGAATGAGAATGAGAACATGAATGAGAAAACATAGCCATGACTATTTCTAACTAGATGTAGTTGGATGTAATCTCCAGTGAGAGTGTGATTAATTTAAACCCATTATGATTACTGTGAAGAATTTTTTTTAAAAAAATAAAAGGATTTATTCGAACATTTGGTGATTATGTTATGAAGACTAAATGTGAAGGACCATGGAGAAGATGCCTAACTATCTTGAAGACTTTATTAAGAGTATGTTACACCATTGAGAAAAATCTTTTTGGATACTATTTGACAGAGACTTTGATTTGAAGAGTCTACTCTTATGAATATATATATGGATTTTAATATGAATATCTATACAAGTGATATTCAATATCTACAATCACATTCAAGACATGACAATAAAAGAAACAATGGAAAGATCAATTTTCTGCCTCGTTTTCTTTTATATTTTAGCTAAATTAGTTTAAATCTATTTGATAATAATGAACTGTATGGTTTTCTTTTAAATTTTGAAGAGGAATTAGAGCCATTTATTTTTTCTAATAAATGTTAGCTAGGTAATCTTTCAGAACAAAGTTTTTAAAGATGAATTTAATGTAACAATATTTTTTGTAAAATCATTAAACATATCAATTTTATGACTTATCCATGTGAACACTTATATGTATAGTAATATCTAATACATTATAATATATTAAAAAATAGTACTATTTTTAAAATACATATCCATATACTTGTAAATAGATAGTATTGTTCAAATTATATAGTTTGTAGAAATGAAATATAGTCATATTGACTATAAATGTAAATTGTCAATATTTTAAATAAAAAATATTAAAAATCCTATAATACCATGGAAGAGTCTAAAAAATAAAAATAGATAATTTTTATGATGCTCGACCTAAAATCATTGTTTTCTTTTATAAAATGTCTAATTTTGCAATTCTACACATGTGGCTTTGTCGACCAAGTCTATTCCAATTGATTCGAGTATCCAAACATCCACATTCTAAGTTTGTAGGATAAAGTCAAAGTAAAAAAAAGTTCTAGACTACTTCAATTTAGACTACATAAATATAATGAGTCCATGTTCCTTACTTGTTTTCTTTTTGAGTTATGCATGATCATTCCTCTTATGTTATTGAGTTTGATCATAACAAATGAGATTGAAAGTAGGATTAACAATCATGTATACACATCTAATTTGGTATATCACACAAATTGGAGTGGGCTTTTATTAAGAAATACATTATTAAAGAGTTTTGTCATGGTTGATACTATGGTTCTCAAGCGATTCACGAATTCATATAGAAGATTGTTGATCGAATTAATTCTTATTCTTCATCTCTTCATCCAAAAAATAGGTATTGTGATTGTGAATGAGAGTGATATTGGGATCCCTTATCATGTACATGAGATAAGCTCAGGGGTTGTTGAGAGATTCAAGCTCCACACTAGAATGCATATTGTGATATTTCATTACTCCTAGTCGACGAACTTGATCAAATATTATATAAATTTCTCTTTTTCTCTATTATATCAATATATATATTTATTCAATTGGTTGGTTATATGATTTATCATGATTATGAAGGAGTCGTATTACATATAGTGGCTTTGTAGTCATTAAAGTGACTTGTTTTAGAGACTACTAGTGTGGAGTAAATGATGAACAAGAGGACCATGCATTCAGTGCAAATCTAGGGGCAGTAATAGTACTGATCGGGCTACTGATTGATGTGGTAAGAAAGAGGAGAGATATGGTATGCTAATTGAAGAAAACAACAAGAAAAAGGTGTGAGGAGTATCCAAGGTAGGTACGGTGTTTATTTCTCATGCATTGTGAGAGCAGAAAGAAAAGTATTGGGAATATTTTTGAATAAGAAAGAATAGTGAAAAAGAGAGCAACAAGTTGTCCTTGCTCATCATTATCTTCTATTAAGCTTTTCTCTTGATCTATCAATCAATTCTAGGTCTTATCATCAAGAAAACTTTCATTGAACAAAAATTGAGGGTTTTGCATGGTTTAAGCACTTCATGTGGACTGTTTTGGACTACAACTAGCAGTGAAGAATAGGGTTGCATGTTGTAATTAGAGTTTTGGAAGCTCCAACATGGTCTCTTTGGTGGTCTACCAATTGGATTATGCTCTCTATCATCATTGAGAGATATAGTGTAAATAATAAAGCTTGGATTTTTCTTGGATTTGGGGTAGCATATGTACCATGTTTTGCTAATGTAATAAAACTATAATTACAAAGCTAAAATGCTTGTGAAGGCCCATATAGGGGCTTTCAACCATAGATGCTACCATATATGGGTTGCAAATTGAAAAAATATGTGGCTTTCTTAATGCATGTAAGGTTGATGCAAAATCTAGATTATGGCTGCATGCTTTAGACTATACAAAGAAGGGAGAGATAGCAAAGGTTGAATTGGCAGATGTTGGTCAAAGTATAAAAGGTATGACTAGATGGGATGCTTTGATTGATTCATTTACAGCTTATGAATATTTGGCTAAAGTACATAACACAAATGCTCTTGTAGAGCAAAAGAGAAGGAGAGATGATTATGCTGTAGGTCTTTCAACTACAAGTGCTTCAAAGCGCATGAAATGAAGCAAAATGGAGTAGTAGACGGGTGCTAAAAAATCCATTCTAAATCATATAACAAAATATGCATCACATGAGAAGAAGCAAGAAGGAAAAATGAGAGGCAAGCAGCTTAGCTACTATAATTTGAAAATCAATATAGAGAATGCTATTGACATTAAAAAAGTGCTTGAGGAACACATTATTGAAAGCAAGGTTGAGTTTACACTTTGGCGAGGTCTTGGAACTGCTAAGTGTGCATTGCATGATGAAATAATTGTTATTATCAAGCAAAAAATGCACTTTGTGGGGGAGAGTCTACTCAAGTAGTATTGTAGATTGAAGAAGACATGTATTCACAAGGAATTCTATTGAAATATGTTGATGCATCTATTGTTGTTATGGAACACGTTAAAACTAAAAATGGGCTAATTAAGGGTGGTGAGAGTGATGTTATTGCTAAAAAAATAGCACTTCACAAAGAGGAGTTACGCAACAATAGTTGTATGTGAGGAAGAAGAAGCTTTCTTTATTCCAAGGAGCAACTATTTCTTGCAAACATTGGAGATATCCATGGTGATGATTAGACTTCTTTGTGCAACATTCTTGTAATTATTGAATTATCTTGGGGTAGCCATTCATTATGTAAACAAGGACAGAGACTAAAGTGATTGATGACAGTTCTCATATACTCATGTGAGAAGTAGAGATGGCAAAAGAGTAGTTCAGTTCTTAACTATGTGTATTAATCATCCCTATAATATAGATACTCTAAGATATCATCATGTTGTCGAAGGGTTTTCGAAAACAAAGTCACGTCTCCAGAGGACCTTGAAGAATTTCAAGATAGAAGATCAATCAAACGAATAAGAAAGACGAATATGATGCCAAGTAACAATTGTATTACTGCCAAGTTATTTACAAAATACAAGACAAAATCGAATCCAAACAACCCACTGGGGTTTAGGCTGCCCGATCTCAAGTTGAAAATTCAACTCTCAAGCTCGTATCTCAAGCTCGAGAATTACTCTAAATACCCAGTCTATTTTATATGCAAAAATATCTTCTTTTGTTTTTGGAATGGTATCAATCAGTTGCTTGGCTCTTTCCCGTTCCCTAGACTTATCTGCGTCATCTTTCATTGTTGTGTCTCTGTCCTTCTCTTTGATTCGGTCTTCCTCTCTTTCCCAGTAGTTTCTCTCTCTTTCTTTTGACCTCTCATTTTGGCATTTTTACCTTTCTCAATCAAACTCAGCCTCATCTTTGGAAAAGGTAGCGCCTAGATTGACAGGCTTTTTGCAAATTCAGCGGGGGCTGCAATAAGGTTTGGGGCAACAGAAGGAGTAGCAGGCTTTGCCGATGTGACAACCTGCATTTCCTGAGCAGAATAATCAATGGGAACCAATTGCCTTAAACTACGATCCCTGGGTTCCTCATCTTCATCTTCCTGGTGAAACACAGAAGAAACAACAGCTCGCTTACCAACCCAAAAACATGCCCTTTCAAAAAAAATATGATCTATCTAATATTGAAGGTGCTTTTCTAAAAACCATTTCTATCACAAAGCTTCAAAGGCTTATAGATCTACAATATCCTTTTTCCCTTCGTATCAAAAATTTGGAAGCTTATTATACAAAGCTTGTAAGTAGCTTATGCTTTTTGATTATCCTGCGTTGCGCCTACATCGTTGCCTTCGCCTCTTTCATCCAAGCTTCTTTGTCAATCACTACACCCTGACTCTATAGAGACTTGATGGCCCTTGCTATAACCTTGGACACTATCCCAATGTTTCCATTTGCTTCTTCCAACTTTGCCATAGTTATCCATATAGATGGTTGAGTGGGTAGTGCTTCTCGAGCCTTATTCAATACTTTCTTAGCTTGCTCATATGTCTCGATATGGGCAAGAGCCAGCCACAATTCAACATACAGAGGGCAGCATTCTGTAGCACGTTGGAGTAAAATTCTTGCATCTTCCTCATTTACAAGTTCAACAACAGCTTTCCACAACGTAACAGAGTTTGGAATGTGTTCAAGGACCTTCCTGAGTACCCTGCTTTTGTTCACATCATCTCATGTTCAAGCCTAGTAGCCTGCATCCAAAGTTTGACAGAATTCGGAATGGCTTTAACCCCTTTCGCCAAAGTAGCTTTTGCAACAGATGCCATAACATAAGGGTCATGATCGCACTTTTTCAAAGCATCCACACTTTTGGTCTTTCTTTGAGGCCTAGGGCCATTTCGATTGCAGTAGCCCATAGTCGTCCACTTGTAGGGCTTTCTTGTATTTCTTCTTATCTCTATTAGATCCGGGATTTCTTGTACTGCTTTGACAGCTTCAGCAATCTTCCTTGGCATCGGGTTTTTCAATCTTTTTGGCACGCACACATGCACAAGCATTCATTCACACACACGTAGAGATAAATGCACACAGATAATATTATTTACAATGGAACGAAGTCCTAGCACACACACGGGTTTGAGACGATAACTGGAAACACACTTACGGGAAATTTAGGGTTCATACACACACAGACACGCAAGCCACATGCAAAAAAAAATGCAAACACAATGACTAGGTATACACGAAACACGAATGTCACAAACACAAACTTTTTGGTGGATTCCACACCTCGAATGCGCAGCAGCACAGCAATATTCCATCTAATGCTAAAGAAGTCAAGGGTTTTTTTATGGAAATTTTGTAAATAGAGGCAATGGCAATGTTTTCTAGATTATATTTTTGCCTTCAAGAAAAGAAGAAACTTTCTTTGTTGATGATTTTTAGGAATGAATAGCAAATAGTACAAGCAAATTCGGGATTATTAAAGCCATGTGTAGGGCTGAAAAGGGATATGTATATTAGGCTAAAAAAGATCTTAGAAAATATAGTATTTTGGTTGTAAATGATGATGGCATTTTAGGGTTGTTTTTAGGATTGAACTTTACTAATGTCTTGGTTGAGATTATGGTAGTCATTAGTGTTGAAAACTTAGCTAAAAATCATGTCATTCATGGATGTACTTTGGATATGTTTGACATCATAAGTAAATTTGCTAATCATTAATATAAAGGGTTGAAAAAGTGGGTTGAAGCACTTGTGGAAACAAAGTATAAATGCATTTACCCCCTCACACTGATGGGCTGAATGAGACAATTACTAAATAGTCAAGTCTACATGACCTAGAGGGTGTGGGGTATAAGTTCATTATAGAGTCATTAAAAGATTGAAGGTTGAATATGATGAGTTTCTCTTACTAGGAAAAAATAAATGTTTTATGTAGATGTTAGAAAAGCATGGGAAGGCTTTTTCTTTTCACTGTGCTTAAATTGGATGCATTGATCCAAACTGTTGCATGTCCTATGGTCATCTCTATAGTTCTGCATATTCCATATAATCTTAAACCAACCCTTGTGCCTTGGGCATACTTGCATGAGTTCAAGGAGCTCTTAAATGAGAAGATCAAGATGAGGATTTTAGAGCCCTTTTCAGCTCCATATTCTAATTATTAGTTTATAATTCCAAAGAAGAATGGTTGCGGCTCATTTTAGGATATGCAGTGAGTCAACAAGGTCACAATAAGTAATGCAGATATAGGACCTATTGTAGATGAGTTTGCAAAGGCCTTTCCTGGCAAGGCTATTTATTCCATGGGAGATTTATACTCTGAGTATGGCCATTTCCCATTGGCATTGGAAAGCCACTATAAAGAGGCCACTAGGATTGGTGTACATGTGTACCCTTTCACAAGGGGTGATAAACTCAATTACTCACATGATGGATGCAATGAATAAGGTCTTGAGAGATTATATCCCATTGCTCACTATGCCTTTTCTTGATGATGTCCCTATTAAGGGCTATGCATTGCATGAGAAGAATGAGGACTTGGATGATAAGTGTTGCAAGATGTTTCTTGCTAACCACATAACCAATTGTGAAAAGAGTTTGACCAGGCTAGGTGAAGTGCATCTTCGGGGAAGTTACTATATGTATATCCTCCACATTACGTGCATTCAAATTCTATCTTTGGTGTTGAGGAGGTTATATATGTGGCTCTTATGGTAGGAAGCCCTCAACAACTTAAGATTAATGGTATTAAAAGGTTATAGGAGATCTATTTCAATGTATCAAAATTCAAAAGGTTTTTGGGCATGCATCTTCTATCTAATATGGATTCCTCATTTTACACATGTGTCTAAAAGCATTTATACGTTATTGAGGAAGGGATAGAACTTTCATTGGGAGAGGAAGCATATGAAGACTATTTGGAAATTAAAAAAGTTGTTGAATCCTACACCAACATTGAAAAATGCACATTATGCGAATGGAAGGCCTATCATCTGTAACATGTCCACCTATTCCCTTTCAGGACATGTCTTAGCAGTCCATCGGAAAGAGAGTCTAGAAAGCTCCGCCCAGCACTCCCATGGAATGTTACGGGGTTTGCGATCTAGGACTTCCTGCGATTGCCGTGCAGGGGAAGTATTACGGCCGTTCCCACTTAGGACCGACCTGAATCAGGGTTTCCCCTAATGGTCACTTTCCTAAACGGCAGCTAGTGTCGAACCTCAAGCGCCCCTAATGGTCACTTTTCTAAATGGCAGCTAGCGTCGAAACCCAAGCGAATTACTTTATGCAAAAATGCCAGGGACGAAGCGGATTCATGCTGCACTTGGTTCAAGGAGAATGGAAAATGAGAGGGATGCAAGGCTCAACCTCTCTGCCCATAAGGCATAGTCCCATTCCGTTCCCCTAAAACATCATAAATTGGGATTCTAGTAACCTAACCCTAGGTCAGCGCCCTTGCTGTTCATTTCCGTTGAGAAGAGCTCCTTGCTATCCATTTCGATTGAGAAAAGCTCCTGGCCAACCGGGACCACCCATCTGTAGGATGGACCCATGGCCACATCCACCACACTTTCCTCAAGGTTGCTTTAGTTGTCTAATTACCTACCGCATTTACTTGGGAAGCAGCTTCCTTAATTAGCCAGTTAGACATTGGTTCCTTCACGAAATCTTAACACTTGACATAGAAAAACATTGTCAAACAAGTTCCTTTTCAACAAGTTATCTTATTTATCTTTGGAATATATCCATAAAATCTAGCCTGTAGGCTAATCCATAATCCGCCCGAAGGCTATCCAGCAATCCACAGGGATTACTAATCCAAGATTCCACCCGTAGACTAGTATGCGGGCCTTGAGATCCAATCCCGAGTCACGTTTCCCTCTTGTGCAAGGCCCAGAAGGCAAGGGATTTAAGGCCAGAGCCCCCCTGGCACCCAATCATCCTCCTGCTCCAAGTAGCGCTCAACGGAGAGACCTCACGCGATGGGTTCGGTCAGTGTTCCCGGCACGGCTAACAACCCCGTTGGTTAGGGTCAAGCAGAGAGTCGGGGGTAACTGAAACTGCCTCTCCCTTCAGGCCTTCAACCTGAAGCATTAAATATCTTTCCATCCTTTAGTTCCTTGAGCAAACAATGCAAACAGTGCTCCTAAATTGTTACAAGCACAATCAAATCCAGTGGTCGATTATTTGGCCAACTGCTAAGGAGTGAATCCTTCCTTCCGAATGCATCTAGCATTCGATCCGAGATAAATTGCGACTTGGCAAGATCCCTCAAGGGTTTGTTTGTTCACCCTTTTGTCCTTGGGTTAAGACCTTACCCTGTTAACCCAACTTGACCAACACCTTAGGTTTCATAAATTAACAATAAATCCTCGCGACTATGTTTAACTTGATAGGTCCTTTACTTCCAAGCAAATACATATCTTCCCTTAACTTGGCAATTGTCCCCAAGGAAGGTGATGTAACAGGATGATTACTCATCCTCTTGCAAGTTAAACTTGTGCAAGAACCTGCCAACCTCATTCCAAGGAATGACAAAACTCTCTTCTGATCAAACCACAAGGCCATGCAACGTTGCAACTTGTTGCACAAGTGTCGCATCTATTCCTTGGCATCATTTCACCCATTGATTTGCGTTTTTTTAACAAGGAATTATGTCTAGACAAGAAGCAGGGTTTAGGGTGTCTTCCTATCCAACCCAATCCTAATTACACTAGGCCGACAACGTTCGGTCCTAGGGATTCCAACTCAATCCGAGTTTTAGCATTTGAACAAATGATCCTTAGGGTAGAAACCCTAGATCATTATTTGCATGAGCATCCAATTGACCCAACATTCCGTGAATGTGGGTAGGACCTTCCGGTTTGAGGGTTTCGACTTGGCAACAAGTGCAAAACTAAGCCAAATCTTTAACGAGCTAAACCCTAGTTAGTACTTGGGGTATTTATCGTATCGACTGAATCATGCCTATACGAATCCCTTGCGGGTTAGGAGATTTAGATAATTTGATCTACTTATCTTGCGACAAGGACGAGCCATTCCTAGAGATGATAAACTTGATCTAAAGGAGAAAACTAGTTGCAACATGTCACAATACACGTAAACACGCGATTCATTGCTTCTACCTACCACTAGATTCGCAATAACCCTAACCTTTCTTATTAAAATCAAAACGCATAAATAATTTGCAAAATAACTTTCACAGAACCTCCTAGGACTTACTTTCAAGAATCATGCCTACAACTCTTTTTCTAAGCTTTAGAATTTCATGCTTTAATAAACCATACAACCTTTTCCTAAATGCAACTCTTGATGAATGAATTTTACGCACAATGAATGTGCAACATGCAACCCTTTCCTAACTACAACTTACTTAAATGAAGTTCATGCTAATTAAACCTAGAGTTAACCTATTCCATTTTACAAGCACATGCCACATGCAAGTTCATAGAATCATTTTCGTGCTCTGCTATTTCCTACGAGAGTTAACGACTTCCCCTAATGAATCATTACAATGAAGATATTGCCTAAAAATTCAACCTACGCTTAATCTTTCATGTCTAGTCAAAGGTGCACTTAATAATTTCAACCTTATAATGATAGGCAATAGGTGTTCTAGGCTCGTCACTTTGAAATGCACGACAAGGCAACATACTACTAAGGTCATCAGATGGATAGACAATTTGCGTTCATCACATTGAAAATACCCATGACCCAATTGCATGTCATGAATTAATTCTAGTAATTGTTCAAATAGTCAATTCTTTTCCAATTGCATTTAACTAGGCTAGGTGAATTTGAACATGCATAGGTGCTTAAAGCGTTACTTTTGCGTGGAATCAAAATAGTAAAAACCTGGGTTTGTGGGCTCGAGGAAATGTCAATGTGGATGTTAGGAGAAGAACCTCCCGTAGGCGCGCCTTGTGACTTCTTGGGGGCCATCGTAGGCATGATTACAGACTTTCAGTTTGCCTTTACCCTTACATAATCAGTGAATCTCCTCAGCCTTGGTAAGCAGCCTCAAGATCTTGCCCTTCTCCCTCGTACGCACGAGATCCCTTCACCGAAATGTGGATCCTTGAGAATACCGGGGCTTGCGGGATTTGGGCTTATGGGAGGGCTTGTGGGGTTGGAGCTTTGTTGGTGGGAAATGGGGCTTTTACAAATGGAGCTGTGGGAATGGAGCCTTTCAAAAAAGCTTATGGGAATGGAGGCTTTAAGAGAAGGTTTGCCGAAATGGGGCTTTTACAAAAAAGGGTTGTGGAAGTTGGGATTTTATAAAGAAGCTGTGGGAATAGAGCTTAATGAGCTTAGTTTTAAACCCGGGAAGGCCGCAAGAACAAGGCCCAAAGCCTTATCCCTTAGAAGCTGTGGGAATGGGACTTATGGAAGCCCCCCTCCCTTAGAAGCTTAATAAGAAGCTTCTAAGAAGCTTCTAATCTATACAGAACATGACGTAAGTAATGAATGGGGAGGAGGGTGACAAATCGAATGGCGCTAATGATGACGACGAGTGGCAGCGATGGGCAGCGGTTTGGAAGCGATCACGGTGGTGGCATATAGCAAGAGGTGGCAGCGACTTCCCTTCTCTCCTCGATCTTGCAGCACGACGTCGTCCTCTACTCCCTCCTTATCCTCCCCAAGGCTAAGGGGGGTTTATATAGGGCTTAAGGGGTGGGGAGAGAAGCTCCACCATGTGGGCTATGCATGGCTTCCCCCCCCCCCCCCCCCTCATGCAACCCACATCTCCCACCTAGCCCATCCCTCCCCACACTCCCTCTCCTCCAGCCATGCATCGACTAGGGGAAAGGGATAATAATTAAAAAAATTGCATTAATATTATCCATTTTTTCCCCTCCCAAGAGGATGTTTCCTCGTGGTTATGTAGATTTGAACCCCCAGGCTTGATTTTCCAATGCGGAGATCCCATTTTTGCACGTGTGGGTTATGGATTAGACTGTCGGAAATTACAATGCAGAAGATAACCTTGCCCAGGGCTTACACTGCATGCGGGGAGTCAAGTTTGGTAATATTTTGAGCGGGAATATTACATTCTCTCCCCCTTGGAGGAATCGAGATGTCCTCATCTCGATAAGAACTGGAGGTATTGTTGGTTGAGAGTGCTTTCATCCATCCAAGTGGCATCCTCCTCGGGATAATCTTTCCACTGGATGAGGCATTCTCTCAAGGTTCTGGATCTCAATTGTCTCTCCCTAACATCTAAGATCTTGTCAGGCCGTAGCTCAAGGACTCCTTGGCTAGGCATAACAACTTGCTGGTCATCAAGTACATGGCTAGGATTAGGTACATACTTCTTCAATAGGCTGATATGGAATACATTATGAACCTTTAGGTTCTCAGGAAGTTGCAGTCTATAAGCGTTGGGTCCTAGGCACTTGAGGATCTTGTAAGGTCCACAATACCTTGGGCTTAGCTTCTTGCAATCTCCTAAGGATATGGAACTCTTCTTTGGGCGTACGCAAATGAAGACCATGTCTCCTTCCTCGAAGGTTCTATCTTGACGTTTCAAATCTGCGTATGCCTTCTATCTATCCTTGGCGGCTTGGATGTCATGTCTTATTGACTTCATTTGATCATCCATCTCTTCTAGCATCTGCCTTGAAGCTTCAACCCCCCTCAAGGTTGGATCTGAGAAGTTTAAAGGAATTCGACAGTCATGCCCATACAATGCTTGAAAAGGGGTCATCTAGATACTTTGTTGGTAAGAAGCATTGTAGGCAAACTCAACCAATGGGGGCAAGTATTGAATCCACCTTTTTTATTCATGGCAGCAGTGTGCCCTTAGCATATCCTCGATGACTTGGTTGACTTGCTCCATTTGACCATCGGTTTGGGGATGGTAAGATGTACTAAAATAGAGTTGAGTCCCAATGGCTTCAAAGATAGCTCTCCAAAAGTGTGATGTGAACAGAGAATCATGATCACTAATTATTCTTCTTGGCAACCCATGTAGCTTGAATATCTCCTTGATGAACAACCTTGCAATGTCTAAGGCTTTATAGTTTGTCTTAACAAGAATAAGGTGTGCAACCTTAGTAAGCATATCAACCACAACCATAATGGAGTTGTATCCTCCCTGAACTTGGGGTAGGCCAACAACCAAAGTCCATACTAATGAATTCCCATTTCATCTGGGGAATGTCAAGTGGTTGTAACTTTCCTGGTATTTTGACATGTTTGGCCTTAATATGTTGACAAGACAAACACTCATTGATATATTTGAGAATGTCACCTTTAAGCCTCTCCCAATAGTAGCTCTTTCTGACTGCATTGAGGGTCTTGGCATAGCCAGGATGTCCTGAGAAAGGGGAATCATGAGCTTCTCAAAGTATCTTCTGCTTGAGTGACTGGCTTGTCGGTATACATAATCTCGTTCTATAGTAGACAAGTCCACTACTGATAGAGAATTCATGATACTTAGCCTGTAGCTTTCGGTCCTGATCCTTGATAGGGATCTCCCTTAGCATCTTTTGACAGGTTGGATCATGGCATGCTTCTTCTCTAGCTAGCTCAAGTATTAGGTTGTTTGGCATGGATACCTTTGTGGCTAGAGATCTACCTGTTGATGGATTTTGCAAGATTAGAGAATTAAGGAATGCCTTGCGACGACTGAGTGAATCGATAACTACATTCTCCTTTCTAGGCCGGTATTTGATTTCAAAATCATACTCCTCCAACACTTCAATCCACTGACGTTGCCTCATGTTAAGCTCATTCTGGATAAAGATCCACTTGACTCTTTTATGATCCGTCACTAGGGTAAACTTGTTACTCAACAGGTAGTGTCTCCAAAGCTTTAGAGCATGGATGACAACTAACAGTTCTAGATCATGGGTAGCATAATTCTTCTCATGGCTCTTTAGTTTTCTTGAAGAGTATGCTACAGGATGACCTTCTTGCATAAGCACACATCCTAAGGCAAGCATGGTAGCATTAGTTACTACTTCGAACTTCTTATATTGAGGTCCAGAAGTTTCAGGATAGGTGCTGATACCAAACTTTGCTTTAATCCATCAAAGCTAGATTTTTCGGCAGTTGACCATGCAATCGATGTTTGCTTCTTCAGTAAATCCGTTAGAGGTACTGCAATCAAAGCATAGTTTTTGATAAAGACCCTGTACCATCCTGTCAATCCAAGAAAACTGCATATTTCTTTGATTGTTGTTGGTATTGGCCATTCTAGAATATCTCTGAGATCCACTGAGATTCCTTCCGCTGATACGATGAATCCCAGATATTCAATCTAATGTTTAAAGAATGTACACTTCTTCATCTTAGCATAAAGCTTGTGTGCCATCATTGTCTCAAGGACAATGCAAAGCTGGGGTTCATGATCTTCTTCCTGTTTGGAATAGACTAAGGTATCGTCGAAGAAGACGAGTACAAAGTCGTCAAGATATGGCCTAAAGATATCCTGCATTAACCTGTTGAAGGTGGTAGGTGCATTCGTAAGCCCGAATGACATGACTAGGAACTCAAAGTGTCCATATCTTGCGTTGAAGGCCGTCTTTGGGATATCTTGTTCCTTGATCCTTATCTGATAGTATCCATACCTGAGATCAATCTTGGAGAAGATATTTGCACCTTAAAGACGGTCAAGAAGTTCATCTATTCTAGGAATAGGGTACTTGTTCTTAATTGTTGATTGATTCAACCCTCTGTAATCAATACACAGTCGAAGCATTCCATCCTTCTTCTTCTGGAACAGCACTAGAGCACCCCATGGTGAACTGCTAGGTTAGCCCTGATCTAACAATTGCTTGAGTTGCTCCTTCAGCTCAATTGCTTCCGGGATGGGCATTCTATAAGGCCTCTTTGCAATTGGCGCAGCTCCTTGCACTGGCTTGATCTCATGATCCACTTCCCTTTGAGGCGGAAGTTCTGTCAGCTCTTCACGAAATATGTCCGCATACCCCTTTAGCCATGAGGGTCCTTCACTAGACTCCTGCTTCTAATCTAGATTATTAAGCTTAATCAAGTAAGCAAGTAGTCCCTTTCTAATTTCCTTTATAATCCGAGATGCTTTGGCCAATTGAATTTTTGGTTTTCTAGCCTCTCCTTGAGTTGTGACCAATTCTCCTTCAAAGTTTCAAAAGGAAACTTGGCCCTTTCCACAATGAATGTGGGCATCATTAGGTTTAAGCCAATCCATTCCAAGCAAACACTCATGGATACCTAGGTTCATGACCTTGAATCTAACCGAAGTTGACTTTCCTCCCAGAAAGATTTCCACCTTAGCAGTTTGCCTGGTACAAGTGACCTCACGACCATTTGCTAATTCCACAAGCAAGGTAGGTGCTTCTACTATGGCTATTCCTAATCTTCTTTCACAAATTGGTGATATAAATGAATGCATACTGCCACAATCAATCAAGGTTTTGAAGCCTTTACCTTGATAGTCCGATGGTGTCTGAATCACCGAAAATTGGCAATTCAAGCCTTTCTTGTGAAGGGCGGCATGGATTGTTGCCCTTTCAAGGTCTGCTTCCATGGTCAGGTCTTCTTCTTTGCACATTTCCCTATTGGCAACACAGGCGGTTCTTCCTCTGCCCCAGGTGGCAGCTCCTTGGCCATGGGCGGTTCCTTGGAAAGGTCCTTGACATTGTCCTCCGCCAAGTTTGAGACATTGCCTTTTGAAATGACTGGGCTTGTTCCACTGTAAACAACGGAGATTGCGGCCATTACCTTGGGTAGGAACAAAGTTATTGACATTGTTGGTCCTTGCTTTCTTTCTTTGTCTCCGGTTTTGACCTTGAACTCTCTTCGCTTGGGGCCTATATGCTCCTCTGTTGTGATCATTATAAGACCAAGTCTTGTTACTTCTTAGCCTGGCATGCATTTCCTGAATTATGGGCGTAGCTCGAATGAGTGCGTCCTGTAAATCTATTGGGTGCATAGATTCGAGGCGGGTATTCACTGGTGGGTTTAAACCGGCACAAAATCTCGACACTTATTGTGTCATATCCATTTGTGGCGCATACTTTAGAAGAGAGACAAACTTTGAGTAGTATGCGTTAAGAGTCGAGCCCAGCTGTTTCAGCTCATAGAACTCATTCATTTTCTATGTGCGATACGCAAGTGGTAAGTATCTTCCTTGCATAGCTTTTTTCAGCTTTTCCCAGGTAACGGATCCTTCCAAGATCCCTTGATCTTTGCACAATTGCTTCCACCAAAGCCTGGATTCGCAGGTGAGCTTCAGCTTGGCGAGCATTGCCTGGTTGGTGGGTTTAGTACCGGCCGCTTCAAAGTAATCTTCCATGTACTCTATCCAAATCTCAGCATTAGCTTGGACAGTCCTTCCTTTTCCATCAAATTCTGGTGGCTTGATCTGTTTGAGAAGAAACTTCTTCTCCTGAATCACGGCCGTACTTGATGTAGGGGTCGGACTGGGAATCTGTACCTGGGGTTGTGCCTGGGTTTGTAATTCTTAACGTTAACAACTCACTAAATGTCTCATACATTACATATTATGCCCTACTTAGCTTCCAGCCAAGAAACCTAATCACTTAACTTTTTATCAATACTCATAGACAAGACAATCATTGGTAAAAAAAAGTCTTTATTTCATTCATATGGGCATAGCCCTTTCGGAGCACAATATTTCTTGGGATGGTAGAGAAAACTAGTACATTAGTTTGGGGAGAATAATGTTGTGTTACATTTAGCTACAGGAACTGGATAATAGTATGGATTTGGGTCATGGATCTTCAGGAATCGATAAGTCATCGGAAGATTAGGGTATCCTTTCCTTTGGTACCCATTCTTCTCATAGCATCCCAACACCTTGATCCTGTCGGCGAGGATTATGCAGGTCATCTCCTCATACAGATATGAGTTCAGCTCAACCCTCTGACCTTTGACATGTAAAGTTGTATTTATGTGAGCCTAAACAAAAATGAATAGCTTCACAATCTTCAAGTCCTCCAACCACTTGATTCTCTTTAGGTTGGTTCGAAGGTATGCAAAATGGTGGGCAGCTATGTAATAGATTCCTGAGTCACCTGTCCATCTCCGTTCCACGTACAGAGGCGATGGATTATAAATGCGGTCTAGGATGTTCATCATATCAATCCTTTGTCAATAATCTAAGGCATGCATTGCGGTCATAAACATGACTTCAAACACTAAGAATCTGCTCCATGCTTCATAATTCTGCAAGACATAATCGATAGTAAGGAAAGGTTCTTAACAGCAACATTTGCTTTACTTCTTCTTATTAATTTCTCTTATAAAGACAGATCCTTTGTTGGTTTGCTCTGATACCAACTGTAATGTGTCCACCCGTTCCCTTTTAGGACATGTCTTAGCAGTCCATCGAAAAGAGAGTCTAGAAAGCTCCGCCCGACACTCCCATGGAGTGTTACTGGGTTTGCAATCTAGGACTTCCCGCGTCTGCCGTGTAGGGGAAGTATTCTGGTCATTCCCACTTAGGATCGACCTGAATCAGGGATTCCCCTAATGGTCACTTTCCTAAACTATAGCTACTAGCATCAAACCCCAAGCGAATTACTTTACGCAGAAACGCTAGGGACGAAGCGGATTCATGCTACACTTGGTTCAAGGAGAATGGGAAATGAGAGGGATTCAAGGCTCAACCTCTTTGCCCATAAGGCATAGTCCCATTCCGTTCCCCTAAAACATCATAAATCGGGATTCTAGTAACCTAAACCCTAGGTCAGCGCAGAATATCTTAGTACTCTATCCAAGAGGTAAGATTAGATAGAAGAGGAGTTCAAAAGGATAAAAAGGAAGGCCTATGAAATTTTCCTAAAGTATGCTTACATATGGAAATATGGTAGGAAGAAGCGGGGATCTCCACTATGGGTTCTTGGAGATAGAGCCATATAAGTACAAGTCATGTGGGAGCTCTATGAGATATTGTGGGTTAGTCATAGAGGTATGTGGGTGCCTTGAAGAAGATATAGGTATGTCTTGAAGAGTCATAGATAATTGCATGGGCACTTTGCTATGAGACATACCTATGCCTTGAAGAAGAGTCATAGATAATTGCCATGGGCACTTTGCTATGAGACATAGAGATGGATTGCATTTTACTTATCCATTGTCCATGCACTATAAATGGGTGGTTGACTTAGCAATAATGTTACATGTCTCTAGGAGATGTGGTATCTTGTTCTCCCATAGAATGATCTAACAAACCAAGTGGAGGCACTACAACAAAAACGCCTCATAGACGCGATTTTTGAATATAAAGAAATTCTTACGGGCGCATCTATCCACCCGTCTATTTGTGCGTCTACCATTTTGCGTCTATAATCGCATGTATCAACGAATTTACACGCACAAATAGACGCGCAATAGACGCACATATACACGCGCATATAGACACGCTGGTAGGCGCGCTTTTACAAGCACTGGTAGATGCGAACGGAAAACAAAAAATGTCATTTTTTAAAAGATATTTAATTTATTTTTTAAATTTGAATTATGAAGCGCATGTATAAGGGCGTGTAGTCTGCACTATAGACGCACGTATAAACACGAATTATCTGCAATTTAGACGCGAGGATAGATGCGCAAAACAGAACTCAAAAAAGAAATAGAGAGAATAAAAAAAACCAGAGAGCATGTGGTTACAATTTAGACACGCGGATAGACGCGCAAAACAAAACTGGAAAAAAAAACCCAGAGACCACATGCTCTCTGGTTTTTTTTTTCCCCCTTCCATACATCAGATTGTGCATATGGGAAAAAGACAATGTATCTTACGGGTACGAGAATTGAAAATAAAAGTCCATGTATTCATTATATATCAAAAGCATTTATAAGGGAAGTTTAAGTGCTTGCGACCTAAAGCGTGGCCGCAAGCAGTAGGCTCAAAGAGATATCATACATATACAAGAAAAGAAGGCCTCATGAGGAGGTATGGTGCTCCTCTACGAATCTGAAGAGGAAACATCTTCGCTAGTACCACCATGGCTACTAGCATCGCTATCCCCCTCCTCGCTATGCTCCACATCCGTGTTCACCTACACACACAAAAGATCAGGGTTGCTTACATAGACAAGGTGGAGAAAAAGTTATAATTAGCTATACTTTTAATAGGAAAGTAAGAAAAACATACCTCCTCTGGCTGTCGAATCCTCATGGCCTGGTTGTATTGGTCCTCAGTGATGAGACCCTCCTCATAGAAGTGAAGCCATGTCGCTGCGCGGTTATGGCCTCGATGGTAACCTACCTCTCGAGGAGTAGGTGTCCTACCAACGACAGTAGTCTGCAAAACATTTAGATATATACAAACAATTATGAGTCACAATATATTAGAATAAAATATATAAAGAATTGAAAGAAATATAAATTTAAAAAAACTAGAAATCAAAATATACTTACAAACTCTACCTCCCACGACTCTCTGCCGCCCGATCCATAATGCGACGATCCCATTGTTTCCATTTGGATCCGTCGCGTCTCTGCGTGCTAGCGACTCTTCACTTTCTCTGCTGCTTTCTTCTTGGCTTTCTTCCACTCTATGCGATGGCTGGCTATAGGCTCCAGGCCCCTCCTCCTGCCTCCGCAGTGAGTCCCTGGCCCGTGTCATGAGGTGGGATCTTTTATTGTGAAGCATATCCCTCACTTTTGTGCATCCCCAATCATCCGAGATTCGCTGACCCTCAGGATTTGGATACCTCCTATGGACTGCCCTCAACACCTCCTGCCACAATCCGCTTTTCTGATTTTTGAAGGCAATGAAACAATCTTTATATGCCGCATGCACAATGCTCCTCATGTACGCCATTACATCCATTCCCTCATCATCATGAAAGATGCCACCAACATCTGTAACTCTATAGTACTGGCGTACAACCTCCTCTACGTGATCTACTGGTGAGGATGATCACTCGCCACCTCCTAGGCAACCCCCACACAAGCCTCGTCCTCCCCCTCGACTCTCCCTCATCCCTCTTTGTCGACTACCCTCTGCCTCGCTGGACACACGAGCTTCTGTAGATGCACGTGCTTCTACAGATGCTTGTGTTTCAGCCGCGATGCACGTGGAGCACATGGAGTATCTGCATATGGAGTACCTACATGTGGAGTACCTGCATGTGGAGTCTGGGAAGTAGTGCTAGGCAAAGATGTCAGAGGTGTCCCAGACATGACACTAAACACCTTGTCCGCTATGGGAGAGCAGCCAAGGTGTCTGGCCATCTCTCCCATGAAGTCTTCCCTACTAGGAAAACCTCCAAAAAATGCATTGATCCCCTTGCCAAAGGAGGCCAATGTATCATTCATGCGATCCAAATCCGGGTCATTGCTAGATGAATGAGGATACAACATCTGCAAAAAAAACACAGGAAAAAGATAAATTTATTTGCATAGAAAAAATCATATATTACCTACATTTTCAAAGAGCTTTCTTTAGACATTGAGCATAAAACTTAAGTGCTAATGCTTCTCATAAACAAGAAAACTGATAAACACAAACATGGGATTGGTCACATTCATCATTGCAAAAATATATTGTTTACTATCAGAACTGGGAGACATGGCGCGTGTATCCCCGTGTCTAAATTGCAGGTTAGACGCGCCCTCAGACATGCTCCAAAGTGAACCTTTTGTCCAGCTTGTCTATCTTCGCATCCAAGATGCAGCACACACGCGCTGTCAAACGCACATTCCAGGTCAATGCGCGTGTATAATCACGTGTAGACTGCAGATCAACCTTCTGTCCAGCGCGTGTATCATCTCGTGTACACTGCAGAGCACACGCGCCAGCACACGTGCTCTAAGACGCGCCCTCAGATGCTATGAGAGGAAACATTTTTCGCGTCTATATCTGCGTCTACACTGAAATGTAGACGCGCTATCATACGCACTCGGTCGGCTGATTTTAGGCCGACGACCGCCATTGATGATTTACAAAATGCAATACATAATGGAATCACAAATCCTAAATACACAGACAGAGCAGAGAGAGGAAGATAGAAACAAAGAGAGAGAGAGAGAGAGAGAGAGAGAGAGAGAGAGAGACTCACCTTGGGTGTTTGGTGTGGCGGGTGGTGGCACTTCTTCCTTCTCCTTCTTCCTCTCCTTGGTAAGTTACCCTCCCTTGATGCTTGCTTGCTTGCTTGCTGCTTCTTCTTGTTCTCATCTCTCTTGTTCTCTCTTTCTTCCTCTCCTTGGCTTTCATTTTTCCCTTCTTGTGTGTTTGAAATGAAAGAAGAGGTGAGTCATGAGGAGGTGAGGCATGAAGAGACTAGGTGAGGCATGAAGAGACTGCATGTCGACTAAACTCAAGCTTCAGAACCGCAAAAAATGCAAGAAAGGAAAGGCACAGTTTGAAAAGAAATGATTTAAGTATGGTTTGAATTTTGACGTGTGCGTCTATTTTTGCGTGTATATGTGCGTCTATTGTTCAGGTAGACGCGAGTATAGACGCGAACAAAGACACAGAAATAGACGCGAATATAGATGCGTAGGTAAACGCAGATATAGACGCGCATTTAGGCTTTATCATAATTTTTTGTTTTAAGATAAGTTTTGATAGTGTATTCTTATCGTAAGTTTTAATGTATTTATGATGATTTTGGTGTATTTAAAATTAAGATCTTCCAAAAGGAAACAAATTGCTTCCAAATGCTTATCGTAAGTTTTAATGTATTTACATAAGAGAGACGCGTAAGTTTTAATGTGATACAAACTCCCTTTTGTGGTTGAGTAGGATGCGGTGCCACATCCTCAGATGCTCCCTCCCGGGCGTCGAGAGGTTGCAAAATGTCGACGCAAGGAGGCAGAGTCTTCAAGAAGAGTAGAGACTAATGACCATGATAGTAGGCCTCATGAAATGCCCCATCAAGTCGTAGAGGATGAGATTTTGGACAACATGGTACACCATCTATTTTCGCAACCGATTCAGGGAGAAGGTCACTCTACGAAGCCAGATGATCCACTATATGTAGCATCATCTACTCCGTTGTATGAAGGTTATACGTACTCCGTTCTTCGTACGTCCCTCGAGATACTTAACTTGCAAATAATTTATGGATGGAGTAATGTCAGTTTGGATGCATTATTGAAGTAGGTATCAATTCAGTTTGGCTTATGAATCATAATATTAATTGTTCTATTTTGAAATCAGACAGAAGTATATGTTGGTGGTTTTTTAACTCACTTTTAAAAATATATGTAGGTTATTATCACAAATGCTTCCAAAAGGAAACAAATTGCCAACTAAGAGAGAGCAAGCAAGACATTACTTGACATCTCTGGGAGGCCTCAATTATGTTAAGATCCATGCATGTGTCAATGATTGTGTCTTATTTCGTGGGATTCATGAGTTCGCACGAGAGTGTCCTGTTTGTGGCGAATCAAGATACGAAGTGGAGATGAAGTCAATGGATGTGCCTCGTAAGGTTTTGCGAGATCTTCCGATTGTTCCACGTATAAAACTTATTTTCAAGTGTAAGTCTATTGGAAAGCTCATGTCATGGTATGCTAGTCATCGTTCAAGTGATGGAAAATGGAGAATCCCTGCAGACACATCGGCATAGCAACATATAGATAATTTATGGCCCATTTTCAAAGAAGAGCCAAGAAATTTGAGATTTGGTTTAGGTATGGATGGAATCAATCCATTTGGCATCAAAAGCACATCATACAGTGTATGGCCAGTGGTATTGGTGAACTATAATATTCCTCCATCCATGGCAATTAAAAAGGGACATGTAATGTTGTCCCTTTTGATTCCTAGAAAGCACAAGGTAAAAAACATATACATTTACTTAGAGCCTTTGATTGAAGAGTTAGAAATGTTATGGGAAGGTATTGAGGTGCAAGATACAAGTGCATCTGCATCCTCTAGAGATTTCACATTGAAGGCCATGTTGTTGTGGACCATGCACGACTTTCCAGGATACGGAGAGTGTTCAGGTACATGTATATAACTCTATATTTGAAATTCAAGACTTGAATCAATTGCATTTTATTAATTCACTTATTTTTTCAGGTTTAACCACGTCAGGATATCATGCATGTCCTATTTACGGTCCTTCTCTAGTTTCCTCTAGGCCGGCACGTTTAAAGAAGGTTATCTACGACAATCATCATCGATTTCTTCCTATTGACCATCCCAAATATGTTCTCCCTACTAATGGAATGACTCCACAATCTCTAACCATTCGAGATTGGAAGGAGAGATGGATTAATGCCGACAGCCACCCTCCACTCGGCATGAGTTGGTAAGAAGTGCATTTCTCTCGATTGACTTTAAAGTATTTAGCATGATGAATTGTTTACATAATATATTGTTTGTTTGTTAGGTTCTCTATATTTTTTCGTCTTCCGTACTGGACTGAACTCAAGATCAATGGACCCCATGCACATATTCAAAAATGTTGTATCTACATTACGGGATCACTTGATAGGGGCTCGTGATTCAGTTAATGTAAGGGAGGACTTACGTAACATTGGTCGCATGAGACGAGCCTGGCCACGCATTGGACCTAGAGGAAAGATTGAGCTACCCCATGCACCTTGGATGTTGTCAAAGAACAAGGAAAAAATAGTGAAGGAACAAATATATAGCTTTCAAACACCCATAGGATGTATGAGATGTCTCAAGGGAGCCTTCATAAAGAAAAAGAAAAGAGGTGTGGAGCAACTATCTGGTTTAAAGTCCCACGATTGGCACAAAATGATTCAAGTAAGGGTATCTCTAACCATGAATATAGTAATTAGTGGAGTAACTATGTGTAAACTTTGGGGTATGATGACTTTTTCCTCAACTAATCATTTGATCTATGAATATTGTTTACATTCAGTTCATACTTCCTACTAGCATATCCCATTGTGTATCCAAAGATGTACGTGATATCATTTACAAGATGGGAGAGCTTGTGAGGTGTGTATACATTGTATTTTTTATTATATATCTTTGAATTTCTACACAAAAATAAACAAGCACATCATACATCTTGACAGATACGTGAGCTTGAAGGAAATTGATCCAAACGCATTGCAAGATGCTCGAGTATTATCTATTGAGGTGGTTTGTTTGGTGGAGGAAATTTTTCCTCGATCCATTTTAACCACTCAATTACATTTACTTGTACATTTGATTGATGAGATCGCACTTTGTGGGGTAGTTCATGTAAGGTGGATGTTTTTTCTTGAGCGCTTCATGAAAACCTTGAAATATTTTGTGAGGCAAAAAGCACGGCCTGAGGGAAGCATGGCTGAGGGTTGGTTAGTGCAATCATCCCTTGTTTATATCTCTGAATATCTTGCTGAAGTGGATCCCTCTCAACCACGACTATGGAAAGATGATGAAGACTTGAGGATGACCTCTATAGTACCTCAAGGAAAAGGAATGAGTAAAGTGCTAACAAAAGAAGAACTTCGTAAGTTAAATAGTTTTTGTGTGCTCAATAGTGATGTAATGAGCAAGTGGGTGACACTATATAATGAAGCAAGGGCAAGAAGAAAAAGCGAAAGACAAGAATTTCGCACTAGATATGGACGTAATGTCTCATTTCCAGATCATCTAAATGCGCTCTCACGTCATATTGATATAGATTGGTTACATGAGGAAATGAAGAGAATGGAAAAAGAGGAGGAAATTAATATATCTCAAGAAGAGTGGGAATACGCACGAGGTTGCTTATCAAAGGTGAGACATACTATCAATTAATTTGTTTCTATAAGTTTTATTTTATATAAATAATTGACATGTTTGATCTTTTATCTTGTACTACTAGTGCACATTATTCAATGCACTTTGGTGTGAGGGTAAACATCTTCGAACTCAACATATAGATAAAAAGAGAAATACCCAAGATTGTGGTGTCCTTGCTCACTTCGAGGATGCCAATGGTACCATGGAAGGTTATTGTGGCTTGATCCAAGATATTTTGAAGCTTGACTTCAGATGATTCTTTATATATGTACTGGATGTGAATTGGTTTAAAGAAGTGGTAACAAATGGTGAGCATTGCACAATCAGACGTCATCCAAGTGGTTTTGTAATCATTGACTCTACAAAATTTCACCAAAACAAGAATGACACATTACTGCTACCTCAACAATGCGAGCAGGTATATATACAAAGGCTAATTTTTGTATATGTATACATGTGATACATATACACAATATAATAAGTACTTAAGTTTTTCGCTTTTGTTTTTCAAATACAGGTTGTGTATCATCCAATGGTAAACAATAACCAATGGTGGTATGTCATCCCTATATCTAATCGTTCAAAACCAATATATGGTAATATTACCGACATGGAGATAGCATATGACAATCCAACAATTAATGATGATGTGCATGATGACACCATAATGGATTATATGCGTGATATAGTACAAGATGAACCTCGCGAGGATGTTCAAGGAAACGCAAAAGAAGACAATAATGTGATTGTCGATGATATTGATGAAGTTATTGAGCAATATAGCAACACATTTGATAGTGGGATAGACTTATTTGTTTTGTTACCTCTTGGTAACATAGACCTAGAAGTAGATAGTTTAGCAAGGGCTGATCTCATTGAAGATGAGATGGATCATTCACTGTAACATACTTAATTTGCTTATTGATTCAATGTGTATTCCTAATTCTATGGTTTTTATCATGCGCACACGTGCATACTCAAGAATCAATAGTCAAGTTTAAAGCTAAATTGAATTTTCCATAATAAAAAGGAAGTATCTTTTATCATCTTCAAGTACGTAGAGAAATTACGATATACATATTGCAATGCTTGCTACTAATTGTAAGGTTTCTGTCGCTTGCCGCTAATTACTTATATTAGGCTTGTCAACTGGAGGAACTGCCATTCATTAGAGAGCAATGAAAAAGTAATTATTAACTCTATTTTTTTAATTCAATGATTCAATGTGTATTCTTAATTCTATGGTTTTTATCATGTGCACATGTGCATGCTCAAGAATCAATTTCAGGTGGTTAAATAATTATTAACTTTGGTTTTTTAATTATGTGAATTGCCAATTTTAGGTGGTTAAATAATTGTGCGTCTACTGTCGCGTCTATATTAGCGTCTATTTGCGTGGATATATAGACGCAAAATTCGTGTCTATTTACACGCATGTTTACACGCACTTATAGACGCTGTGATAGATGCGCCCGACTTTGCGCGTCTATGCCTCATTTCTGTTGTAGTGAGGGAGGAGCTCTCAATACAGAAACTACACTCGTTGTTTGTAAAATTCTCTTAGAAGATATGTTTTATCAATATGGATGTGTTGGCAAGGTTATAATAGACTAAGGGAAATTGCATGCAAATTAGGCTCCCAAGTTCTTCTCACGATTGGAAATTAAGTTGGCTCTGACTACAGCATACAATCTAGAAGGTAATGAAAAGAGTGAAAGGGGATATTCTCCTATCATTAAGGCATGAGCAAAAGCATGTAGAGGTAGGATAAAGGAGTGGCCAAGGATTCTACTATTTGCATTATGGGCTAATAGGATGATGCATAGTATAGTGACAAGTTTTATATTTGCTGAATTGATATATGGTCAAAAACCCATTATACTTATTGAGAAGATGGTTCCTAAATGGAGTGTGTTGCCTTGGAAAGAAGGATTGATAGAGAGGAACTATTGACTTTGTGCATTAGATAGTTTGAGAGAAGTGTAAGGACATTGAGATAGTAGTTTATTGTGGACAACAAGGCTTTAGAACAAGAAGAGATTTGAGAAAAGGAATTGACTAAAACAAAGGGCAATACAAGAGGAATATTGGGTGCTGATTTATGATAGAAGCTTGGAAAATCAACATAGTTCCAGTTGCAAGGTCTCTATGCAATGGTTTTGTCCATATGTTATAAATCACGTACATGATAATGCTACATATTCACTTAATGAGTTGGATGGGGCAACATTGAGCATTCATGTTGCATGTAAATACATCAAACTCTTTAAGAGAAGGGAGTCTACAGTGTATGAGATGGATGAGTTAGATACATATATTGTCCTTAATGTGGAAGAGGGAGAAGAGGATTATATGGATATGGATGAGAAGGACTCAAATTTGTTATTGAACACTCATACTTTGGCACATGCTAGAGGATATGCAGGTTAGGAGGGTAGATATTGTGGGATATTGGGCATAAAGTGTGAAAGTGGGAGATGTAGTGTTATGCGGATGAATTCATTCTTTGGCTAAAAATTGGTAAGTGACAGGCTCCTTGTTTGAAAGACTTCGCAAACTTGTTCATTTCCATGGTAATATGAGACACCCAATGATAGTGAAGTCTTGGAAGTGATGATCATGTGGCTTGGTATAGTGGCTTTGTAGTCACTTAAATGACTTGTTCTAGAGGCTAGTGGTGTGTAAAGTGAATCATGAAGAAGATGACCATGCATTTAGTGCACATTTAGGGGTGCCAACAAGACTGATCAAGTTGATACTCATCAATGTGGTAAGAAAGAGGACAAATATGGCATGATAATTAAAGAAAACAACAAGGGAGGTGGGAGAAGTATCCAAGGTAGGTTTGGTGTTTGTTGGTCATGCATTGTAAGAGGAGAGAGGAGAGTATTGCAACTATTTTTAAATAGAAAAGAATAGGGAAAAAGAGGGCAATAAGCTTGGAGCCCCAAGAGGAACACCAAGAAAATGAGGAAACTACTGCAAAAAAATGTATCTTATCACACCAACAGGCATGTTCTTCATACTTTAATCAACCACAAGATGAAAAAGAACACCAACAACAACCACAAATCTTCACGCAGTGTCATGACGCTATTTATCTACCACTGCGAACCTGAGGCAGAATTTTCTGCCAAGATTTTGGACTCTTTAGCCAGCGTTAGTATGAGTTTATTTTCTGTTTTGTGTGTTTTTTTTTGCATGATGCACGAAAAAAAGTAGTTAGACAAGGCACATTATTTCAGTACATTCATAATATTTGTGGGGTATTTTTTGCTTGGTTGTACAGCATTTAAGTATACATGTCTTGAAGGTCATGAGGATTCACCATTTGATGAGAAAGCCTTGAGTCATACTATATCAGATGCAAATGGGAAGTTTCAAATCAATGCCTTGTGGATAGTGCATGTTTGTGTCATGACTTCGCTTGTAAATATGCGTTTGTAACAATGATCTTGAGGGGGTTGCAAAGTAGTTTGCTTCACAACTTGAGAGTTTGTCGATCTTTTGATCTTGTGCAACGGACTTACATTAACTATATTGAGTGAATATGGTGCTATTGGGTCTCTACAACATTCTTCTTGAGTGTGTATACCCTCAAAATTTGATGCCATGAATCATTTTGCTCCCATCTTGATAAGGATCCCTGCGGCAAGCGACTTTCACAAACCTCGCGTATGAATCCCATGCGACAGCGGCATCATATAGTGGATCTTCCACAGATTTATCACAGCAAATCTTCAACATATGCTTTATATTATTCATAGAAACCACCAAAGAACCAAAAGAATCTTTATATTAACTTTAAATGTAATTCATCACATCGTATTCATATTTCAACATATCTATGGTCTTCATTGTCTTTCTCTCGATCTCTCTCATTTAGGTACAATGTTTCTTCATAGAAATTGGCTCTCTCTCATGCACTATCTCTCTCTCTCAGTAGTACATTGAAATAACAAAGAATAACTCTCAATAATACTTTATTGGTTGTGGATACCCCTCCCAAGAGGTATGCCTGATATGAAGAGTCACTAGAGCCACTACAATATCCCTTGGAAGCTCATTACTATCATTGGTCACTTTAGTCTTCTCTCCAACTCTTCATCAGCTATTTCTTGTCCTTCTTCAAGCTATTTCTAGCTCTTATTCTCCCTCTTCCAAGATTACAAAACATCCCAAAGCTAAACATACATCCAATAGAACACTCATAGAAACAAACAAAGGCTTACAGACCACATACAAAAGCCCTACATAACACTACACAAGGTCAACATAAGGTATAAAAACCATATAACTCAAACCAAAACCACCTCAAACTATTAAAAAAATTCCAATACACTCTCAATAATTCCTAAAAACAATCATTCACAATATCAAAGCTCCCAAGAGGTATTTCTAGTATGAAATATTACTAGGACCACTACAATGTCCCTTGAGAGCTCACTACTGTCATTATCACTTCAGTCTTTACTTCAAGTCTTCAGTAGCTACTTTTGTCATGTTCATCTCTTCCCATGGTTGGAAAAATTTCCCAAGCTACACATTCATCCCATATCACTCTTACAGAGGGATATAGAATATAGTAGAATAAGAACAGAGGCTCTATAAACGATCAACATAGGGTTAACATAAAGTTATCAGAAAGCTTTTATCTCACTTAAATCATTCAAAACCATCAATAATCAATCAATGATCTTCCAAACACTCTCAATTTTCATTAATCATCATTCTAACCTCTCGTACAAAAGGAAAACATAACAAAATAGAAGGTCAAGAGACCCAAAACAGGCACAATCAGACACTAACAGGACATTAACAGAACATGTCATAACATTGTATCTCCACTATAAAACCATCATGAGCTTCTCAAACCTAATAAACCTCATCCCAAAGACTCCCAAACACTTCCAAAACAACTAATCATCATACAAAATCCATCAAAAATCAACTATTCAATCCACAAAAATAACAAAAATTAGTCAAAATCAAGTAATCTCAACTCTCAACATATCCCCACACTTAATCAAGGATTGTCCTCATGACTCAAGAAAAAGAGAATATAAGTTCAAAATATAGCTCATCTTAATCTTCCACAACATCTTCAAGAAACACCATCCAAACATGACCCCAATTTATAGCATGTAGCTAATAAATAATTGCAATGAAAGGAAAACACCTTTAACCATTATCACAACTTAAAAAGAAAAAAGCATAACAAAATCTTAAAGGATATAAGAGGTTTGTTTTCTTCTACCATAAGCATACATCCCGTAGATAGAATCACGAACCATCATTAGTCATCTTCTCAATCAGCTTCATCTTCATCTTCAACTCCACACAAAAGGGATAAAATACCACATATACACCATAGAACATATACACAACTCACATGGACACAAGACAATGTAGTCTAAATTGGACATGCTCCCAAAAACTGAGGAGCAAGGAGAAAGATTCTTATTATAAAGGATCAGTAAATCTAAGAGAGTGTCCAGAAGCTATGTGGGATGAACATATTTTTTCTTAATATTCATACTCAACTTGAGATTCTCTAGACTCTTGTTCTCATCCACAAAATGTAAAGGCACATTTTGAAAAAATTGTAAGCAATACATTCTTTCCAATAGGATACTAAACCTAGTAAAAAAAGCTTGTGCAAAATAATACAAAACATCCATCTAAGAAACAGTCACATTCTCATTTGGATTAATCATCAAGTTTGGAATACTCTTTCTAGTATTCAAGTGAGACTGTTGATGCATAAAAGTAAGATACCAACAAAAATGAGACACCAAGCGTACCAAAGTATCCTCAGAAGAAGAATGTGCTCTAGCAAATTGCAAATAAGAAGTGGAATATTGTGCCGAAGTGTCGCAGGAACCAGGAATGATAGGCCAATTAAACACTGGTCATTTCAAACAATCATTTAATGTCCAATGTCATCAATGGAGGATATCACTGTTACACCCAGAAGCATCCATAATTGATTGGGGAGGAAGATCAATATAATCACAAGGAGATGGTAGAGGGATAATAGGAGAATAGTGAAGAGGGGGGTAAGATAAATCATAGAATGAAGATATTTGAAGGGATAATGAGGGTGGGAGAGAAGGGAAAGAAAGCACAAAATTTTGAAGGGATTCTTCTCAAAAAACTGAAGGAATAGGTTGAACAATAGAAGTAGATTCAATAGGATTAGGCAAGGGTAGGATCAAAAATAAAGGGACATGTAGTAAAAATGGGAATGTGAGGGGAAACTATAGGGGTAAAAGATAAAAGAGGGATACTATATAGAATAGATTAGAGGATAGCAATATACAACGGTAATCGATAGGAGATTAAGAAATACGATAGGATGTCATGAGGATCATAAGGATAGACGGAACAATGTAAATAAAAAATTAAAAATAAATCATCGATTAATAAAGGATTGTTACCAATATGGTTTAAGAGCTGGGATATTAATGGATGAATATCTGACTTGTGAAATACACTCTCTTAGTGACGACGAGATTCCAAAACATCATCCTCCAAAAGGAGGATGCCAAGCATAGCATTTACACAACAATGTCCTACATAAAGGTTCATAGCCTCCTCATCTTGAGAATGCTATAGTTGGCCTTCACAAATACCAAGCTTGCAAGCTGATTCAACTATTTCTTCAAGGGCGGTATTCTTCTCTTTGGTTAAGGACACATTCCTTCCTCTAGAGTGGCAACCTTAGCTTCTAATTCTTTAATCATGGACTAATGTGAATCCATCAAAGCGATAGCTACAATCATTTGGGTATGGATATCACTCAAAGCAATATTTTGAGAAGCTAAATCTACAAGAGGTTTACTAAGCAGACTATTCAAAGAATCCACCTTTTCTTGCAATGAAGTATACACTCCCATATAAATGGTATGAAGACATGAAGTCATGGAAGTCTCCAAAGCATTTTGAACACTAGAAACTAGCTGTGACAACATAGATCCAGACCGTTATATTTGCAAGGAAGAAGGAATATGTGGATCCAGTTGTCCTTCCCTTTGTGTTGTAAAAAGATTGGTACAAGACATGAACGAGAGAAGGGAACTACCACACACCTTAGGGATTGGAATCTATACCACAAGAGTTGAGATAGGTAAATGATGAGAAGGACCCTGTGTGCAGCACTTCTTTCGAATGATTCTGGTAGAGGGAACATCTACTAGATCTGAATTGACCTACATAAGAGGAGAAGGAATGAGTGGAGAAGACTGTTGTGGAAGGGGAACATGATCAGGCACAAGAATACCACTTGGGGGAGGTGCCAACTGAATGATTTTCCGTAGAAAAACCCCATAAGACACATTACTAAGTTGACCTTTTGTGACTCACAAAAAAATTTGATCCATCTTGGCCAAAAAAAAGGTTGTCCAATCAAGCTTAACCCCTTCCAGGATCCTGATAGAGGTTGTGAAGAGTTCTCTAGACAAACACTGTGAAGCACGATTTCTTGACATAAAGCAGTCATGGAGGAATTGGCATAATTTTTTCCATAAAGGAGAGGAAATATGTGCCACTCATACTCCTGAACTAGTGATACTCTATGTGCTACCAAAGGAGTACAGGTTTCCTTCTGCAAGAAGGCAAGGATCTCCGTAGCTACAAAAGGCAAGAACAAGGCCTCATTGACAATAACAAGGGATAAACAAAATCGACGGCCATAAACCAAGCATGAGAGCTTCTTGTAAGTCTCTAGGAAAAAATAACAAAGCCTTGCATCCATTCGAGAGAACTTCAAGGCCACAAAAAGATGAAGGTCAATCTTTCAAATATAGTTAGCATCCAAGAGAAGAGAATAATCATGAACCGGTAATAGTACATGCTAGATTACAAGTGGGAGAGTGGAAGGAGATGCCATTTAGACCACACTAAAGTATCCACACACACATAACCAAGAAAATGAGGAAGGATTCCTACAAAACCCACACATATCACCACTAAGATAAATAATAGGGGAACCAAAAATAGCAACAACACATTGAGTGGATTAAACTAGACCTCCCCAAGCATTTCACATCCTACAAAAAATTCGACATGACTTACACACATATGCGACTCAAAGCTTCATGTGATGCATCCATGCACGCACCCAAAAACCCCATAATCAAATACTCAAAAGGAAACAAAATTTCATGCATTCTGTATTCCAGACACAATAGAGAAATCAAGACAAAGCCATCATAGACTCCGACCATTACAATAGATATAGATAGACAAGATCTTTATCTTCGATCAAGAAAAATCCCAATTCCCGCAATTGTATGGTGTATATCTATGGTGCATGAAGTGGGTGAGTGAAAACTACACGAGTCATTTTATTATATGATTAATTAATCATATTTTATTATTAAAGTATTATATTAATGCATGGTGATTCGTTTGCATAGCCCAACCCCAACTTATATTGACATGACTAGACTGGGGGTCTCTATAAATGCAATTCATTTTTAAAAACTTATATGATCCATGGTGCAAAGCATATGCATGTGTGACTTTGAGGAGTTAATTATTAAATACAAATTAATTGTGTGTATAGCGTGTGTATGTGTGCACTTGTGAATAGATTTTGAATTACCAAATTAAGTGGATTATGGTGTTATGTGCTCATGCAACGGCGAGGTTTCTTTTATAAAGTAACAATCGGTTCTTGTTAATTAAAAATTTAGAATGTGCATTCTGTTAATTTTGTGGGTGCAATGGTCAATTGATTTTTAATTACAATTACTTGTGTGTGATGATGCATGTGATGGAGGAAAAGAGAAAAACCTGGCGGCGTGTGGATATCTACAAGGCATAACCTGCAATATCCCACTTTCAATAACTCCAAAAAATAGGAAAGATCCTCATATGCAAACAACAAGGTGACTAAGTGATAGTCGGCCACTTGGAAGTTACGAAAAACCAAATACCAATATTAAAAAGAATGGAGACACTTGGGTAATTATGTGTTGGATTTTTTTCTATTTTAAAAAAAATGGATTTTAAAAAATGTGTCATTATGTGTGATAAGTTGGGTTTGATTTTGTTAGTTTTTTTCATTTTTTTAAATTTTGGTATATATTTTATTTTTATTGTAAAAAATAAATAAATAATAAATAGATGAGAGTACCCAAATGGTAACAAATATTAGAAAGCTAGAAAGAATTTGTTAAAATCTATTACAACATTACAACAACCATATTTTGAATTTTTCACAGTTTCTCATTATTGAAGATATTATTCTTCAAATAAATCATTTCGAATATGCTTTCTAATTTTAATGTATTTTAAACAAGTCTAATCATAATAGAAAATTATTTGTAATTTTGTAGATTTTTTTTATTTTCTCACAATTTTATTGAATTGTTAGGACATGTTGAAGCTTTGTGAATTCTTGTTTTTTTTAAAATTATTTTGTTTTTAATATAGGAGATATTCCAATTTTTCAAAAAACTATATATTTGTTTCTATGATTTTTTTGTTAGTTTCTTTTTTTAAATTGATTTTTTTAAAATTTTAGATCATCGTTAAATGTTTTTATCGTGCTTTTTGAAAATAAAAAAGGAGGAAAATATGGTACCCAATCATGGAGGGCATGGATTGTCTATGAACAATTGCAAGCTCTCCACCATGTGGACAAAACTGCATCCACATCCTCGTGTGTGAACGACCCCAAATTTGAACACGCACAATGAGGTCCAAAGCCATGTACATGAATAAGACCTTGGGAAATAGCAACACGTGCACGACGATTGAAAAGGGCGTAGTCATACGTGAAAAGGGGAAAAAGGAGATGCGTGAAGGGGGTTTTGTTTTTTTTTTGGTTATTTTTTTATTTTTTGTTGGTTTGATGTTGTTTTGGTTCGTTTATTCTTTATGGTCGAGAACCATAATATTTTTGTGGTCACACACAAAAAGTTGTTGTGGGGTGTGGGTTGTGTTTCATGTTGTTTTGGTTCCCTTATTTTTTTGTTGTTATACTGATATATATATATATATAGTTGTGTATTTTATGGGTGTGTATTAATGGTGAGTATATAGAGATAGATATATATTGTGGCATGAGGTGTGGTGTGTGTGTGTGTGTGTGCATGTTTTTTGTTTTTTTTGTGTATAAAAATTAATGATTGATTAGCTTGTTGGTTTGTTGTGGTGGTTTGTGTTTTTTTATTTTTTATGTGAGTTGTTTAATATAGATATGTAGGGTTTTAGTTAGGTGTTGATTTGTTAAATATAATATGGTATTTTTTTAATTGAAAAAATAAGAAGAGGAGAATTAGCTTGGGGGGGTCTGTTTGTGTTTGGGAAGGTGGTTGGGTCTTTTGCAGCGGCGAGCAGGATGAGGGGGAGCTTTGGGGAAGGGAGGGAATCAAGTTGGGCAGGGTGGACCCTAGGGAGGGGACAGTGGGTTGGACAGGAAGCACAGGTGGGAGGGGCCCCATGGAGGGGGGCAGGAACCTAGGAGCAATGGTTGTCGGCGGGTGGTTGCACAACGAATGGGGCAGGTGACTCTAGTGGTGGCACAGACGACGGTGCAATAGGTGGAGCACATAGAGGAAGCGGCACGGCGAGGGTGCTAGGTAGCACAGCCAATGGCAGTGCTCCATGGGGTGGGCGAACACTGTCGCAGTGCATAGGTTTGAAGGTCACCACAAGGGTTTGGCAAGAAAACTAGACAAGATAGATGGAGATGTGTCTCCAAGAGATAAGTAGATTACAGTGAATGTTTAAAGGTTCAAGAGGTACTTCACGATCAATCACAAGGGTTTGAGAGAGAAGAATGTATGGGGATTCAAGAGCTTAGACTCCGGAGATGGTAGAGATAAGAGAAGGGTTGAAGGTTTCAAGCCAAGTTCTTGAAGAGGTTGATAGAGCTTCCAACTACATGTTCTTAGCAAAGATCACAAGAGTATTATCTCATAAGTTCTAACTCAAATCAAGCTTGTTTTCTTAACTGTAAGAGCAATAGAAAAAAACAAGTACAATATGTTGTCATGTATCATAAACAACTCTGCATCCCATCATTCATGCATGATTCCATAGCATGAATCAACTTTGCATGATTACATTTAATGTAGACTGTTAGGGACAAAAGCTTATGAGTCAATTACAAGGCTTGTAGGGCAAAGAGACTTGCTTCAAGATAGCTTCAAATTGAGTTCTTGATAAGGATAAGTTACCATAGCCAAGAAATAAGAGAAAAATCCCCTCTTAATTCAACTCAAAGCATTTATGAATGATCTACAAACATTGCCCTGCTATAGGGCCACATAATACTTGCCTATTTTGATAAGATATCTTTTATAGAGTAAGAAATGAATTTAAAAAACAATGTTGTAGCTAATTCTTTGAATATGGCTGAAGATCTCGGTCCAAATCAGCCCAAATATCTTCTGGAATTCACCTTTGATAATAGCATAAACTTCCCCTAACATAGTGTCAGTGTGTTTCGTGTGTCGAGAGTCCACCACCGAGGTAAGATATAGTAGGGTGAAGGTAGATTCAGGAGAGGAGTAGATAGAAGAGAAGAGGTTTGAAGAAATTGAAGATGTAGAAGAATACTCCCAAAAAGAATTAGAAAATATAGAAGAATACTAACAGAGATGAAGCCTATCAATTTATTTCAGCATTATGTGAATATAAAACTCCAATAGACAAAAACGTGTATAAAATAATACATTCCTCTATGCTACTCAAATCGCCAATATGATGCTTCCATTGGCTCCAAAACAAGGGTAAAATATTAACAAAACATGTTAAAACATTATATCTCCACTATAAAACATCATGAGCTTCTCAAACCTAATCAACCTCATCCAAAACACTCCCAAATACTTCCAAAAAAAACTAATCATCAAACAAAATCTATAAAAAATCAACCATTCAATCCACAAAAATAACAAAAAACTACCAAAAAATCAAGTCATCTCAAGCCTCAATGTAACCCTACTAGGACCAAACAAACACATTATAGATCCTATCAACACATTATATCTCAATCAAAAACCATCATAAGCTTCTTAAACCTACTCAACCTAATCCAAAATACTCCAAAACTTTTCTAAACACAACAAAAAACAATCATACCATTAAAAAATTAACCATTCAACTCACAAAAATAACAAAAAATAGCCCAAAAAATAAATCAATTCAGCTCTCAACATATCCCCACACTTAAATAGGGAGTGCCCTTGCAACCTTGGAAAAAAAAAAGAATACTAAGCCCAAAAACTAGCTCAACACTTCTATCTTGATCGATCAATATCCACAAACCAACAATGACCCCATCAAGCCCCAAAATAACATGGATCTATTTTTAAAAAAAAGATGAAATGGAAACACCTTGCAGCATGAATCAATTCATAACTTATAAAATATAACTAAAAAAAGTAGTAAAGGATATAAGACGTTCTTCCATTCTAGTGCAAGTCTTCAAAACTTGAGCCATATCAATAAATCATCATCTTTGAATCTTTTCAATTTTCTCGAACCATATCTTTAGAATGACTCAAATCAAACACACCCATACACAAATGTAAAGGAGGCTTGCAAAATAGCAAAACAAAAGACAAATAAGATTTTGATAGAGTATTAGATCTTACACAACACAAAAGACCACCCTAAGCAAACCACATCCGAGAAAAACATGGACATGACCTACCCATACATGCGATCGATAGCTTCATGAAATGCAAATATATAGGCACCATGATTCCTTATATTAAGCAAGAAAATAAAATATATATACACAATGTACCTCGGACTACATCAACACGATTAAAAAAATACAAAAAATACAACAAACTTCACCACCCTAATACTACAGAACCAAGATGGACTGCAGAGTTGACAACATTGACTAATTAAGATAGTAGTCACCTTAATATCCAAATAGTTCATTTTTTGATCAGATAATGGATGTGTAGTGTAGATAGACTTAGTGTAATAGATTTGAGATTTTAAGATTTTAATCACCTCTGCTAGTTAAGACATGTTTGGAACCAGTGAAAGAAAATCTCTGGCTGATGAAATAACTAGACTAGATAAATCTAATTCTAAAACTCGATTGTCCTCTGGTAAGAACCATTTAGACCCTAATCCCCAATTGATACCATGCTCGTTGCTTGTGCCATGGCCCATGATTTGAGGCAACTTTATCCACACTACAAGCATCAATAAAGCAACAAAGCAGCTTTATGCAAGAGAAATTGTGGTTTTAAGATGCCAATGCACCATGATACATGGTCCTTCTACAAAGCAGGGTGAGTTTTATAAATTATTATCAATGGATAAAGCGTTTTAGTAGGTTATCAATCTTTAAAAAAAAATAGTAGTTTCTTTTATCCATTGAAGAAAATTATTACATGTTCACCATACACTAAATGAACCTTGGACTTCAAACAATCCAACTTTAAGGGTCTCTTAATACATATTTATTTTTACAAATGATTATGTCTAGAGTACGTTTTTGCGAGTAGTTTAAGAGTGACGACTTGCTCATTTTGTTACAAATTACAATATGTGTGTTTAGTGCATGAAACGCATGTAATGTGAATAGTGATTTTATTTTATTTTATTAAAATGGTGTGTGTTGAGCATGGATGCACAAGAAAAAGGTGATTGATGGGTTCATTTTAACAATTAAATGTGATTTGTGGTGCACTAGAAAGAAAGAGAATAATTGGATACCTACATGGTGTGTGAATGCATCCTAATTTGAATAAGCACATGAAAAATCAACTAATAGAGAGAAAATTGCAACCATGAAGCAATCCTAAAATGCAATCTAGATAAGCTGAGAGTTGATAGCATAGGAAGAAAAGAAAAATACAACACACATTTTTCACAATTTGTTTTGGAGTTTCATTGATTTGTCGCAATTGATTGGATTTTGAGTTTTTTAAATTTTAAATTTTAAATAATAACAACACAATAGAGAGATTTTGAGATATGATCAATCAACAATTTGTGTGTTTGCTTTTTTTAATTAAACAAATAATATTGGGACATGTATGGATATGTATTTGGATGGGTTTAGTTTTTTTTTCTATCTCTCTTTTTATATCATTGTTAGGCTTTTTTTCAACTCAAAATGTAAAAATAATGCGTCATAAAATGCTTTAATTTTTTAAAGTAATTTTTTGCTATATTTTTTAATTTCATAACATTTTTAACTTTTTAGTTGATTTTATTTTAGCTTTTTTGGAAATTTATAATTGAAATTGGATATTTCAGAAAAATTCAACTTTGTTTGTAATGATTTTCTTTAAAATTTACAATTTCTTTAGGGATTTTTTATTTTTAAAATATATTCATTAAATATTTTAGTAATATTCGAAAGACGTGTGTATTAATTGCACGAAGGTGTGTACCTAAAATTGCTACACTGCACATGAATAGTAGCTCTACGAGCTCCATGGCATGATCAAGATGATACATGCATCCTCACACAAGAATATCAACAAATCATCTTCGTACGCATGAACACAATAATCCACACACGAGTAACAGGCAAGTGCTAAATATGCAAGAATTTGACTACAATCTCGCATGTGAATAACAACAACAAGTATAACACATACATGCACATGAACCACATGGTCAACCAGGAGACAGAGGCACATGAACCGTACAGATCAAAGGCAGGGGGGAAACATGTGATTGTGCAAGAAGAGGGCTTAGGGTTGTCCCTATTTTGTGGGTGTGGGGAGGGACGCATGTGGGTTCGAGATGGGGAAAGGGTCATGGGAGTGGGGGCAAGAGGGGTTATAGAACTATGGAAGTGGAGGGGAGTAGGGTCTATGGGGCTTTGGGGGGGGGGGGGGGACGGGGACGAGGACGAGGACGAGGAAGGAAGGAAGGAAGGAAGGAAGGAAGGAAGGTGGGTAGGTAGGTAGGTAGGTAGGTAGGTAGGTAGGTAGGTAGGTAGGTAGGTAGGTAGGTAGGTAAGTAGGTAGCTAGACAGGCAGGTAGGTAGGCAGGCAAGCAGGCACGCAGGTAGGCACGCAGGCACGTAGGTAGGTAGGTCGGTACATATATAGGTGTGTGGGTGGGTGAGTGGAGGAGGTGGAGGGGGGGGGAGAGAGAGGAGGAAATAGTTGAGGAGGAGGGACTAGTTGAGGAGGAGGGGGACGAGGAGGTAGGTGGACGTGGATGTGTTGGAAGAAGAAGCTGGTGCAGGGGGAAGAAGGGGGGATGGTTGGGGGAGAAGAGGAGATGGGAGAGAGATATGGTGGGGGCTGGGCAGGTGAGGGGATGGGGGGTGACAAGTAGGGGGAGTAGAGGCGAGGGTGTGGCAAAGTAGCGGGTGGGGAGGGAGTAGGGTTGGGAGTGCTAGGGGCTAGGTGAGGATGGGTAATGTGCAGAGAAGGGAGTAGGGCATTGGGGGACTGCTAGGGGGGAAGAATGGGGGGGTGGGGGGGTGTTGAGGGCGGCAAGGTGTGACAAGGTGGGGGGAGGTGGAGGGGGAGAAGGAGAAAGTGGTGGCAAAGGAGGAGAGGGAGATGAGGGAGGTGGGGGAGAGGGAGGGAGATAGGGAGATAGAAAAAAGTGGAAGGAGAGAGAAGAAAAGGAGAGGGTGAGAGAGAAGAACACGAACAAGTGGGGGAAGGGTAGTTTTTCTTAAATTTAATGAAGAATTTGAACCCCCAATCACACATAAGCGTAGGGCGAGGTAAAAAAAATGTGCATTGCAGGAGAGAATGGAAGGGGAGGAGCATGGGTCGACCATAAGATGTCGAAATTGAGAAATGCATGTTGAGACAACAACCAGACAGTCATAGACATGTAGGGCAACAAGACAAAAAAATTATGAAAAATTAATTTAAAAATATATGAATATTAGATTGATATGCTGCAAAAAGAAAAAGTGGGCAAGAAGATAAAAAGAACAAAATGGATACTAGGAATGATACTTCTGGAATGAAAAACAAGCATTCATATGGAAAAACAAGCATTCATACTAAAAAAGACAAGTGTTTGGTTTGACAAATGGACATGGCTATAAAATCAAAACATGGGTCTAGTGAGAAATAGGAGTGTTCAAATGGAAAAAGGAAAAAAAAACATGCAAAAAGTGGAATAGAAATTAATTCAAGATAATTTGTTAGTCAAAACAAACTGCAATGAATAGGAAAATTGTCAAGATAGAGATCTTTGATAGGGTTGTCATTTCAAAAAGCAGTTTTGGTGGCAAGCGAGTGCATTCACATGGAAAAATCATCAAAAATACGTATAAAAACAAAATAAAAATTTACTAACACAAAAGTCATGTATCGGAACGAAAGGGACAAAAAAGAAAAAATGTTATGTTTGATGTGTTGCTCAAGAATAGCCAAGTAGCACGCCCTTTCACGATGAGAATAAAGCATGTCCACATAAAAAATAGCAAAAACTACTTAAGACAGTATTTGCAAACACAAAAAAATAAATAACGGTCAATCCATGAGTTGAAATGATAGACTCTAAAAGAAAAATATCCAAAACAAAAGAGGAGGATTAGGGCTATGATTTCAAACTACAATTTAGGTGTGAGAAAGATACATTCTCATGGAAACACATCCAATTCATAGAAAAACCTTCAAATATGAATAACAAAAGAACTGTTGCTCGAAATAATTGAGGGTAGTCAAAAGGAAAGGTATTGGGTTCAAAGGGATAAACATGGCTATAAGGTTACAATTCAATTTCAGTGAATGTAGGATGCATTCACATGGAAAAATAATAACACAAGGGAAAGGGCTAAATGGGCAAGGAAAGACCCTAGGGATGCGGTGGAACAGGATGATTGTGCAGAAAAGGGATCCTAACAAGGCATAGAGAAGACATTTCATCATTTAAAGATCATATAGTTGCATGTTTATGAGTGCATACAAATGAGACACACATGGACACGTCCCCACACTTAAAACCTTAAGGGACTGGATTATCTAATGAATACAAACTTAGCTGTTAACCATGACCCAAACCCTTGCATCCCTACACTTAATGCATCATACACACACACATATGCCAAGTGTTTCCTCATATATATATATATATATATATATATATATATATATATATATATATATATATATATATATATATATATATAAGGTTAGAAACACTTGGCCCATTCAGATGGTCGAGATGGACCATTGTCAATGCCCTAGGTGTCAAACTCATTTGCACGAGGTACCATAGCTCACCACAATATGCATCCAACATGGCAAGGACCATGTAGTAGCACCCAGGGAGGTAGCATTATTGATGAAGGGCCATTAAGTTATCGATGACAAAGAATACAATACTCAACTCAATGTGCGCTCATGTGAGAATGATAGATCACTCTCTCACCCCACGACTTGCATCACTCGGAGAGAAAGGAAGGAGAACACATATATCACACTTGGTTGAGAAATCAACAAGAGAAATGGTACAAAGGGAGTATGCTAGCGTGCACAGTTGATGGTGTATCAATGCATTCGAACCCATCTGACATAGGTACAAGAAGGTAGGCTGCCAGGGAGCCTTGCACGGCAAAGTGACATGTGCAATACTAATGGAAAAGGCTTGTCCCATGTGTGCATGGGAAAACGGAAATGTTCCTAGTGCTAGGGTCGTAAAATCCCTCAATCCTCATCTTTCAGAGTTGATTGAAGGGAGAACTAGTCATACTCAGCTCTCCCTCTATCTCATGCTCTATTAATAGATATAGAGAGAAATCCGTATTTATATCCCCATTCAATTAGGATGAAATCTCACAGCACTAAAAATTTATTGATGAAGAGCAGCTTCATCTTGTTGATGATATCAAATAGTGTCGACCGATAAAGAGGTGTACCTCGGGAGATAGCCAATACATCAGGAACTTGAATGGCATGTAAGAGGTCATTTGCTGTAGGGATAAAATGCATTGATGGAAACACAAGACACAGTGCACCAAGGGAGATAGCTTCGGAACTACATCCTAGGGATGTCAACTAAGAAGTCAATTGTTCTAGACTATGGGGTGTTTCCACCTTTTCCACAGCCAGCTTCCTATCATCCAAGAGTGTTTGCCACTTTTTCTTGGAGCGAGACCTATTATGACAAGAAGTTTCTTTCTTTTCTCTCATAATAATTTTTATACTTTCTTTTTCTTAAATTATTATTTTTCTTTTTTTCCTATTTTTTTGTAATATTTCCGCGTATCCGTACCGTAAATATTAACCTTCCGCACACCGTGTAAACCCTGTGCAAAGGGTATCTCTTGCATTGAAATTATTGACAGTGTAATGTGTGACCAGCGCGCGTGAAATGGGATCCTCCGCTTTGGTAAATCAAGACCGGGAGATCAAAACCGCAAGACCCGCAAAAACACCCTCTTGGGAGGGACAATTTAATTAAATTAAGGCAAATTTTTTTTACTATTACCCCTTCCCCCAGCCGATGCATGGCTGGAGGAGAGGGAGTGTGGAGGGGGGATGGCCAAGTGAGGGATTGCATGAGGAAGTTCTCCACGTGGGTGGAGACCCTCTTCCCCACCCCCATTCCTATATAAACACCCCTCATCAAGGGGGTGTGCTAAGGAGGGGGAGTGAGAGGGTGGAAGGGCCGTGCAGATCTGGACGGGCCGTGAGAGGGAGGTGAAGGTCGCCGCCGTGTAGGACGTCGCCAGCCGCCGCCGTGCAGGGAATTGCCGCCACGCTGCCACTGCGCTCCGCCAGCCACCGCCACGTTGGATCACCCCCCCCCCCCCCCACGTGTTTCTGTTGAAGCTACAGAAGCTTCTTAGAAGCTTCTAAGGAGGGGGCCTCCTTAAGGTCCCTTCCCACCACTTTGCCAAGAAGATCTCTTCATACCCTTCCCGGAACTTTGAAGAGGGGACGGTGAAGCCATAAAGACCCCCCAAGACCCATCGAAAAGGCTTTCGCAAGAAGATTTTAAAGTCGCAAGCCGTCCGAGGTTAAATTCCGTGCCGATTCGAGTTTTCTTGAAAGACTCCTAAAGCCTTTGCCGCAAGCACCATCCCGAAAAGGGAATCTCCCGCATACAAGGATAAAGGCAGAGGTCGGAAGGCCGCATTCCGAGGGCCGTCACTCCGTGGACCACAAAGGCAAATTGGAAGTTGAATTTACGACTATGATGGCCCCAAAAAGATCACAAGGTGCGACCGCGGGAGGCTCATCTCCGAATATACAAGTGGACATCTCCCCGAGCCCTCAATTCCAGGTTCTTTCGAGTTATTCTCGCATGATTAGACGCGCTTAGCTCATAAAGGAAATTGCACATTTTTACGTTTAATTTTAATGCATACGGAAATTGGAAAGAAACACAGGTGTTAAGGCATCTCTTGAACATTAGGTAAGATTGATATATGTCGTGAATTTGAACGAGTAGAAGGCTAGTTGCATGTAGTTTTTGGTACATCATCAAAGTAATGAGTCTAAAATTAGGCAAAGAAATGGAATTTATAAATGCATTCTCTTTCGTCATAGACATGGTAGGAATAAGTGTGTGCCGCACATTAGGCAACATACTTCTCGCAATGATTTCATAGGAAAAGGTTAGCACCATAAGGTATTATCCGGAAAGAAATAATAGAATACTAGAATGAACGTATGGTCTTGCAAATAGCATGTAAGATGGAATAAGTTAACACTAGCTTTGTATAAGTTTCATTAACTGCTTCGTAGCTAGGAGAATGTTGCGTATTGCATAGTCATCATGCGAAAACGTCATTCATCAGAAGCTGCATTTAGGAAAGGTTGCATGGTTCGCCAAAGCACAGGATTCGGAAGTAGATTACAAGGTTGTAAGCATGATTAATTGATGTAAATCCTAGTAGGACCTAGGAAAGTTAGTGTACAGATTATCAAGCATTTTACCTTACCAAGGAAGGATAGGGTTATCGTGAATCATGTGATGCATAGAAGCAATAAATCGCATGTTTACGCGTATTGGTGCAGTTGTAACTATTGTTCTCCATTAGATGTAGTTTATTACCTTTAGAAGGTTCATCCTTGTTGCAATACAAGAATATTGAGTTGACTAAAGTAATCTAAACCACAAAGATTCGTATGGGCATGATTGAGTCGATATGATAGGAATCCCAAATGTTAATTAGGGTAATTCGACCTAGTTTACACTGGTTGCCAAGACAAAAACCGCAAATCTAAAGATCTTACACACGTTCACGAAATGTCGAAGCAATTGGATGATCATGCATAAAATGATCTAAGGTTTTATCCTAAGGATCACTCGTACAGATGATGAAACTCCGACTGAGTTGGAAATTCCTAGGGCCGTGGGCCAACATAACTAGGAATGGTTTGGAGGATACCCTAAAACCCTGTTACTCGGCTGGAGGTAAATTCCGTGACCGGAGGATGCCATTCAATGGGTGGAATGATCCCGTGGAATGATGCAACGCATGTACAAAAAGGTTGCAACATCGTGTAGACTTGAGATTTGTCCACAAGAGAGTTTGTCATCTCTCGAAATGAGGTTGGCAAGTTAATTTACAAGAGGATGAGTAATCATCCTGTTACTCACTTTTCTTGGGGAATAATTGCCAAGGAAAAAGAAAGTTAGGTATTTGCGAATGACCCGACAATAATCTAAAGCGACATGGTCGCTGGATCCTGCCACAATAGAACCTTAAGCATTGGTAGGGTATGACCCTAACCCAAGAATGATAGGAATCTTGCCAAGTTGCAATTGATTCCGGATCGAATGCGGGTTGCATTCGGAGGAAAGGAGTCACTCCTTAACAGTTTGCCAGCTAAACGACCATTGAAATTGATTGTGCTTGTAACAGTTTAGAAAGGACTGTTTGCATTGTTTGCTCAAAGAACTAAAGGATGAAAATATATCTAAAGCTTCAGGTTGGTGCCTGAGAGGCAGCTTCAGTTACCCCCGACTGCCTGCCTGACCCTAACCAAGGGGGTTGTTAACCGCGCTGGGAACGTGGACCGAACCCGCCGTGAGAGGTCTCTCCGTTGAGTTCTACTTGGAGCAGGAGGACGCTTGGGTGCCAGAGGGGGCTCTGGCCGTAAATCCCTTGCCTTCCGGGCCCTGCACAAGAGGCTAACGTGACTCGGGATTGGATCTCGAGGCCCGCATACTAGTCTACGGGCGGAAACTTGGATTAGTGATCCTTGGTGGATTACTGGATAGCCTTCGGGCGGATTATGAATACGCCTACAGGCGGGAACTCCTTGTATTTCAAAGATAAAAGGTTATAATGATAATAAAGGAGTTGTTTGGCATTGTTTTCTTTATGTCCTGTGATAGGATTACGTGAAGGAATCAGTGCATAACAGGGTTAATCAAAGAAGCTGTTTGTATATGTCAAACTAATGTGGTAGGTAATTACATAACTAAAACAAGCCGAGGAAAGTGCGGAGGATGGACCATGGGTCCGTCCTATGGATGGGTGGTCCTGGTTAGCCGGGAACTTTCCTCAAAGTCTTCGACAAACAGAGGAGGATCGTCATCACCGAAACAAGTAACGAGAACGATGACTTAGAATTAACTATTACCCGACTCACGCTGTTTTAGGGGAACGGAATGGGACTATGCCTTGTGGCCGAGAGGTCGAGCCTTGCTTCCTTCTCGTTTCCCATTCTCCTTGAACCAAGTGCAGCGTGAATCCGCTTCGGACCTGGCGTTTCTGCGTAAAGTAGTTCGCTCGGGTCTGACGCTAGTTATTGCTAGCTAATGTCCAAACGGGAAAACCCAAATTCAAGTCGATCCTAAATGGGAACGGCCAGGATACTTCCGCTACGTGGCAGACTCGGGAAGACCTAGATTGCAAAACCCGTAACATTCCATGGGAGTGCCGGGCGGAGCTTTCTAGACATCCTTCCCGATGGACTGCTAAGACGTGTCCGGAATGATTCTAGTGGACACGTTACATTTTTCCTTGCTTTTGAGGGCGTTTTCACCTTTTCTTGAAGAGAAGGCTGGCATGATAAGGACCAAAGTTCTTTTCTCTCATGATCATTTTTTTTTTCTCCAAACAAATGGAAAAAACTCCATGTATTAGAACCAACTATGCCATAACTATTGGATTGAAAATAAGGATAATAGAATAGGGAGTGAAGGTGGAGGTGAGGGGCTAAAAGAATGATATCACCTCATGAGAATGAGAATAATAGCTATCAGTAGTAGCATGAGAAGTAGTAGCAAGTGATACTTAAGAGAAAGAGGAACAATCGACTGTAATTGTCAAGATCCCCAAGGAGGGAAATACTTTTTTAGGTGGTAACCATTAATCAAGAAGGAATCATTACAGGCAATCATGGGCCTATACTTGGATAGAACCATTAGGATTTCTAGCAAGTATCTTGTAGGGCCCCATCTAGTGTTATTGGAGCTTTCTTGGAAACTTTCCAAAGCGTGAATCATAGGCAAGGATGAGGTAGCTTTCTTGAATTCTTTGTGCTTGATGAAGTTGTCATGGTAAGCCTTTTTCCAAGCTTGTATGGCTTCCATATACTATAAGGCCACCTTGCAAGTCTCATCCAAACATTCCAAGTACAAGAGGCAGGGCTATAGGGACTCATCATCTCCCAAATGCTTTATAATAGCCACTCTCAAAGAGGAAAGTTCTAGCTCAATAGGAAAGACAACTTCTATACCATACACCAGCTAGAAAAGTATCTATCCCATAGCAACTTTATGGGGAGGTCCTATATGCCCAAAGGGCCTTTGTACAATGATCATCCCAATCGCGATGATATGCAACAATTGTCATTATCAAAATCAAAGAGATGATGCAATTGGTTACTTGGACTTGCCCATTAGCTCTAGGGTAGTAGGGTGTGAACTTGTGATAGTGGATCTTATACAATTCTCAAATCTTCCAGAATCCTATTTAGAAACTGAGTACCTTTGTCACTTATTAGCTCTAAGGGACTTTTAAATCGGGTAATAATATTCTCATATACAAATTATCACATCGAAGTGGTGTGCTAGAGAGAGGAGGATGGCCAATTATCAGATAGAACTTGTCGAAGCCATACTAACTCTCGAGCTACTAAAGATGCAGCTACATATTCAACCTCTATAAACACAATATTAGTGAGTTTGGGAATCTCCCAGTTTTCATTTTTTCAATACTAAAAAGGTGGCACCCGGATAACATGCCCATAAGTTTCTCGAAACCATGTGATGTGACCTATCATTGGAAAGCGCTTGAAAAATGGAATCTTTTGAGCTATAAAGAGCTCAATTTGGAGTTATAGTGTTCAAGTTAAGACAAATCCAAAGATTTGACCACATGTCCCAACCTTATGAAAATTCCCATATTCCCCAATATAGTGTTTATAGTGGAAACAACAACACAATATTGTTTCTTGCTAGTCCAAGAAACAAGACAATCATTGATAAAGAAATAATTACCACTTGTGGTAGAATGTATAGATAAGTGAGAGCTTGCCCAACCTGCATCTGTTCAACCCAAAAGTTGAAGTGAATGTAGAGAATCAAAGTTTTGTTGGTGCTTATAAACCAACCAAAAATATTTAGTGCCTTTCAAATACTTCAAGCCTTGTTTTATTGCAATCCAATATTAAAGGCATGGAGAACTAAGTCATCGAAAACCTTACTTCCAATTCATCATACAATCTTGCACCTTCCATTACAACTTGCAAGTTGATTGGTTATTTTAGCTCCAAAAACTTATGAGCTTCTGGTTGTAGGTCTCTAAGAATATATCTACTTGTAGGCCCTCTAAGAAAAAATCCCTTTTGGATGCCTTCATCCAAGTTATGGTTGGTCTATCTATTCATTATGGATTCCATTCTAGAGATATATGCTTCCATTCATTCTCTAGTGAACTGATTTATGTTCATGAACTCCTCTTGTATCTGTTCCTCAAAACTTCATGCCTGAATTCGGTAAAAGAAATGTTGAGGGATAGGGAATTATCTTCATCCCTCATCTCATTTTGTAACACATCAGAATTGAGCCTACTACCTATTAATCATCTCTTTTTGCTTCTGCACTTATTGGCCACTATATAAAGGACTAGACATTTCCATTGCCTAGAACAATCTGTAAGACCTTCCTATCATGGCCATGGCTTATGCCGATGCTAGACCTTAGATCCATAAGTTTAATGGAAAGGACTAGCATCCATGATAGGTATTAGTGAAGTATAAAATGATGGAATAGGGCTACTAGCCCTTCATCAAAGGGACCAAGGTTATTAATCCATCAAACCCACTTGATGTAAAAGATGATGAATGAGCCTAAGCCATAATCATGCTTCATTTGGATGAATCCTTGATTCATCACATTGACCAACTCTCCACTACCAAGGAGAAATGGGATGTGCTTGAAAATCTTTATGGTACTAAAGGAAAGAACTCTAAAATTTTCCTTAAGATTGAATTTTGTAGCCGTGAGCATAAACAAGGAGAAGACCTAGGTAAGTTCATTTCTCACATGAAGGGGCTCACGGCATAGCTATCCTCAATTCAAGCTCTAATTCATTATGAAGATGCCATTGCAATTATCTTGAAAGCTGTAAAGAAGGTATTCCCAACCCTTGTAACTACTCTTACAAATATCCCTAATCCAACCTTGGAGAGCACCATCCAATCTTGTTTAGATGAGGAAAAAAGAAATAAAAAAATAGGTAGCAGTAGTCAAGCATCTCGTGAGCAACTTTTAATCCATCATATCTTCACCAAATTTTCTTTTTGCAATAAGAAATGACATATTTTTAGTAACTATTGGAAAAAATATCCTGAAAAAATGAAGTACAAAAAATGTAAGAAGACAAGGCATATTACTAGTAAATGTCCTACCATCCCTGAAGTACTAAGAGAATTGGGGGCTCACTTTGTCTCCAAAAAACCTGATGATTGAATTTTGTAAATCTATAAAACCTTTACTTATAAGCACTTTTGTAGTCTGATTTATTAAGGCATCCCATTTTGTTTTAGGGGGAGCATTAACATGTCTTGTATTCCAATGTCATTCTAGCATTGAGGGGGGCTATTGAGAGATAGCATGTGAACCCTATGTATGCAAGTGTGGATGATGGTAGTTGGGTGTGAATGAACTAGAGAGGAAGGGGAAAACCTAACCCTAGTCATCCAAATGCTATTTAAATATCCTAGAGATCACTCTCAATGTAGAGGAAAGTGTACCAGTTTTACTTGTAAACAACTCATTAAGCAATATCTTCTTCTTGCACTTGAGCTCTCTCTCCCTCTTGTGCACACTCCCTCGTGTTCTCACTCTGATATTGCAACAAGAAAGGCCACTTTTAGGTCATCCATGTGCCAAAATTTTTGGCTTGCTATCTTTCATACTAATTAAATGCTGCACCTTTGAAAGTGGTAGAGAATATTGCCAATCAATACTCAGGTATTCTGGTATTGTTGGCTACATATGCTACTATGAACTTGGCTACATAAAGATCTACCCTCCCTTAAAGATTGGCAGCAAGACAACATTTAGTGGCCTGTCATTAGCATTTCGAAGACAGATCTAACTTGGAAGGGGTCCTTGGTTTGCCATTAGGACTTTTGTAAAGAGTGTCATAAGTGCATCAAATGAAGCCTCTACTACTAGCTTATTATTGGCTTTGATTTTTGCATTTTCTCTTCTCATGTATGTTTCGATTTGTTCTAGTTCTTTCCTCTTGATCACATCATTAATGAGGGAGTTGGCTCCACCTAGTTTATCTATACTCAATAGAAGGGAATCAGAGAAGGGCTATAGTCTGTAGAGGACTCTCTTGCCAACATTTCTTCTACTTTCTTCTTTTCAACATCTCTGAATTTGACTTTCATTCTACTATAGAGGAAAATATATTTTCTTTCAAAGGTATCAAAATTTATTCTTTTGAGGATCACCATAGTGCCATTGTCCTGATAATACCAATTTGAGAGGATTTCAATAACATAGGTTGTGAAGAACACTATGTCTACTAGCTTCCAATAGATTGTTGATTGGACAAACAAAAGGTTGTTAGTATAGCAAGCATCCCACATATCTTACTATTGGGCATCCAACGAATAAGTCCCAACTCTTTTCCGTCTTATTATTGTGAACCTCATTGACCATGATTCCTAGAGTTTCTTCACAATCTCCCACTTAATGATATTTGAAAATTCTTCAATGAAGGACAAATATTCCATTGGTACTTAGTTTTCCATTCTGCTCTTCAATTTTGTGGAAAATAATTGGCTATAGTGATACAACTTTCTATAGCTTCAAAAGATAATGGGATCGGTCTGTCACATAAAGCCTGCATTAGGTTGGTGATATATTTTTGCCATTAAGGAATGAATTTATTATAAAAAGTAGATTTGGAAATAAAGATCTCCAATTCTTAAATAGTAGCAAGAATTCCACAATCTTCCATTGCTTTTTGTCCTCTTCAACAATGCCCCTTCTTCCATTTTCAACATTTATTAGTGCTTGTTGTTAGCAGTTTTCCTTGGTTGAGCACTAAAAACATGAAGCCCAAAGAAGAACACTAAGAGAATAAAAAATTTACTATTAAAAAATCTATATTATCACACAAACAATAATGTTCTTCATACTTTAATCAACCACCATAAGAAGAAAAAGAATACTAAGAATCACAAATCTTCATGCAACATCATATAGTGAATCTCCCACAAATTTATCACAACATATCCTTCATGTTCTTCATACAAACAATAAAATAACCAAAAGAAGACAAAGAAATGATCAACTTTGAATGTAATTCATCACATAGTATTCATACTTCATCATTTTCACAAACAGAGACTTACAAACTACATATAGAAGCTCTACATAGCACTATAGAAGGTCAACATAAGGTATAAAAACCATATGACTCAAACTATCAAAAACCTTCCAAATTATACACTCTCAATCATTACTCAAAAAATTCATTCACAATCTCAATCTCTCAAATAGAAATAAAATAGATCAAATGAGAGGCAAAACATACCCTATTAGAACCAAACAGACACATCACACATCCTATCAGCACATCATATCTCAACCACAACATCATGAGTTTCTTAAACCTGATCAACCTAATCCACAACACTCCAAAATAATTCCAAACTCAAAAAAAATAAATTATCCCATCATTAAATCAACCATTTAGCTCACAAAAACAACAAAAATTAGCCCAAAAAACAAGTCAATTCAGCCCTCAACAAAGCTGTCCTTACTCAACATCATCTTCTATTAAGCTTTTCTCTTGTTCTATCAATCAAATCTTAGTATTTATCATTGAGGGAAGCTTCATTGAATAGTAGAGGAGGGTTTTCTATGGTTTGAGCACTTCATGTAGAATGTTTTGGACTATGAACATCAATTAAGAACATGGGTGTATGTTGTAATTGGAGTTTTGGAAGCTTTGATATTGGGTCTCTTTGGTGGTTTATCAATTGGACTATGCTCTCTATTAGTGAGAGACATAGTCTTGACAATAAAGCTTTGATTTTTCTTAGATCTAGGATAGCATATGTACCATGTTTTACTACTGTAATAAAACTATAATCACATGGCTGAAGTGCTTCTAAAGGCCCATGTAGGGTATTGATAGGAAGTAATGCATTACCAATCATATATCTTTCCTATGATGGATACAATCTACCATCTACCACTAGAAGATTGATGAGTTTGTGAGATTTTAAGGTGATACTTACAGGTTGTGGACTATGTTCTATATCAACATGTCTACTAAGCCATAGTCTTAGTAGTGTTGTGCGATCGTCCTCTGAAGTGTATGTATATGCCTTTGTGTTGGGTATATCTATGAGGAGTATTAAATGTATCGAATGATGCTTCCTCTCCTAAGTCATATGAAATTAAATTGTTGGGTTTCACCTTGATTTTTCTCTATTAAATCATTTAAATTCTTAACTCTATTTCTTTCTTCTTGTTTCATCTATCAATCTCCCTACATCCTTCTGCCCTTGTGGTAGACTTCAACCCTACACACTTTGACAATATTCAAGAGGATGACGTATTAGAATCTTCATTGCATTACATGATGAGTCTTGTGGTGATAAATTCGTAGTAGATTTGATGGGATTTAAAGTTATCTTTGTAACCTACATTATATAAGGATGCTTATGAACATTATAGGAAGTGTGATAAATGTCAACTTATGAGAAGACTGACTAAGTGTTCGATAATGCCCTTAAACCCTATCTTGACACTTATTTCTTTTGAGAAATGGGGTATAAATTTTGTCAATCCCATTGCTCCACCAATGGGATATTGTTCTAATTGGCATGTTTTAGTATGTACAAACTATGTAAACCAAATCAATTAAAGCTAAAGCACTTAAGATCAATCATGGGAAGATATTTCTCTATTTCTTTATGAGAAGAGAGGAATTGAGGGATTGAATCTCATCAGATTATTACTTGCTTTGGCTATCTAATAGAAATGGTTAGTGATCATGGCTCTAATTTCTTAAACAACTTAATTTCAAAATTAATGGACCTCTATAAGATTAAACATCGATAGTCGACACGCTATTATCCTTGAGAAAATGGTATTCTAGAAGTTACCAATTGAATTTTGATGATAGTTTTAATCAAAATAGTAGAAAATAATAGGTGTTATTGGGATGAGTGATTGCCAAAAGCAGTTTGGGAATATCAAACTACTTTATAAGGTTACAGCTAATAATATACCTTTTAATTTAGTATCTTAGACTCAAGTAGTATTTCCTATTGAATTGGAAGTTCTCACTTGTGAGTTGCATTATCTCCAAAGTGTCAAATTATAAGCAAAGAATATAACTCCTCAATAGTTTTCAACTAGAAAGAAAAAGTAGAGGGAATAACAATCTTGCCATTAAGCCAAATGAGGCCATTTTCAAGCTAATAAAATGAGTTTTTGATCATGTTAAGATCTTTCGATAATTTAGTAAGTATATGGATAAGCTCCAAAAGATAAGCTTCTTGTAACTCCTCAATCCAGTCATCATGTAACTCAGACATATAGCTAAAACCTGACATGCCCACATTCTAAAGATAGAATCATCTACCAAATTGTCTTTGCCCTTTGTATGAGTGATATCAAAATCATAGTTTTGCAAGGTAGCTACCCACCTACTACTTAGGGATAAGATTTGACTAAGGAAATACTTTAGAACCCTATGATCACTTTGCCATACAAATAATGATGCCATTTCTTTATCACATAAATAGCCAACATCTCTTGGTCATAAACATTCATAGCCATCTTTTTATCTGTAAGCTTGTGGTTTTCAATAGCAATAGCTCCATGCTCATGTAGCAAAACAACCCCTATGCGATGGCCACTAGCATCACATTGTATGATAAACTTTCTAGAGAATTTTGGGCATACTAGAATAGAAGTAGAATTAAGTAATTCCTTTAATTGGTTGAAGATACTAGCTATAAGTGCATCCCAAAAGAAAGATTTCTTCTTCAACCTATCAATCAATGGATTTACTACATCCACATAATGCTTAATGAATTTATAATAGAATGAAAATAGTCCAAGAAACCCTTTAAGTGAAGAAGTGGTGGTAGGTATTGGTCAATCTTTGACACATTGTATCTTCTTAGAGTCAACTTGTATCTCTTGTTCACTGACAATATGGCCCAAATCCTCCACTTCACTCTGTATAAAAGAGCATTTCTTCTCCTTAGTAAAGAGCATGTGATGTCTCAACACAACAAAATATTTTCTCATATATGATAAATGATCTTGTATATTCTTATAGTAAATCAATATGTCATCAAAGAAGACTAGGAAAAAATGGAAGAGGAAAGGCTGTAAAATCTTACTCATTAGACTTTGAAAGGTAGTTGGAGCATTAGTAAGCCCAAATGGTATCATCAGAAAATGATATAACCCACGATCCTAAAGGAAATTTTAGCTTCATCACCCTCTTGCATATGGATCTAATGATATATGGATCTCAAATCAATCTTGGTAAAAAATCTAGCCTCTCTAAGCTTATCAAGAAAATCATCACTCTAGGAATTGGATACATGTTCTTCATTATGATCTTGTTTAGATTCCTATAGTCAATACACATCTTGAGGATCTATCTTCCTTTTTTACTAACAAGACCAAAGATGCATATGGTAAAGAACTAGGATCAATGAATCCCATCTATATAATCTCCTTGATTTTCTTAGCTACTTTTTCATGCTTGCATTTTGATAATCTGTAGGGTGGCTTTTTGATTGGCTTGGAATGAGGCTTTAAATCAATAGGGTGATCCATTTCTCTCTTAGGAGGTAATGAAGTAGGTATTTCAAACAAGTCTTTATACTCCTCAAGTAGAGCTTTCAAAGCTGGAAGCTATGCTGGATTCTTGAATTGATTTTTTACCTCTTTATTAAGGTGCAAAAAAAATCTATGAGCATGTTTTGTACTCCACCTTGAGTTGTTTAATAGTGATAAGATTTTAAAAAAATTATTTAGATTCCTTGTAGATGGATAGGTTTCCTATCAATGGCAAACTCCATATACAACTATGAGGAATCTATAGCAATCTTCTCTAAGGTCATCAATCAATCACAATATCTATGGGTCCGATTTCCAAAGCAATTAGGATCACTTGTACCTCATAACTTTTAGCTCACTGTATGGGAACCTATGGGCACATTTGAGTGTTGATTTCCTCTTTACCATTAGCTACTTGTACTCTTATGGGTTATTGTAAATTAGTGGCAAAAAAAGTATAACTAGTCCACAACTGAGTTATTCATCACAAGACTGTGTGTATTACCACTATCTATGAGGATAAACACATTCTTTCCATGAATGGTATCATTCACACAAAATGTATTGGGGCTCATTGAACTTGTACAAGAATCCATGGAAATAGAAAAAAGGGTAGTGATAGCAAGAGATAAATATTTTCCACCAAGGGCAAAAGGAATATGACCACTAGATGGAAATCCATCTGTAACCTCATACGATTGATCAGGATCATTATTCTCATAATGCTCTTCAAATTTAGCTTATGCACTCATTGTTGGCTCATCAAAATCCTCATCATCCACATCCTCAAGTACTATCATATTGTAATTCTTAGCTTTGGTATTCTTGAAAGTACACTTGGATGCATGATCAATTGTATACTTTTCACCACATTTGAATAGATATGAACTTGCCATTGTTTGTTGAATTATTTTAGGGTATGTTGTAACCTTACCTAGGCTCCACTTTATGGTTGATTGTTGGCTTTGAAGCACTTTGCTATCTCAAAGCATGGAAAGTAGGGTATGTAGGGACTTTGAGACTACCAAATGAAGTATTGAAACCTCCATAATTGCTACCAAAGTTTCCCTATTTAGCAATAGCCCTTTGTTGTCCAAAATAAGCATGCATAGGAATTTCCCTCCTATACTTATGAGCATGCCTCTTTGCTAGTTCAATGGCATGAAATAGTGTGGTGGTTTTTTGGGCCACAACATCAGGCTGACAAATTAGGCTCCAAACCATAGATATACTTGTGCAACTTTGCATCATTGCTCACACTCTCTACATACATAGTAAGGTTCAAAAGTTGATTTTTATACTCTCTAACTAATAGAATTCTTGGTCCAATTGATACCATCTTCTTGATAACTTTTCTTTCTCAATGGGAGATATAAACAAATACCTGAGCCATCTTAGCTTTGAATTCCTCCCAACTATTAACCTATTGATTTTTCCTCTTTATGTACCTCCACCATGTATGAGCAAAGCCCTCAAGATGAAGAGTAGAAAAATGAATCTTTTGGTCATTTGACCTAGGAAAAATATAAAATTAGGACCATAAATTTGAAGTCCACTTCTCCAAATCATCCGATGATGATGAATGACCACTATATTTATTAACACAATCTTATCACAAAGTTGCCTCTCAACAAAGCATTGATGTCCATTAGTTACTTGTGGTTGCATGTCCATGTAACTTTCATTAGGGTTTTAAAGACTAGTGGCACTCCTATGATAGTTGTTTTGAAACCTACTTGGAAGAATAGGTGGTTAGCTTCTAGCGGTTTGAGGAGGATTTGATCCATAAATGCTCAAAATAGACTCATCAACTCTAAGAGAAGTCTTTCCAATCTCATAAGTGTTGTGTGCTAACCCTTTCTTCCCATTAATACCTAGCTGAGGATTATTATTTGATAGCTAAAAAAGAACTATTTATCTCTACTCTCTTTGTCTATCATTTGTGCTACCACAAGTATAGAGATTTGAGTGCCAAGTTTTTGTCTAAATAATCTCCAGTACAAGAAGTAAACATCTCCAAGAAATACTTAGTAGATTGGACCATGTGCTCTATAACTTCCTTGTGTTGGGACTGACACTGGCTCTATGGCACAAGCCGAGCCTCTACTATACACCCAAACCACCCCTGACAGCCTCACAACTAGGAGAATCTAAGGGGTATACTATCCTTACCTCTAATGTAGAACTTTGCATTTGTATAGATTGTAATCCAATGGATAACCCTTCCCACACTCCTCAGAGGGATTCCCTACACATATTGGTGTGTGATACACCACATAAGCACAAACAAAGAGAGCACCCCTCAGTAAATTTTTGCGGCCCCACTACGGCTCTCCTACACCTCGAGGATTGGCCCCAATGATGCATCGCAAAAACATACATCACGTACCATATATACTTTATTCTTTTAATAATCAATAGATCTAAGAGATAATAGGTAGTTCTCACTGAGTATTCCCCAAGAAATGAACTACTAACCCTACAGCTTAGGGTACCTCACACTCTCAGCATAGGCCATCATTCATGAAAACAATTGCTTTGCATCTAGGATGATACCATATTTTGCATGCAATGAGATTCTATATGATTCATAATTCTCAAAAAAATTTCCTTATTGACAACCAACATTGTGAAGATGCAAAAACATTTCTTTCCATGCCTTTACTCTAAATGAGATTATTGCCTTACCTAGGGCTACCATCGAGCATGCTCGTGTTATTGGACCATCTTAACTCTTAAACCACATGTATCTAATATGTCATGCTTTAGAGAAATATCAAAATTTAGTATGTTTAAGCCCTCAACACCCCTTTCTCCCTACCGCTTAAGGTTGTGCATTTGGTGGTAGGCTTAGAGCACATTTTTATGTATTTTTCCTTTATGAAAGCAATAAAATCCAACTTTAACATAGAGATAGGGTTGAAATGAGGCTAAACCTCATGCCTCAATCTAATCAAACATTCACAAATACAAATATTATTTTTTTCTATCTCTTTGGATGTAAAAAATATATTTTTCTCTATTTTTTCTTATTTTTTATTTAATAATTTAGACTAATTGATCTCATTGTGAATTATTTTTCTATCACATACCATCCCATATGAACACTATACGCACAACAAAACCCTAGAATCACATGATTTCTCTTAAAACCGCAATGTTACGGGTTTTGGGTGTTAATGAAGAAATTATTAGATGACTACTTTTTGTTGATTTATTTGACATTTTTATCAATCACAAAATTGCAATGAAATGCAACCATTTTCAACTAAAATTTATCATAAAATAATAAATTCTACCACTTACTCATAAAATTGCACCTTATGACGTATGTATCTCGTGATTAGAGGCCTGCTGACGCTTTTCAATAGCCGATGACGATGCTTCCAACCTCAATCCATACTTCACATCATCCCATGATCAAAATCTCTCATCTACCCCCTTCTCTCATTGAATCAGTCATGGTGGGAACACACAACAAGAGGAGATAGGAGAGAGGAGAGAGGAGAGAGAAAAATTAAAAACTGATCTTTCAATTTACTCTGTCATTTTTCACTTGGATTGAAGTATTAGAGAACATCAAAATTCTTCATCTTACTACCCTCTTTCCTCATCCTAATGCCAATTAGCCACAATCAATAATTTCTTAATCAAGGAGGAGGCACAAAAAAAGATGGTGCTCCCTCCCTCTCCATAATCAAATTTTTGGCTTTTCAAGCCTTAAAAAAGGCTTAAGGCTTAAAGCCTTTAAATAACTAGTTTAAGTTTTGTGTTTTAACATTGCCAACAAGTGGATTTTTGCATTTTGGTGGGGCAAACGAACTCGAATTGGAGATCCATCTAGCCAGACGGTTCCGTGGCATTGAAATCTATAAATTTGATATTTGTCACGTACTTTTCGGCTCTTGGATCACATAGATACTTTATAATGTGAAACCTTGTGGGTATTAAATAGGTGGTCAAATGGACTCCGATCGACAAACCGAGACTCGCATTATGTTCTTGGCATCAAACTCTATCTAAAAACACTCTAGCTCATCAATCTGTAATCATTTCATTTTGCATGAAAAATTAGTCTTTTATGTCTCTTGGACACTTTTTTGCTTCAAAAACGGGCTCTGAAAATCCACTCTCATTAGCAACCACAAGATAGGGTGACTCAATCATCAAATTCCAGGAAGTGATCTACACAAATAACAACTAGAAAAAACACCAAGTTGCCATGAAAAATAATACTCAACAAAGCACAAGGACAGCTCTCACCCTATCCCCTGACAAAATCAAAGTATGCAAATCTTCAAGGGATAGGCCAAGCATAATCTGACAGAAATCTTGAATGACTCACCAACCAACTTCTCCAATACGGACTAGCTAAAAAGAATCATCAAAGAAGTCATCTCATGTGGTGGCTTGAATTACCAACCTAACTTAGGACAACTGGAGTAAGAACACCTACTAACCGAGGACTCATATAGCCTTGTCAGCATATATTTCCTTTTAACACATTTTTCTTTCAAGGTTTTCATACTTGGGTGTGTAAAAAGAAGGGAGCTAAGTGTAGTGACTCAATAGGAATAAGGTGTCCCTACCTCAAGTCTTGAGTCAATGCCCAAGAACCTACCAAGTGCTCATGAGGCGACACTTCAACTTTTTCTTTTCTGCTTACTTTTGTTTTTGCTCCAACCTTCCTTAGTAATTCTTTTCTAGCTAGATACCATCCCTAGAAAGACAAGGTATCAGCCCCGGGTGTGACTCGTCCCTAGGAACCTACTATTCCTTTGCAATGTGATAATCAACTACTCTTGAGATTTTTCTTTTTTGTTTTTTCTATTCTAAGGGTTAGAACCCTTTTTTACACACCACCGTATTTTTATATTTGAAGTATAAAATATTCTCTTCTTTTAAATTCAATAAGCTTCTCATGCTACCTCACATTAGTAGGGACTCCTAGAATAGCTATCTAGTAGGCTAGCAAAACAGGGTCACTAGGACTACCTTCTAAAACTAGGTCTTTCAATGCCTGATAATGTCTTTATAGGAGATAGACAACTACTCAAACCTCCCCCAGATATACGTAACCTAACTCTGAGACTTCATGCCTTTTTTGCCAATCCTCAACAAAAGAGCAATTCTCCCCAAGTACATAAACACACATAGCATAAAAGGAAAGTACTCATAAAGGAAGAACATCACCTCAACTTGGCCACAATAAGCTTCCATGCAGCAAGCGACTCCCTCCAGGTTTTACTTAATCTCTCTAGCACAACACTAAACAAAATCCATTAACCACACCCGCACTAAACAAACACATGGCCCTCTTGACCTAATGAGATGTGACATTTCATGATAGAATGTTTGGCCCTCTTGTCCTAATGAGATATTCCAAAAAACAACCATTCAACAACATATTGCTAAAACAAACCCTTGGTCCTGACATACCTCTACTGAAGCATAAAACCGGACAAGGGTAAGGGCTCCTTAGGCCCTACACTAAATACATCAAGTTATTGGCTAGCCCCCTTGCATAAATAGCAAGGGGTGTCCAACAAATATGATAAGAAACAATCCTATGTGTCCATAATAGAATAGGAAGGTGCTCAATTGCTACATGACTTTTAACTCAAACTAGCCATCGACGGCCAAAATAAGATGTGTTAGCGAGAACACCCCAAAGTAATCCTAGGCTAATGTTAGAAGGTAATTGTAAAAGCTCCCCTAGACCAGAATTGAAAAAGACATCTTCAACAAAACCATAATTAGCTAGGGAATCGACAAAGTGATTCCACTGTCAAGGAACTAGCTAACAAGTCACTATCTCAAAAATATGCAACATATCCAAGGTTGCATGACCGTATATTTGTAGGATGGGATCCCACACACTATAGGTCCCATTCAATTGGTTTATCACTAACTGCAAGTCAACCTTCACCAATAATCGACCGATACCACCCCATCGACATTCAGCCCCATGATCAAGGCCTTGTATTCTACCATATTATTAGTAAAAGAATGTCCTAAATATACTCCCATTTTCATAACAACCCTACATTAAGGATGTTTAATGACCGCACCAATGCTCGCATGTTTAGCGAGCTCTCTAAAAGCTCGATCAAAATACAAAGTATAGACCCACTCCTCACTGATAGGCCATGCCATACTAATCAACTTACTCATACTTATGATATTCAAAGTTGAGCTAAGAGAGATGATGTATGACAGGTACAAATACTCATAAGAATCCTTTCACGATGGTGGAAATAGATCTTAATATCCCACGTGAAAGATTTGTCTTGCCACTCAATAATCAGATAACCTTTACTCCACCAGATCACTCAACCTTCATGGTAACATTGCTCTAAGTAAGAATGCTTAAGAGAAGGAATGATTCTTTCTATCCAGATGTCTTGGTACCTACTGCAAGTTAAAGCTAAATCATGAAGGACTTGACTTGCATAGGCACCAAGTTTGATGTTAGCATTTAAACATAGTAAGGCTCCAGCTTGTTAAAGTTAACCTTATTTTTAAACTCTAGTCCCTGAAAATGTGCTAAATGAACTGTAGAGCTAGTATTTCCTATATGGACAATTTTATATGGCCCATCCCATTTGGGTTCTAGTTTACCAAGAAATAGCTCACGACGAACATCATAGTATAACAACAACTCACCCTTCACAAATTTATATTTTTTAGTCCAAAGGTCGTGAACTTTCATTCTCTTCTTCCCTACCTCTTGGTGTAATAAAGCATGCAATCAAATTTTATCAAGATGCGCAAGAGAAATAAATGTTTCCTACAATACTTATGTCTCTCCCATTGAATGATTGAGAGAAAATCGCAGAGTGGGTAGCTCTATTTCCAGTGGTAAGATGCTCTCTTTCCCATATACTAGCTTAAACATGGTGTGTTATGTAGCTCTCTTAAATGTCATATTGTAAACCCAAACAACCATATACAATTTCTTACCCCAAACTTACTTACTTTCAGACACTATCTTGGATAAGATCCCTACAAGTTGTTTATTACTACTCTCAACTTGACAATTTACTTACAGATTATATAGAGTAGTTTTACTGTTGTTTAATCTTCAGAACTTCCATCTCAAGGCTACTATAACCTTATTCAAGGAGTGTGTCCCTCGATCAGACACTATCTCCTTAGGTGGACCAAAATGGCAAACAATCTACTCCATAATAAAATTGTCGTCTCCTCAACATTATCATTTATCATTTCTCTAGCTTTAGACCACTTTGTAAAGTAGTCTATTACTATAATAATGTAACATTTCTGTTGAAGGGTATATTGGTCCAACAAAATTGCTACCCCATTTTCAGAAGGGTAACATAACTAAAATAGGGTGTAGCAGTTGCTTACAATTCCCCCTGTAATCATGTCTTTGGCAGACATCACAATTCTTAACATAACTAAAAGCATCTTGGAAAATCAATGGCTACTAATATCCAACACAAGGAGAGCTTTTTGGGCAGTTGCCATCCAGAAAAATATCTCCCACATACCGAATCATAGTATTCCTTAATAATGAGTGGTACCTCATCAAGTACTATGAATCGGTGATAAATCTTGTCCACTCCTTTATGATACAAGACACATGCTATAATCAAAAAGTATAATTATTTTTTCTTAATATTTCTCTTATCAGACTTTGATAGAGCAGAACCAAATCCCCCTATAGATAGATAATGCACTATAGCTACATACCAAGAAGGAATGGAAGCCGTATCACTTTTGAATAAACCTTCAATGTTACTTCCTTCAACAAAATTTCATTTGTCTTTCCATAATCCACAAGACATTCTACAATACCCTATAGCTTTGGTGGCTTACTCCTAATCTCATAATCAAACTCTTACAAAGTGATTAATCACTTTGCTAAACAATTAGGTGGATGCAACTTATTCATCAATAGTCTAAGTCCTTCCGCCTTCATAAAACATACGACCTTTTCATAGAGAATATAGTTTCTAAAGTCCTTTTTTGTGAAAACCATTCCAAGGCACAATTTCTCCATGTAAGTATAGTTGACTTCAAATATCCCCAATTTATAACTAGTAAAGGTAATTGGATGATACCATTTCTCTTCCCAAATTTGGGCTAAATACTAGCTAATACTATGTATTGTTGCTGTTAAAATTTTTGTAAAGACCTCACCTCTTCTCGGTGCTTTTAGGATTGACACTTTTGCTAGTTCCTACTTCACATCCTTAAAAGATACTTGACAATCTTCGCTCCAATTAAACAGATAGTTAAAAGTAACAAGCTCCTCAATGGCAACATTCTTTCTGCTAATGCATTGATAAATGTCTGATAATATCCCACTGATGAAAAAAATGTGTGTACCTCTTTTGGAGTGTGTGGCAAAATCATAGCAGCTATAACCTTTATCTTTTCAGGGTTAGTTGTTATACCAGCCAAGCTAACCACATGGCTCAATAGTAACCCATAGGGCACCCCAAAGACACACTTACTAGGATGGAGAGCAATGCAGAAGTGTCTACAATGCTCAAAACATTTCATTAAAATGGTAAATTGTCTTTCCCTTGTGGTTGTTGCTTCCAAATCATTGATGAAGACTTTTAACTCCTTTGGAAAAATGTCACCAAAAGTTTTATATCAGTTGTACATTACCAAGATCCTAGCGCATTGCATAACCTAAAGGCCATCACATGATATGCAAAGGTACCGAAGATAGTGATAAATATCGTATTTTGCTCATCTTCCTCCATAATAGCCATTGGATTGTATCCCATAAAGCAATCCATAAACGAATAGATTTTCCTAATCCACTATTTGATCTAGAGTCTGATAAATAAATGGTAACATACAATAATCCTTAACCATTTCTTATTAAGCTCTCTGAAATCTACACAAAGCCAAATTTGATTATTCTTCTTCTTTTGGATAACAACTGATGAACACCACTCCATGTTTTGTACCAAAAATATCAAGCCAGCTTTCCATATTTTTGTCAATTCTTCAAATAGCTCATTGCTTACTTTGAAAGACATACATCTTACTGCATAGGGCGGCTACGTTCCTTTAGGGGAATGATATGAACAGCTAGGTTGGAAGAAAATACCTCTCAACTCATCATAACTCCAAGCAAAGATGTCATGGAATTCCTAAATCAAGGACACATAGTTCTTCGTTTCTTCCAAACTAAGCATGGACCCTAATTTAATTGGCCATGAATCATTCTCTAACTCAATTACGTCACCATCTCTTATCCTCTCCTAAGCCTCTATTGACTCATTCAAAGTTACTTGGTAGATATCCTTTGTAATGGACCCTTCATTGGACTCGTCACTTGATGACATCACACTACTAACTACATCCTCCAATGTATCTATCTCTGTAGAGGATAAAGTAACTCTCTCACATTAAGGAGATTTAGGGTGCAGGCATCCATTATTACATGTCTAGCACCTCTGCCAAAGATTAGCTGACCAATGGGTATATCAATGTGACAATCTACTTGTAAGATCCATGGCCTACCAAGCAGTACTTGATAGCTAGGTCACCCTACGAACCTAATAACCTTAAAGTCCAGGAGGCATTCCATATTGGAAATGGTGATGTCATGGACTTTTGTAATGTTCCCTTCAAGTTGTCTTAAGTTGTCATTAGCCATTCAAATAATCATGAAGGTATAATTTTTTATTTCTTATCCTAGCCTCTCCATCAATTTCAAACTCATAATGTTGACATAGGATCCCATGTCCACAATAGCATGATCCACTAATATTCCATCAACATGTGTTGCTACCCTTAGACAATGCTTTTCAGTATGCTCAAACCAATCATCTCCTACCTGTGCTATTGACAAGGGCTCCATGATATACTTAGTACGAAGAATATTCTTAATCCCTTTACACACTTTGAGAGAAAACTTAATTAACTGTGAGAGATTTACATCCGGTTTAACTTCTCAAAGAGAACTCACTAAATCGAATTCTTGATAGCTAGTAAGAGCTCACTTTTCCCGCCAAACCATTCTCTCCTTTGGTCTTTGAACCATCTTTGGTGCCTTTGTCTTTCCTTTTTCCTTTTTCTTTGACAATTCCTTCTCCTTCTTGGTGTCAACTTTACCATCAATGGTTTTTAGAGGTCCACCTTCCATGTCAAGATTAAGGACTTCCATCCCCTTATCATCTTGATTAGGTTTTCCCTCAGCATGTTTTCCCAGGTCTTTGTCACCTTCTCTACCCTTTTGACCTCTTGTAATAATCCGTAGATTAGACGTTTTTATGCGATTGACACAAACAACTTCAATAAGGTTGACTCCACTACCACTAGGTAGCTCCTATACAAAAGCCTTCCCTCTTTGCAGTATTTGTTTCGGTCCCTCATTATGTTGGAGATTATTTTATTGTGCTCCATGATTGACTAGACTTGGCTGCTTACTTCCTTACTACTGAAAAGAGCTAATCTTGCTCCAATAAGTACTAGCTAAATGGTTAGACTTCCTACATATGTCATATTTAACAATTGGACAATTCCTAGGGAAATGTTGGCCGCCACACCACTTATAGCTGAACCTTGAGAAGGCACCCTATTCATAGCATGAACTCCCTATCAAATTCTTCTACTTCTTAAGGAAATTGATGTCAACATCTGTTTGCCTATATTGTTTGGTAATTATATCAGTATAGTGCTTCATCATATCCTTAACTTTGCCAAGGACATTTGAGGCACTTGACTCATAGCCGCGATTGTCCATCACTCGCTCCATTTGCCTAACCACTTGATTAAGATTTGGTTGTTGATTTTGTGGAACAACATTATGATTTAATGTTTGGCCTCCAATACTTGGTGGAGCCATTTGACTAGCCATAGGCATGGTCACAGTGGGAGGAACTGGCAACATGCACACATTTTGAATCATGTTTCCTCTCCCATTATGAGTACTCATGGGCATCCCTTGACCCCCATTCATCAATGGTAAGGGACTTCCAACACCTAGACTCCAATTCCAATTTTTTGCCCTAGAGGTAAAGGTCACTTGTAATTGTGACTCTACCTCCTTTGCTTGTGTAATAGCCATATCAATGTCAACAAGAGTAACACTGCTCAACTAAACACTTGAATGTTAAATTCTAGCTCATGCAAAAAGGATTGCAACTAAGAAATGGGTAGAATATGAATATAGGTTTACAACTTACAAAATACTTCTTTAGTTTCCTGGCATCGCCTCAAACATTCTCGTGAGGTTCTTGGCATGTTACATTAAGAACACATAGCCAATACTGACCTCCCCTTTCAAGGGAAAACTCTCTTTTGGAAGGGCACAAAGAATATAGCAATCGTAGTTATAGTTCTAGACCATAGGCTATGATACCATATTGCATCACGTCCTTTTAGAGTCATATTAAAGAACATCATCAAGTGTCCTTCATCTTGTATTTGATAGTTGAACATTAACTTTTGGAACTCATTAATATGACGTTTTGCATCTTCCTCTACTAACCCATAAAAAATGGGTAGAGGAAATCCTAAGGCTAGCAAGTTTGTGTTCTTGCTAGGAATGCAATGGGTTGCGCCATGGTGACAACTGGATTTCCTAAAGGGGTTTGAACGATGGGACCTATTACTCCACTCGAAGTAGGCTGACTAACTAGAAGAGCGAAAGTACTAGAACTTCCTCCTCCTCCTAAAAAACTATGCATGGGGATAGGGTTACAAAGACCCCCCCTTTTAGAGATATTGGATCACTTCTTTGCAAAGAATATCTCCTAAAAATTTCAGCCCACTGTCTAGTCCATTGAGCTTTGTTGAAGCATGGCTTGATAGTCTTTTGAATCTATTTCACTGCCTTTTGGCATACACTAATAAACTAGTTTCTGTCAATCAAGATTCAGAGACCACCACTTATTAGCGGCTCCTAGAAAATGCACCACCTATTGGGACCTAAAACGGGCCCAACACTAGCTCTATGGCATTAGTTGGGCCTCTACTACGCACCCAAACCACCCCTCACGGACTCACGGTTAGGAGCATCTAAGAGGTACACTATCCTTAATTCTAATGTAGAACTTCACATTTGTATCAATTGTAATCCAATAGATAGCCCTTCCCATACTCCTCAGAGGGAGTCCATCCATATGTCGGTGTGTGATACACTACGTAACTCGAGGAAGTTACTATATGTATATCCTCTATATCACATGCGTTCAAGGCCGATTTATAAATATCCTTATCTGTGATATATTTTTTGAATAAAACATAACCCTTTTCTATTCAATCTGTAAATAAACCCTTTATATCATGCCCTTTTGTATGTAAAAAATGTATAAAAATGGTATTTTAAAAATACCTTATTTTGAACCCACGTGATGCACACATATATTCATGAGTAACTTACATGAGCTACGTAAGCATTGACAAAGGGAGCACCCCCCCTTGACTAATTGCCGTGACCCCACTACGACTCTCCTACATCTCGAGAATTGGCCCCAAGATACATCATTAACACATAAAGCACGTACAATACATACTCCACTCTTTTAATAATCAATCAATCTAAGAGATAATATATAGTCCTCATTGAGTATTCCCCAAGAAACCAACTACTAATCCTACAGTTTACGGTACCTCACACTCTCAACATAGGTCTGGTGCGCAGATCGGATGCTGTACGCTCGCGTAGTGAATGCCGGAAGATCCCCAAGAACAAAAAAACTCTACTTTTTGCACAAAACTCAAGGTAAAAAGCATGCACGACATGAACAGGAGACCAATTGGGTGCAATCTCCCCCCATGCCTTGTGTGAGCGCTCCACAAAGCATGTATTTTATGTATTAATCATCTTCAAGCTCAAATAATAGCCCAAATTACAAAATAGCAAGCTTTTAGCTTTTGAGTTTGCTTTAGCACAAAATAGAAATAAAGCTAATGGGCGGTGCCCAAAGAGTCAGGCGTACCCAATACAATGTCCAAGTACAAATAACATAATCGTGCGCCCATGCGCATACAAAATAATAAATAAATATCCAACGCCTCAATAAATAGGCGCGACAAAATATAGGCGCCATGCCTAAGGTATGCACCCATCAAAATATAAGTGATAAATCGAATACTCGCTATCCTCCAATGCTTTCCTCCACCACTGCTGCTATCTCTACGCATCAACTGCAGCATTCACAATCGTTAGTAAAATAATACAATTAAACTGACAAAAGTGAATACCTAGCAGTCTTCAGCTACATAAATAAATCAACTGGTTAGAAATCAATCCTAACCTTAATTTATTACGAGTGCGCACTCTAAACTCATAAACGTTTATTAATTTAATATGCATTTTACGGAATCACCCGCTATGGAATCACCCATGTACACACTAAATTAATGAAACGCCCAAAAAGGATAGGCGTCCCCATCAACTTCTGGCACAAAGAATCCACTTTGTGTATATGCCCTGGTCATCAAAGTTTACGGAATCCACCGTAAAAACCTCACGGAATCCACTGTGAAATATGCCTCCTGGCATCATACCCCCGGGGTGGGATAGCAATTGACCTCAATTGCTATTAGCTCAATGTGGAGCTAGCAGAGTGGGGAAAGCATTTAAGTCTCTAGTGTGCATCCATTGGGCTTCTTCTATAGGATGGTTCTTAAATTTGACTAGATATCTAGAATATCTTTGGCCAGTTCTAGTGGTCATAAAGTCAGTATCTATGATAGCTTCAGGTTCAAGTATTTCGGTCTCTTCCTCTAACAAAGGTGGGTTTTCATAAATAGGGTGTACAAGTAATTGGCCTCTAAAGGGTCTTAATAAACTAATGTGAAATGTGTTGTGAATTTTCTAGTGAGGTAGTAATTCTAACTTGAATGCATTGTCATTAATTTTGTGAATGATCTTAAATGGTCCATAGAATCTAGGGGCTAATTTGATAACTGGGTGTCTATCTATACTTTGTAATCTACGTTTTCCTATTCTCAACCAAACATAGTCAACTTTGAAATTCATTGCTTGTCTTTTCTTATTGGCTTGCTTGGTATATGATTGCTGGGCTTTGGCAATCATGTCTTTAACCTCATAAAAAATAGTAGCGTGCATACTAGCAATATCATCAGCACTCTGAATTCTATTTGATAAAGATGCAACAGGTGTAGACAATCTATAACCATAAATCACTTCAAACTGTGCTTTCTTTGTAGATGTGTGTGGTGTATTGTTATATGCAAACTGTAATAAATGCAAATGTGGGTCCCATGTCTATGGTTTAGAAATAGTGTAAGCACGTAAAAGATCTAGAATAATACTATTAGTGGCTTCTGTTTGTCCATTAGTTTCAGGATGAAATGCAAATGAGAAATCAATTTTTGTGCTTAGGTTAGCAAACAAAGTAATCCAAAAGTTGTTACAAAATCTGAAATCACGATCAGAAATAATAACTTTTGGTAATCCATGGTTAGTGAAAACAGTTTTCAAAAACAATTGTGCTGCCTGTGATGCTGTTAAAGTTTTCTTACATGGAATGAAATATGCTTGTTTACTAAACATGTCTACTACAGTCCAAATCATATCATGGTTAGCTTTAGTATTAGGTAAACCAGTAATAAAATCCATAGAAATTTGTTGCCATGGTTTTGATGGAATAGATAAAGGCATAAGTAATCCATACTGTTTACCATGATGTCTCTTAACTCTTTGACAAATCAAACATTCAGAAACAAAGTTAGATACATCAGTGTCCATATATGGCCAATAAAAATATGATCTTGGTATGGAGGACAATGAATCTCATTCAAAACAAAAGATCTGAATGGAACTCTAACACATAATCTCTTTTCATAAAACATGAATCCATCATTATAAGACAGTGAATCAATAGGAATCCAGTTATTTCCAACTAATTTATTCCAATCAGCATGAAAAGTAATGTCCTGATGATAAGTATATTTCATAGGAGTTAAAGAATCAAATGATATAGCAGAAATATTATGAATGGCAGGTCTTCTACTTAATGCATCGGCCACTACATTTTCTTTACCGGGTTGATATTGGATAATCGGATGAAAACTTTGAATAAAGGCTGCCCATTTGAGATGTCGGTCAGATATTTGAGGTTGGCTAAGTAAATGTCTAATACTTTGTTGGTCAGTCTTAATCATAAATTCAGAACCCATTAAGTAGTGTTTCCATTGTCTTAGAGCTTGTACTACAGCTAATAATTCTTTATCATATGTGGAATATTTAAGTTCGGAGGGTTTCAGTTTACAACTAGAATAGGCTATAGGATGATTGTCTTGCATAAGTACGGCTCCTATTCCAGATCTGCTAGCATCAGTAACTACTAAAAAGAATGGTCTATTAAAATCAGGCAATTGTAATACAGGAGCATGGGTTAATGCATGTTTCAATAAGTCAAAGGATTTCTGTTGATTATCGGACCAATGATAAACAATACCTTTCTTCAAAAGTTTAGTCAAAGGCAAAGCAAGTAATGAAAAATTATGCACAAACTTCCCGTCAAAACTAGCAAGACCTAGGAAAGATCGTAACTCATGCAGATTTTTAGGTATAGGCTAGTTCAATATTGCTTCTATTTTCTTAGGGTCAACCTTAATACCATCAGATGATACAATATAACCTAAATATTTAATTTCTGTTTTAAAGAACTCACTCTTTTTCGGATTAGCATACAGTTGATTATCTTTTAATAACTTGAAAACCAAGGACAAATGTTCATAATGTTCTTTCTCATTTTGACTAAACACCAAAATATCATCAAAGAATACAATAATACAATGTTGATATTTCAAAAATATACGGTTCATCATTCTACTAAATGTAGCAAGTGCATTAGTCAATCCAAAAGGCATCACTAAAAATTCATAATGACCAAATTGTGTTCTAAATGCAGTCTTGAATATGTCAAACTTATCTAATCTTACCTGATGATAACCAGATTTAAGGTCTATTTTACTAAATATGGCAGAACCTTGCAGTTTATCCATAAGGTCATCGACTCTAGGAATTGGATATCTATTATTTACTGTGATCTTATTTAAAGCACGATAGTCAATGCACATACGATAGGTATTATTTTTCTTCTTTACTAACAAAATAGGTGCACCAAATGGAGAACTACTAGGTCGAATCAATCCTCTACTTAGTAATTCCTCAACTTGATTTTGAATTTCTTTTTGCTCTATCTGGTTATGCATATATGGTGCTTTACAAGGTAGTTGTGTACCAAGAATCAAATCTATTTTATGGTCCTCTGGATGTGAAGGAGGTAAACCAGGTGGTAGATCTTCTACAAAACAGTCTTTAAAGTGTGCAAGAAATTCTTTATGCCTAGGGTGCATATGATTTTCTTTAACTTGCAGCTCATTCACCCAAATGAGATAAGATTTACTACTTTTGCGTAATGCACGTTTAGCTTGAGTATGCGAAAGCAGTGGAAAAGCATTAGATGCATGCATACCATACAATGTAATATGTTTTCCTTGAAATTGAATAATAATCGAATGTGTGGAATAATCTATATCAGGGTTATGTGGATGACGCCAAGGCATACCTAAAATAATATCACTAGGTTGTAATGGTACAACTAGAAAATTCCTTCTTTCAGTGTATTCACCAATTTGGATTTCTAAATCATGCACTTCTTGTGTTCCATTATACCTTGTGCCTAAGAATGCTGCTTTAATGCGATAATGTGTAGGAACAGTTTGTAATTTCAATTCTTTCACTAGCTTTGCAAAAATAAAATCATGAGTACTATCATCATCATGCAAAATAATCTTTTCCTTTCCATGCACTAAACATTTCATTGTCAATAAAGAATGTGGAGTTGGCATACCTGGTAAAGTATCCGAAGGAGTGGTAATGTCGTCTTCATCTTCCGTGAAATCAGGCATTTCTTCATGTTCTTCATCTTCCATTGCTCCAAGGTAGTTGATATGGACAGGTGGCTTCTTCGAATGGCAATTGGCTGCTAGATGTCCAGGTTGGTGGCATTTATAACACACTATAGGCTTGGCTTTAGATACATTGTTTGCAATGCCAGGAAGCCTAGGGATATTAGGATTTGGCTGTGGAATTGGCTTAGGGTTATGATTGGTATTGGATGGTAAAGTATGTGGTTTTGCCCAAGTCTTATGGAAAGATGATGAAGGAAAACGACCTTGATTCAATCTTCTAAAATTTGAGTTGAATTGCTTAGATCCATAGTTACCATTGGTTTGGAATTGCTGTGGATGCTTGTCTCTTCCTCGAAGCTTGTCTTCAATGTCATGAGCTAAAGAAATTGCGTCTTTAAGAGTTGCAGGCTTAAACATATTAACTTCAGTGTAGTAATGCCCAAGTAATCCAGACATATACTTGCGCTTGTGTGTCGCTTCAGGTACGTCTTCAAGCATGAGTAACTGGAGTAATGCATTCCAAAAGCGTTCGGTGTACTGAGGAATAGGCTCACGATCTCGTTGCTGAAGAAGGTCCCATTGCTTTATGGTTTTTTCATGAAATTGTGGAGGAAGGAAATTCTGCATAAACTTCTTCTTGAAATTCTCCTAGGTAGTGGGAAAATCTATACTCTTACGAACCACGGTCCACCAAAGAGATGCTCTATCTACTAAGTGATTAGTAACACATTTGATTTTATCTTTTTCTGCGTATGTTTCCTCATGAAAGTAATCATCAAACTGACTGATGAATGCAAGAACAGTTTTTCCATCTCGAGTGCCATTGAAAGTACGGAATTTGAAATTTCTTTTACTTATCTTTGTTTCCTTGCGGATGGATTGAGCTTCGAGAGTCGCGTCGATGGTACGTCGAATAAGGTCTTCAGATTGTGGTTCCTCTTTGTCGGTAGTCGATCTTTGTAAATTAGCCAATTGAACTTGCAATGCTTGCCTAGCTCGTTGTTCTTCATCCAACTGCATCATAATTAAGTCCAGCTTTTGCTCCATCGTAGGTTCAGGAAGATCACCTTTAGCCATTAAATCATCCATATGTGGTTCCGTCATCCTGCAAAACTTCAAGAAACCTCACACTCTCAAAATCCAATTAGCGGGATGAGCGTAGCTTAAGATTGGGTGTACAAGGCTTACATATTTTTGTGTGTGGCTTTCACAATCTTCGTCTTTGACTATTGCAGAATTTGTAATCTGTGAAAAATCTGTGTTTTAATCTTCTGCGCGTGCTGAAACGTGTTCAGCAAACTTGCGTATGCGAACAGTACCTTCCAATGAACAACTTTGCAGTTTGGAGTTTCTGCGCAGGAACAGCCCTTCTTTGAGTTTTGAACAGAAGTCAATTTTGACTTCAGGTGACTTGTCTGACTTGCAGAGTTGCAGACTTATGTGACTTGTAGAGTACCAGAACTTGTAGAACTTGGTTGATTTAGCAGACTTGCAGAGTTTGAACTTTGTTGACTGGTAGAACTTTTGTGGCTTGTGTGATTAGAAGCTTAAGTGATTAAGCTTATAGCTTAATTATATGGTAGAAAACAACGAATTTTAGGGGGGGGAGTTTTTTTCAGCCGGCGAAAATTTCGCAAACATCCTCTGATACGCCGAATAAAAATCGTGAAGATTTAAAGCTTCTTTAAGCTTTATAAGCTTTTTATTAAGCTTTGAAGATTATGAAATTTTGAAGACTTATCTCTGTAACTCCACGACTTGTATGAGAGGATGTAGGAGTGGTCCTCCGCTGTTGCAGGCCGGTCCTTCGCGATTTGAAGATGGAAACAGAGGTTCTTGATCACCAGGAATCCACTCGTATCGACCGTTCGCGATGAGATTGGCCGTAGAGCTCGATCATTCCAGGAGCTCTGCCTTCGCTCAAGATGGGTAGCGATTGGAAGCTCTTGATCTCAGCTTCGCTCTGATACCACTAGTGCGCAGATCGAATGCTGTACGCTTGCGTAGTGAATGTCGGAAGGCCCCCAAGAACAAAAAAACTCTACTTTTTGCACAAAAAATTAGGTAAAAAGCATGCACGACATGAACAAGAGTCCAATTGGGTGCAATCTCCCCCCATGCCTTGTGTGAGTACTCCACAAAGCATGTATTTTATGTATTAATCATCTTCAAGCTCAAATAATAGCCCAAATTACAAAATAGCAAGCTTTTAGCTTTTGAGTTTGCTTTAGCACAAAATAGAAATAAAGCTAATGGGCAATGCCCAAAGAGTCAGGCGTACCCAATACAATGTCCAAGTACAAATAACATAATCGTGTGCCCATGCACATACAAAATAATAAATAAATATCCAACGCCTCAATAAATAGGCGTGACAAAATATAGGCGCCATGCATAAGGTATGCACCCATCAAAATGTAAGTGATAAATCGAATACTCGCTATCCTCCAATGCTTTCCTCCTCCACTGCTGCTATCTCTACACATCAACAACTGAAGCATTCACAATCGTTAGTAAAATAATACAATTAAACCAACAAAAGTGAATACCTAGCAGTCTTCAGCTACATAAATAAATCAACTGGTTAGAAATCAATCCTAACCTTAATTTATTACGAGTGCGCATTCTAAACTCATAAACGTTTATTAATTTAATATGCATTTTGCGAAATCACCCATGTATACACTAAATTAAATAAACACCCGAAAAGGATAGGCGTCCCCATCAACTTCTCGCACAAAGAATCCACTTTGTGTATGAGCCCCGGTCATCAAAGTTTACGAAATCCACCGTAAAACCTCACGGAATCCACCATGGCACGGAATCCACCGTGAAATATGCCTCTTGGCATCAAGGTCATCGTTCATGAAAATAATTGCTATGTATCCATGGTGATATCATATTTTGTATGCAATGCAATTCTATATTATTCATCATGCTCAAACTTTTTTCCTTATATTGACAACTAGCATTGTGAAGATGCAAAAAATTTTATTTCCATGCCTTTACTCTAAAGAAGATTATTGCGTAGCCTTAGGACTAGCACTGAGCATGCTTGTGCTACTAGACCCTCTTAACTTTTGAAACACATATATCTTATATACCATGCATTAAAAAAATCATAGTTCAGTGTATTTTAGGACCTTAACACCCCCTTCTCCCTATCGCTTAAGGTTGTGCATTCAATGGTACGCTTAGAGTGTATTTTTATGTTTTTTTCCTTCATGAATGCAATAAAACCCCACTTTAACATAGAGAGAGGGCTAAACTAAGTCTAAATATCATGCCTTAGTCTTATCATAAATTCACAAATATCAATATTATTTTTTTTCTTATTTTTGGGATGCATAAAACCTATTTCTCTCCATTTTTTCTTATTTTTGCTATCTATTTATTGACAATTACTAATATTTTATGATTTACTAATTTAGACTAATGGATCTTATTGAGCATTATTTTTCTATCACATTCCATCCCATATGAACACCATATGCACAATAAAATCCCAAAATTGCATGATTTTTCCCCTTAAAAATACAATGTTACGGGTTTTGCGTGTTTATGCAAAAATTGTTAAATGATTGATTTTTCTTGATTTCTTTAACAATTTTGATCAATCACAGCATTGGAAACCAAAATTCTTCCATTTTCAACTAAAATTTATCATTTTAAAAAAATTTACCAATCGCACGTTATGATGTACGTATATCGTGATTGAAGGCCTGTTGATGCTTTTGAATAGCCGATAATGATGCTTCCAATCTCAATATATACTCCTTTATACTTCAACATCATCTTACGATTAAAATCTCTCATCTCAGTCTACCTCTTCTCTCATAGAATCAACCATGGTGGGAACACACAACAAGAGGAGAGAGGAGAGAGAAAGACTAAAAATTGATCTTTCCATTTACTCATTCATTTTTCATGTGGATTGAAGCATTAGAGAGTGTCAAAATTCTTCATCTTGCTACTCTCTTCCCTTAGCCTGATGCCAATTAGCCACAATCAATCATTTTTCAATCAAGGAGGAGGCACCGAAAAAAACAACACCCCCCCTCCTACAATTAGATTTTGTACATTTTCAAGCCTTTAACAATTCTTAAGGCTTAAAACCTTAGAATAACTAGTTCAATTTTTGTGTTTTTACACTAGTAGTAAGTGATTTTTTTCATTTTGGCAAAACAATTGAACTCGAATTCTGGCTAGGGATGCTCTACAGCATCGAAATCTATAAAGTTGGCCTCTATCACCCACTTTCTAGATCCCACATCACATAGCTACTTTATAACCATGCAAAACCTTATGGGGATTAAATGGAGAGCCAAACGCACTCTGATTGATGAATTGTTCCTAGCATCAAACTCTATCTAGAAAACTCTAGCTCATTGATCTGCAACCATTTCATTTTGCATGAAAAATTGGTCTTTTACGCCTCCTGGGCATTTTTTTGCTTCAAAAACACGCTCCAAAAATTTGCTCTCACCTTGGTCTGCATATTGGATTGAAATGACTATTCAACCACCTTATCCAATTTAGAAACCAATTCCATAGTTCTAATGGAATGCCTAGTGTCATGATTACAAAGAGTGGCATTAAGAGTACTATATGCGCCATATTAAGTCTCATAGTTACAAAGAGTGGCATTAAGAGTAATATATGCACCATATTCTTATGAATCTTCATCATCATGATGTGTCCCAAGTATTGCCTCACGTGCTATCCTAATTTGTTGCTCAACATCATCATTATGCTTGTTCTTTCCCTTAAGTTGTTTCTAGCCATTTCTACTCACTAGTAGAGTGCACTCATAGTAGACCCCTTGATACAAAATTGGCTATAACTTTTGATCCCGATATCAAAATCAAAAACTTTTTGATGAAAAACAAAGCTCACAAACAGCTCTTCAAAATGAGCTATAATACTCAAGTTAAAAATGAAAATAGAATTTTTTGGGACTATTCGTTTATTGCTATCCATAACAATCCTACACCCTATAAAAGCACCATTCTAGTATATCCACCAACCCTAAGTCCAAGTTAACATCTCCCAACAACCCTATGGTACCCTTTGTATGACCTATAGGGTTTGAATATAACCTACAACACTATATATAGGTCTTGAAAATTCTTTGAATTACTCCATAACCCCTATAATCAAGTAAAAAGCCTTCCAAAAGTGGTCCCAATTCACTATTTCAGTACACTACTCTGTGTAAGATCTATAGCCAATCTAGAATGACCTAGAACACTTGTTGATGACTAAAAATTCATCCAAATGAAGGCCCAAATGCCCTCTTTTCATTGAATATACATGTCCTCTACTCTAAGGAATATAATGGCTGAAATTCCTCATGATGTAATGAACCTGTATAATCCTTGTAAATGACTAATGGAGTCCTAATTGATGCTATCCAACTCAATTCTTTAGGTCTTCAATGACTTCACTCGTGGTATCTATGGTGAGGGATTTAATGGCATGAGAGATTCCCTATATGAGCTTCCAATCACTAGGAGGTGGATAGTCGATTGACTGCACCCCATCAAGATATTTAATAATGGGAAAGGGTCACATCTCTTTGGTCCCACTATCTCCCTCAATATCCATCCTTTTCTTTGGTGGGTAAATCAACATGGTAGAAGCATTGTAATCAATCAATCAAGGATGAAATGCATAACTAAAAATTTCTTTCAGCCTTCAATGATTTGCATGATTGATTCATGAAAGATTAGAATCAAGAAGTATCTGTTGGCTGAGGGTCTTACCAATGTAATTTAGTGACTCACTGATTGCTACTACGTACCCTTTACAATATTTTATTCTTACATAATGAAAATCGCACAACCAAATCATGATTATGCATCAAGATAATGTAAATTACATCCATGATGAAATAGGAGGGAAATGAATACCGAATTTCACTTAAAAGGGCTTTGATCAATTAGAAGAGCACTAATCTTTGATCTATTGATCAATTCAAAGAATTAATTGATCAATAATCTCCCATAAACAAGTGGATATTGAGATATTTAAAAGATTAAGCAAGTAAAATACCTTGATCAAGCTTGAAGAAGATGATTGATTCAAGCTACAGTACAATAGTTGAAGAAAGTTTCATAATCCATCATAAATCCGCCATGAATCTCCAAGAATCCATCAGACCAGTCTATACATGCTTGAAGAAGATTAAATTTGTGAAGGACCAATGCCCCAAGTTTGATTAAACACTTAAATATTCAAGATTAAATCTTTTTGAATAGAAGCCCAAAAGTATAACTCCAATATGAGCTTCAATAGGCTCAATATGCTAAAACTTCTTCAATTCTTCAATCTTCCATCTCAATGCTTGTTGGAGCAATGTCCTTTGGCTCTAAATACAAACTTTCTTGAATAATTTTGAAGGATTAAAAGAGTTCTAGAAATAGCTTGCTGCCCATGGCCACTCGAAGGAGAAGAAATCCTCAAGAGAAAGAACATGCATAATCTTGTGAAATTTGTCAAGATTGTTGATCATTGAAGCTCTTGCCTTGTTTTTCCATGTCTAGGGCTAGAAGAAGTTGCAAGAGAAGCTTCAAAGGTTGAAATAGCAGTTTCCCTACCTTTTAGAAGTAGCCAAGTGATGCTTAATCATCAGGAAGTGAAGCATAACCCATTGGAAATGAAGGAAGATCCTATAGAGATTAGTACAAAATGCACCAAAAAATGCACTAGCGCATGCTAGTCCCATGCCTAGCTAAAACCCCTAGCAAGTATACTTTATAGGCATAGCACAATACAAAGATCAAATTTTTCTCTATGCTTAAGAATCAAATCACTCAGAAGCAAGATATGAGATTTATTGACAGCCACCATGGAAGCTTCTACCAAAAGCTTAAAAGAGAGAAGAAAGAGAAAGCCTATCTGAAAAAGTAATTGAACTTCTAACTAAGACTAACTATAATCTCCCTCTATTTAATTCTTTTACCTCTAAAATAGTATGTTATGGATGCACAATTTTCCATTTTTTTAAATGCCTCCAACTTTTCCTTCAAGTACTCCAATTAGCTCCAACTAGCTGTCCTTGGTCTCCTTGGTCATTACACTTGTCCATTTTTCCAAACTGATACCCTATCCTTGAGGTAACTAGGAAGTAACAAGATTGAGAAAGAAATTCAAGAAAGGATTATACCAAATGGATGAAAGACCAATGCTCTGATACCACATATCAAGGAGAGGGCTGAGAGGTGAGAGAAAGAAGAGCATAAGAGAGAGAAAAGAGGAGAGAGAAAGAGTGATGAGGAGAGAGAAATACTAGAAAGATAGAAAAGAAGAGAGGGAAACCATGAAAGCTAAGTGCAAGAAGGTGAGATGAGAGACAATAATTGTATATAGATAAAAGATGCTAAAATTTACATATCTCGCACATTTTATACTTATGTTAGGGTGACAAGATGTTATGAACAACTCTCTCTCAAGAACACATGCATTTCCACCTTCTTACATTCTTTCAGCTCAATGGGATTTTTGAATGGATATATGATAGGACCACTTTGCTATTGGCATAGCTCCTAGTGTGAGCTTAATCTCATGATCAACTTCTCTTAGTGGAGGAAGTTCTCTTTTTTAATAGTGCTTACTTATTCTAATCATTTCTTTTTTTGTGCTTTCTCTTATTTTACTAGACTATAACTTCTTCATGGAATATTGAAACTCTTTATTTTATGTTCCCAATCATGCATTAAATGAAAATTAATTTATGAAAGAACCTAGTTTTGTATTGCATGTGATGGCATATTGACCACTTTTGCGACCGTATTCGTAGCTCGTGCACTCCCTGCTCTAGAATACGATCTCTTTGCAACCATCATGATAGGGGATCCATGTATGCTAACTTTTAACTTGGTCTTGTTTAAAATCATGTTTGCAACTATATTTGTAGCTCGTGCACTCTAGAATATGATCTCTTTGCAACTATCATGATAGGGGATCCATGTGTGCTAACTTTGAACTTGGTCTTGATTGGAGCTCCAAGCAATTTGGTGGACTCCTTATGAGATAAAGATTTCATAGAGAGGAGAAGGGCTTATTCCACGGGTACTAGAGATAGGAAGGTTGACGAGTCATTTACAATTCAAAATGGTGCATTGTTTTGTGATTGATGAAGACATCCTCTTGCTCTTTTCGTCTCACTCTCTCTCTCTCCTACTTCACTCTCTTCATCTCTATTCTCCTCTTCTCTTCATCTACCCCTTTCTTTTTCCTTGTCTTCTCTTCAGACTATTCTCTTATTTTCTTTTCTTCCTCTTCTCCTCTTCTATTCTTTCCTTCCTTCTCTTCCCTATTTCTCTATCTTTTCTCTTATCCTCTCCTCATCTTCTTGTCTTCTCTCCTCCTTTTCTTCCCTTCTTTTCCACCCATCATTTTCTCCTATTCTTCTCTTCTTCTCCTTCTGTTATCTTCTTCTCCACCTTCTTGCTTTGTCACACACACACACACACACACACACACACTCTCTCTCTCTCTCTACAACAACTGGCAGGGAAAAACAAAAGTATTAGCCCAAACATTAGGCTTAAGCTAAGGATTTATAGTCTCAGGCTACCCACCTTATCAAGGGAATCTTCTCAACTCGTGATTGTGAGATGCTATGGGGCAATCAAACTGCAATATACTACATGATGGCTATGAGGTCGATTGTTGATCGCAAGAGAGAGGTTGATCATAACTTTGAGAGAGTGGTGGTATTCATGATGATGACAGTCCATTGACCTTGATGGATTATCCTTTCTTTTTCTTCCCCACACTAAGATTATAATTCCTTAGTTAATGACCTTCTTATGTGTTGATTTCACATGCAATCATTCCAGGGGTGTCACACATGGAAGACATTGCATGACATAAACTTTAATGTCCCTCCAAATTCCCTTGTAATAAAAACTCTTATAGATAATGTTAAATGTCTCAAACAACCCATGGTGATCCACAAAAGGTGAATAATGCATTTCTTGAAGGATGCTTGAAGAATGTTTGATGTGTGAGTGAAGGATATTTGAGGCATCAAATAAACCCAATGCCATGTAAAATTGAGAAAATGTTAATATATTCCTTGTTTGACTGTTCTCATCATAGTGGCTACATTTCCATCAAATAGATACTCTTCTTACATATCATGGATCTACTCTTATATAAGATTAAGATAGAAGAAAATGAACATACCCATATTCTTGTCTTTATTCTCCATGTAGAAAATGTCAATTTCACATCCTTGAAGTGTAGACAACTATTATTGCTTCTTAGGAGATAAACTAGGCTAAGTAAGGAATTATTTCAGCATTCTATAGTTGCTATTGACCTTTAAATGACTGCCAAAGATGTAATGATGCCAGCTTTTGATTGCATGAAGAATGACTAGTATCTCTTGCTCATAAACATGGATTTGATGTTTTTTTTAAATTCATATTTTTACTCTCATAAGTGATTACTCCATGATTTTGCTATAAAAGAGTACAGATACCTCTTTCATTGACATATGCACATATAGTGAATTTCTTAGAAAAATTTAGACATATCAGAATGGGTGCTAAAACTAAGAAAGATTTCAACTAATTGAATTTGTGGTCCACTATGGAATCCCAAAAGAAAGATTACTTATTTAGCCTATAACTTAATGGAGCTCTAATATATGCATAATTTTCAATTAAATACTGATAGAAATAAAATAATCAAAGGAAACCTCTCAAAGATGTGGAAGTAGTAGGGTAGACCGATTCTTGACACGTTGCACCTTCTTTGGGTCCACTCTAATTCACTCTCACCAACTATGTGGCCCAAGTATTCCACATACAAGAACCCTTGGATTCTTTTACAAAGAGCCTATGTTTTCTTAATGTGTGTCAAACACCTCCCTTACATGCTCTAAATCTTCATCCTTAGATTTACTATATATTAGGATATTATCAAAAAAGACAAGGACTATTTTGAACAAAATTAGTTGCAAAATCTTATTCATAAAGGCTTGAAAAGTATTTGGAGTACTTGATAGTCCAAAAGGTATCACTAGAAACTGATACAAACTCCTTTTAGTTATAAAAGTAGTATTATACTCATCCCCCTCTTTCATGCAAATCTAATGGTATCTTGAATGAAGGTCAATCTTCATAAAAAGATTGGCATTCTTAAGTTCATCTAGAAGATCATCAATGCAAGGAATGGGATGCTTATTATTAATGGTGGGCTTATTCAGCTCCCTATGATCAATGCATATAAAAAATATATCATCTTTCTTTTTCACAAAAATTACTAGTGAGGCAAAACATGATTGGCTTGCTTGTAATAAACTCATATCTAGCAACTCTTTAGCATGTCTCTCCACCTCTTTATGCTCAAACTTAGGCAATTTGTAAGGGTACTTATTTTAAATGGGCTTGATATTGGGGGCCAAGTCAACTACATGATGGTCAATCTCTCTCTTAGGTGGCAATGATGGGGATTGAAATATGTCTTTCTATTCCTCTAATAAATGACTTAATGTTAAATTCTTCTTCCTTTGAGTAGATGTGGGATGATCTTCATAATCTTTACAAAGAATAAGAGCGAATGCACAAGACTTGGCATTGATCTCTCTTTTTAATTTCTTCATGGGAATGAGCTCCAAGTAATGCAATGTAATTTGCTATCCATTCCAAGAAAATTCCATTTCCATTGCATTCAATTCCATAGTGAATCTTCCAGTTTTATTAATCCAATCATATTCAAGGACTATATCAATGGGTCTCAATGGTGCCTCCATATCCTTAGATGGTAGCTTTAGCCCTTCTAAAGATTTTTTATTCACAAAGCTAAGCAAGCTGCCCATATCCATAAGAATATAGACAACTTTTCCATTATACATACCCTTTGAGTCAAAGAGTATTTTTACCTCTACTACTTATCTGTGTATCATGAGATATCATACATAGCATAGAACCACTCGAGCCAAAGGAAAACACGTCCATAGAATCATAAAAATATTCGTTATTATCTTCTTCATCTTTGTTGGGTCCTCTACTATAAGTATGGCTGTGATTTGAAAAAGTTCACTCTCATTTACTTCCTCATATGATCTTTCTTCTATGATCATGTTGATTTTATCTCCTTTTGATTTACCTTTTGTCTCATGATTAGGGGTTCATTTCTCCCTGCTCTTGAAATATAAGCATTTGATATATATCTCTTTTAATTTTTCATTAGATACATGCTTTCCTTATGAGTTATTGTCTATATGTTTCCCTCCAAAATCCATATTTCTAAAAATAGATTTAAATTTAGTATTAGACCTTGGATTTGTTCAAGGTTTAGTACCATTAATTGTGGGTGCATGTTACAATGCTCTCCCCTTTGTCTCTCCCAAATCTCTCTCTCTCTCTCTCTCTCTCTCTCTCTCTCTCTCTAAACTTATCTCCCTTGAAATTGATAACACTTATTTTCTTATTATATTCATAGATATTGTAATGTAACTGATTGCAATTGTACTGCCCAAATGATTGTTGCCATGAAGGTTCTTTATTCCATGAATTTTGCTTATGGTAGGGCTATCCATTTTGATTGCTAGTAAACCCTTGATGAGAGGACTCGCTAATGTCATGATTAAAGGGTCTTTCAATGCTCTCTTGGAAGGTGATCATGCATAGTTCTTCATCCACCATCATGTATATCATCAAGATAAACCTTCACTCTTTATGGCATTCTAGCAAGCTAAGTATAGAATGGCTTATAAAATGAACCACATCCATGTTTATCTTCATCAACTTGTGCATCATGTTCATGCCTAGAGTCATTCTTTTGGTTCTATTGAGGTCTAGGTTTATTCTTGGGTTGATATGTGTCTCTAAATTTGGAAGAATCTTCCTTCTAAAATATTATGGGATCAAGAAGTGGAGTGGAATATGTTACAACTATATATATCATTTCTCACTTGACTTGGGTCTCACCTATATATACTAACTCTACATCAATATGAATCATTCTTTGGGAGCATGTCTTGTGTATCTCTCTCGTACTTTCTCTCTCTCTCAACATGGTATCAGAGCTATGGATGTGTAGCAACAACAAGGAAGATAAGTTGTTTCATTGTTTATACTTGATTGAATTCTTTGCACAAGTGATGATTTGATACATGAACTTGTTCAAATTAGAAGTATTAGTTAATCGTGCTCTCGAATCCTGTCAAAACCGCTTGTCAATCGGAGTTCTGGATCAAAAGTTATGACAGTTCAGGATTCAAGACAACAATTTTGCTCGAATCTGTGATTCTTTATTTAAAACTGTAATTCTAATTACAGTTCATTAATCCCCAATTACAGTTCGTTAATCGCTTGTCTTCGTTAATGACGTTGATTACGACAAGCAAATATCTTGCTATTTTTAGCGATGTTTTATTATCATTCACGTTCTTTGCTCGACCGAAATAGCACTTTTCTTATACGCGTGATCTCGTCTTGCATGTTACGTCTCTCTATTTCGGGCTTTCTTTTTAGTCACTCAATACTTTTCGTCGTTCTTACGTGCATCTCCCTATTTTGATTGTCATGCGTCTCAACTACACTCGTCTTGATCATGGTTTGCAGATTTTGTGATCTCATCTTATTTGTTTTCTCTCGACATACAGGCATGGCCAATTGCGTAATTGTTAACGGATATCCATCTGGCCAACATTCGGTTCCCTTCTTCCAAGGACAAGGCTTTCCTGGGTGGAAAGCAAAGATGATGCTAATTCTTGAAGGTGACGAATTATTTGATATTGTTTTGGGCGACCTGTCTTGCCCAGTTCAACCTATTCATGTGATGAATAACAATTCTGTGATTACTGATGGCCCGTTATTTGAACAATGGAAAATTGATCATACTGATTCTTCATTGCGTGTTGTAGATGTACCCTTGGTAGAGCTCGAAAGAATGGGAGTGTTGGCAGAGTGCGCATTTGTCAACCCAAACTTCTTAACAATATCATTAATAAACTTTGTCTGGCGAAGAAGAAGAATGCCTTGTTGTCGGTATCGTTGAACTTGAATACCCAAACAAGAATGTATCTCACCAAGATCCACCATTTCAAATGCAGTCGATAAAAGCTAACTTGCCCAATCAGCATCTGTATATCCAATAAGGCCAAGAGAAGTTGAAGAAGATAAAGAAGAATCCTCTCAACGACGATAAATAAGACCAAATTCCTTAGTACCCTTGAGGTACTTAAGAATACGTTTTGTAGCACTCCAATGAATAGTGGAAGGGGAAGAAAGATATTATCTCAAAAAGTTAGCTGCAAATAAAATATCTAGTCTTGTGTTTGAACCAGGAAATTGAAGACAACCAACAAGATTAGCAAAAGGTTGATGAATGGTTGATTCTTCATTGTGTGTTGTAGATGTACCTTTGGTAGAGCTCGAAAGAATGGGAGTGTTGGGCAGAGTGCGCATTTGTCAACCCAAACTTCTTAACAATATCATTAATAAACTTTGTCTGGCAAAGAAGAAGAATGCCTTGTTGTCGGTGTCATTGAACTTGAATACCCAAACAAGAATGTATCTCACCAAGATCCACCATTTCAAATGCAATCGATAAAAGCTTCTTCATAGCATCCAAGAAAGCAATATTATTTGACACAAGAATAGTATCATCAACATATAGAGCAAGAATAATAAAACATTTGTCCTCCGTTTTGATGTAAAGATTTGGGTTAGCAAAACATGCAACAAAACCTTTAGATGTGAGGAACTGATCAATCTTAATATACCAAGCACGAGAGGCTTGCTTCAATCCATATAATGCACGATGAAGCTGGCATACAAGATGCTCATTTCCTGCAATCATAAAACCTTCAGGTTGCTCCATATAGATATCTTCTTCAAGATCTCCATTGAGAAAAGCCGTTTTAACATCCATTTCGTGAATTTCTAGATCAAATAGTGTTGCAAAAGCCAAAATCATACGAATAGTTGTGGAGCGCACAATAGGAGAAAATGTTTCTTGATCATCTACTCCTACAATCTGCGAGTAACCTTTTGCAATAAGTCATGCTTTGAACTTATCAAACGAGCCATAAGCTTTGGTCTTGGTTTTATAAACGCATTTACATTTGATAGGAACACGATTTGGGGGGAGTTCAGTAAGAATCAATGTACCTTTGGATATTAAAGAATTGTACTCAGCTTGCATAGCTTCTTGCCATTGATCCCTTTGAGACGAATTGATAGCTTCCATTTATGATATTGGATCCTCTTGGACAAACATAGCATCATCAAGGACATCATATCCAATAGAATAGAATCCATGCTCTATCTCAATAGGAAGATCGACATAGATCTCCAAATTTTCATCAATCTTCTTTGGAGGTGAAGGAGGTTTATGATCATCAGAATTAGTAGACTCACAAAGCAAGTAAGGAAATGCACTAAGCAAAGACTGTGTATCATCTGAAACATCTGACGACCATGTGCCACCCATAGTCTTCTCATCAAATATAGCATCATGACTAATGATAACCTTTTGAGTAGAAGGATCATAAAATTTGTAACCTTTGGAATGATCCAGATGCTGATTGGGCAAGTTTACACTTATCCATGCGATCTACAAGTGGGAATTGTTTCTTTGTAAATGGATGTTTGGTTTCCTGGTCCAACAAGAAACAACGATGTGTTGCGGTTTCTACAACTGAGGCCGAATATGTTGCTGCATCATTAGCAGCTTGCGAGCTAGTTTGGCTTCGACATCTACTTGCAGATTTGGGACATCCTTCATCATATAGTACACCTCTTTGATGCGATAACCAAAGTGCTATTAGTCTTACCAAAGACTATATACAACATAGTAAATCAAAGCATATTGCTATTCATTATCATTATGTTCGACATGAAGTCAAGAAAGGGTCCATTATGGTGGAGCATTGACCCAGTGATCAAATGGTTGCAGACATCTTCACAAAAGCTCTTAGTGAAGCTCGCTTTAGTTCATTAAGACATGCACTTGGTATTGTTCCAAGTTCTTGTCTCACTGATTGAGGTATGTATCATTGTGTTCAAGAAAACTTTGTAGTAAATAATTTTTGTATCGTAGGTATGTGTAGGGGTTCGGGTTTTTCCCTTGTTCTCCCCAAGGGTTTTTTCACTCACAGCCAGAGACCTTTGTTTGAGTGGGGATGTTACAACTATATATATCATCTCTCACTTGACTTGGGTCTCACCTATATATACTAACTCTACATCAATATGAATCATTCTTTGGGAGCATGTCTTGTGTATCTCTCTCGTACTTTCTCTCTCTCTCAACAGAATATGGTTCCTTTGGGGGTGGAATACTACCAATAGTAGGTTGTGTTTTTGCATTTTCTTCAAAAAGTTTGAATAGAAACAATAAAATCATCAAATTTAATGTCCATTGACATATTAAACAAGTGTATTCCTCCAAGAATCCCTTCACTTATGTTGTTCAACTCCTTTAACAATTGTTCGTAACCATTAGAGCCTTGAGACACATGAAATTCTACATTCTCTAGATGACTATGCTAAGTATTAATTGCACATGTGTCATCATCATCATCATCATATTGTTAGTGGTTAAGTCGAGTATTAGATCCATTAGGCTTAGATGGATAGATCTTTTCATCCTCATTGATTATTTTGAGAATTTGTTCATTTTCTTAATTCTTAGCCATCTTTAATACAAACTATCTATAGTTACTAGTAATCACAAAATATGAAATAACTTTTGATTGCAATGTCTAAATGGATTGATTTTTATCTTGAAACCTTGGCAATAAAATCCCTTATCCACTTATGGTCACTATTTTCCATTAAACCACTTGTTGTTATTCTAGAACCAAATTCAATATCGTCTCCAAAATGGTTCGAGCACCTATTTATAGACCCTATTTTCACCAGTAATTTCATCTATATGGGGTTTTTTCTTTCCAAACCCTATATAATATTGCAATGCACTTCTAGAGTACCTATATGACCTAGTATAGTTACCTACAAGAATTGTTTCAACATGAAATACCTTCGAAATTATCTTATATACCTTATTTTTCCCTGATAGACCAAAATCAACTTGTAAAACTTGTAATAAGGTTGTGAGCAAGATGAGATCATATTAGGGATGTAAAATAGAGCCTAATCCAATGCTAGTATACCATTCTCACTCCTCCATAATGTTGTACTTGTGTAAGAGATAAAACAATTGGATGAGCACCTACATGGGCTTGGAGACTTGGTGTGTAGATTCTCTCCTCAATCTAGGTTGCGCATCCCTTTGGGATCATCTATGTGAGGGAGAGTCACCTCTCTTTTGTGTCACATCTCACTTAGAATCTAATTTTTCCTCATGGATATCTTGGCATGGCAATTATGTGCTAGTCTAATGAAATAGTTATTATGTGTATGGGCAAAAATACATCTCTGATTCTTTCAATGAAATGAAAATGGGGATAGAAAAATGGGCTGATATTGAATGAGAAAGAATAGTGATTTATTCTTTTGTAGTAAATCACTGCATTATAAATCTTTCCCACTTACCAACTTTCATACTTTCCTCTTATGACATATGAATGATCAACCAAACAAGGAGGGTGAGCTTTAAAAATACAATGAAAATAATGATTCAATGCATAATACCAATGGGGCACAAGCAATTCATAGGTAGGATAGGGGAGATTGAAGCATAACCTCATGCAATCTTGCATAAGTTCTATATTTTATCCAAGATGAAATTCAATCATAGACCACTCTTAATACCTCTTTATAGTAATAGGATAGGCTAAGTAAGTGGATAGAAAGAGATTTAAGAGTATGGGATTCATTGTACCTTTTATGATAGCTAAAAACAATTGTTGAAGCTCGAATCAATCAATCCACCACTTGATCCATCTCTTTCCCATAAATGCTCTTGTTGTAGGCAATCATGATTAACTAATTGCACAATTGACAAGTTGAACCTTGATTGAATGTACTCAATTTGCTAAAGTAGGATCTATATCCATAAAAGAAGCCTTACTGATGAAAAGAATCAAGTTTTTGATGCAAATCTTGACTAATCTATGTTAAAATACGCCGGATCTAGAGCATGGCAGATGCGGAAGCTATGGAGCTTGAAAGAGGAAAAGGAACTCATAAAGACATTGAACTTGACACAAATTGTTACACAAGTGAATTAGATTCCAAGATTGAAACTTGGACTCATAAACACAATCTTGTGTATTGACAATGACATGACACTTACTGGAAAGAAAAGAGTATTATCATTGCATTAGAAAAAGAGTGTAAGTACAATGCTTTATAGGAATTGAGTGGTTGTATTTTCTCCTACTGTGCATATGGGATTCTGGTCCTGAGTCCCTCACTTCTTCTCACAAAGGGACTAAAGTAGGTGTGATTGCAAAAATCTCAACACCCCTCCACAATCACAACTAGAAGTACAAAGTGTATAGAGGCTTTAGTGAAAGCAACACCTGCAAAGTGTGGGCACACCATAAACATGGCAAAACACTAGAGGCTATCGCAGAAAAGGCTAAGTGTGGGATGGACATCTAGAGGCTATAGTAGGGGCCTCACAAAGTGTATAGAAGCTGTAGTACAAGGATAACTGAGGAGTTTACAAGTTTATGTTTGAGGCATTAGGGCTAGGAAATACAAAACTAAAAAAGTCTATTAGAATAGAAGGACTGATGAGGTTTGTCCTTCTCCTGTTCTTCTTCTTCTTCTTCTTCTTCTTCTTTCATTCCATTTTCTTCTTCTTCTTTGACTGCAACTAGATAGGCCTTTTGGGACCTCTTTTTGGCATGGCAAAACTTCTCGATGTGTCTGGTCCTTTTGCACAAGTCACAGAAGAGTTGATCCTTCTTGCCTTTGTACCTATTGCCAACATATAATTCATGTTCATCTCTAGAGGTGCTTGGTCCTTCTTTAGTTTTTAGCCTCTTTTCCTCCTCTAACAGTGATGCCTGGATATCAACAAGTTCATGGTTTGGCATATTTATTAGGGTTTTTGATATATTATTATATTCATGAGGCAAACTCTTAAGTAGAACACCGATGCAAACATCTTCTTCCATTTTAATGTTGATTCCTGTAAGTTGAGATAGAAGTCCTTCCATGTAATTTAGATGCGTGGCAAGCGATGTGCTGGACTTCATTTCAAGCCTGGAAAACTCTGTCAAGAGACCATACTTTGATGATTTAGACTGTGCACCGAACAAAGTGCCAAGTCTCTTCCATGTATCATGTGAGGTCTCACAGTTATCCTCATGGTGGATATAGTTGTCATCTAGCTCCAGTTTGATAATGGCATGAGACTTATCATCGTTCTTTTGTCAGGAAAAATTGGCGGGCTGATCTCGTTTCAGGTCCATGGAGGCCCACAATTCGGTAGCTAAGTCGACAAGCAAGCAACGCTGGTCTTCCTGTCGTACAGGTGGTGCATGGCTGTCGTCAGCTCGTGCCGTAAGGTGTTGGGTTAAGTCCCGCAACGAGCAGGTGATAGTAAGATCCACATCACTGTGCTTCTTTTCTTTTCTAGTGGTAATGGCCCAGAGGCCCTTATTCATCAGGATGAGTTTGATGTGGGTCTGCCAGGTATGAAACTCGACTCCTTTGAAGCAAGCAGTTGGAGAGTATTTTTCCATGTTAGAAGGCTGGAGCAATAACAAATCAACACTAGATTTTAGCAGCAGAGTTGATTTTTAATGTGTCAATAGACACAAGAAATGGCAATGCAGTATCAAAAGATACTAGTTTGAACTTTGATGTTTGTTGCTTGAGTTTGACTTGATTCTTGATGCTTGTGTTGTCCTTCAAATTGAGTCCCCTCCTTGCTAATGGATACTTGAGTCCTTGCTGAAAATTGAGTTGGGAGCTCAGATCAAAGTGGCAACAACTTTGTTGAGTCAAGAGGACTGAGAGAAATGAAGTGGGAGAAGAGCTTGAGCTTGATGTTGAATGCGTGGTCTTCTAATCTTCAAAAATCTCCAAAGATGTCCAAGAGCTTCCCCTCCTTAATGTGTGGTACTGACTAAATCAGTGAATCTGGATGTCAATAGGGTGATCCAAGTATCAGGAGAGAGAAAGTGATGAGATTCTTGAGCTTCAATGAGGTTTGGCTATGGCTTCTAAATTAGGGTTTCTGACCCAGGCCTGATTTTTTGCATAGTGTGCATTGTATACTCAATAATTTCAAGAAATTTTTACATGAGATTGAAGCTTGATTGATGGGCTCTAAAAGCCTTATGGAGTTGGGCAAGATTGCGCTATGCATACAGGGAGAAAACGGCACGATCAGAATTGTGCCTGTTTTAGGCAACGACCACATTTTTTCACAATGCTGAGCCAAATCATCATCAATGTTGGGGTTTGATGTGTAGCCGAGCTGTTCTTGAAGTTGGAGAACAACTTTGTAGAAGACACCATGAAGAGTTATGCCCTCTATTGCAAGCTTAGAATTGTGATTCTACACAATTGTTGCCCTGTGTGTGTCTGCCATAGCTAGAGCATGGCAGACACAACTTGGAGGCTAGAGCATGGCAGATGTGGAAGCTATGGAGGTTGAAAGAGGAAAAAGGAACTCATGAAGGCATTGAACTTGACAAGGACAAATTGTTACACAAGTGAATTAGGTTTCAAGATTGAGACTTGGACTCATAAACACAATCTTGTGTATTGATAGTGACATGACACTTTACTGGAAAGAAAAGAGTACTATCATTGCATTAGAAAAAGAGTGCAAGTACAATGCTTCATAGGAATTGAGTGGTGGTACTTTCTCCTACAATTCTTCATTGGAGCAAATATTTAAGAGCTAAAAAACGAGGTAATTCCTATTGGATGTTGTCTACACCTGGCCATAAAATGTGGTGCATTCTAATCTAATTTCTCCTACTATCCACAAGGCAAGGACCCTTAAACATCATGCATTGTGGTTCTCTGTAGGGTCTTGGTGATGCAAGGGATTAATCTTTTATGGTTATGGAGGAAGATTAGTGCATAGAAAGAAGATTAAAGGTAGTAGAATCCATGGAAGCTATAGTAATGAGAGAAGAAAGTCAAGTAAGAAATCTTGGATCTCAAAAGAAAAGGCACTTTAGTTGTCTTCAACTCTAGTCCATTTCTCTTTTGATAAGAAAGCCTCCAAAAATGGCTTTAGTTTGATAACAAATTGCTAAAATGGCATTGTGACCTCCATTTCTTTCAAGATCTTGTTAGAGTAGCCTCCAAAAATGATAATGATTAGGAATGGTGAAACTTGTCTAATCACATTTGTGATGTGACCAAGATCTAAGTGTACTCCCTATCTTCATGATTGCAACTAGATGTTGACTAGAAAATGACTATAATAGGATCAAAATCTAGGCTCTAACACCAATGTAAGGGAGCCATTTTTTCATAACCACGAAAATACAAAATAGACTCAATAAATTATGGAAGCTATGATCAGGATAACCATAGCCAATGATATGATTAATATATTACAGCAATACATTAAGAGAAATAGTAATGGTAGTAAGGAACTCACCCTTCAATGGTGGAGCAAGGTACTCAATCCTGAGCTATAGTAGGAGGTAAATACAATGATGCCTCGAGAACAAGAAATGATTAATTGGAAATAAGATAATGGATACATATTCCACTCAACTTTATATATTACCACTTTTCTACCACTAAGTCCTATACTTCGTTACACCTTCACATCATTCTCACATACAATAGACCTCAAGACAACACTTCTTAAAATATCCAATGTGTCAAAAAATCCAACACATACATGAAATAGTTTTCAAAGCGTTTGAAAATGTTAGAAACTTTCCTTCATTGAAGTGGGTTCACTTCTTTCTTTCAATATATAAGATTTATGAAACAACGAGACGTGATACTCAAAACCCTTGAAATAAACTAACCTTACAAATTTTTAACACAACTAAGAAATTTCTTAAGCTTTTGGAGGAGGCACAAACTTGGGTGATCCAAGAGAGCTTTATCCAAGATACCCTTAGGCAAAATTGTTGAGATGGCAAGCTCAACATGTGCAGATATTAATGATGGACCGCTTGGTTAGATGGGCCCACATATCTACACTTAACATGTTGGTGGCCATGATAATTCTCACATGACTTCTAACTTATTACTTATTATATTTAGTTTGTTGCATCTACCTACACGTGGCATATACCTACATGTGGCATAGTTATAATGCCAATCAATTAGTATAGTCAATTATGTATTGTTTGACCTAGTAGGCCACTTTTCTTTATGTTGTATCTTATTTATACTTTGTGTATATTGTATTTTGTAAAAAATAAAAAAAAATTAACAAGAAAACATTTTGGCCTCCATCTCTCTTCTTGTGTTCTTGAGTGAGCTTCCTCTTGTATATATAGGATGTGTTGATGCAACAACTCAAGTAAGTCCCCCCACCACATGATTTGTGAGATGGTATTAGAGTGGCACCATTGAGAGAGGCTAGTTTTAAAGGTTGAAGTGAAGGAGAAGAAGCAAGGATTAGAGCAAGCAAGAAATGGGTAAGAATCTCTCCCATTCTCTTATTATTTCTCTTGGTGGATAGAGCTTATGGAAGCATGGGGAGTAAAAATATCAAGTTGTTGTGAGATTTGATGTGCAAGCAAAACACTGTATATTCTACATATAATCCCTTGAGGGCTTTCCCACAACCTTTTTGGCCATATAAGACCATTTCGAGTCTCATTTTAGACTTACAAGGTTTCACACAGTAGTTCTAGGGTATATTGGGATTTCATTTGTGTCCACCAAAAGTGGGTACAGAGGTTACAAATTTCAAATATGTAAGCTCTAATATGTTTGTTAGGAAGAAACTATAAGCTTTATCTACTAATAAAAAATTACATATTACATGTTCTATTGTGTGTAGTCAATGAAAAAGAAATTTTGGTTTATTATTGTGCACTTGTTGTGAAAGGTTGCAAAAGACTTGCTTGTTTTGTATCTGTTTTGTGATAATGGTAGAGAACAGTCAAAATCCCATCATTGAGAAGTTGGACAAGAATAACTACTCATCATAGAAGTTTCGCAAGATGAAGTCCCTTGTTGAAAAAGGCCTCTTTGATTTGTTTCAAGTGAAGAAAAGAAACTAGGGTTATGACTGCATATGAATTAAAGGTATGGAAAGAATGGAGTGCAAAAGTCAAAAAGGTGATATATTGGGTATCTGTAGCTGTTGATAATACTATACTGGGGTATGTGAAAAATGAAAAAATATCACATGTATCTTGGATAATTTTTGAGAATACATTTTCAGTAAATACAAAGACACGAGAGATTCAACTTAAGCAAAAGCTGAATACTTTGAATAAAGGGAAGATGTTTGTAAATGAGTATGTTTTAAAAGTGACAAGCATTGCAGATGCCGTAGTAGATATTGATATAATGCTTGATGAACATGATCTAGTATCATCTACTTTGAGTGGTTTTAATAATGATAAGGGTTTATAATCATTTGTTACTCCTATGTATGTACACAAGCCATTTTCAGATTTCAATGAGTTGGGCTCTCTCATGATCATTGAAGAGATCAATATACAAGGTGAAAAATCTAAAAGAAGTGATGAATAGGTCCAAATATTTTACTCAAGTTCAAAAAGGACACATGGTAGATCTTCTTCAAGGGACCTTGGTATGGGACGTGCTAGTAATCAGAATAAAAGAAGTCAAATCAGCAGCTTAGTGAAATGTAGGTTTCAAGAGGATGTGAAAAGTTTAGAGACAAAGGGAGCTCTAGAGAAAGAGGTGAATGGGAGAATAGAGGTTTTGGAAATTCTATTATTTTTTGTCATTATTGTGGCAAAACAGGTCATATTGCAGCCCATTCTTATGCTAAGAAGGATGATATCCATAGTGGTAAATCATAGCAAGGAAACTGTGCATCATCTTCACAATAAAATAAAGATATAAAAGAGCATATGTTTATTATGCAACACATGATGAATGCTATTATAGGAAAAGGAACATGTGATGACTTATGGTATATTGATTCAAGTTCATTTAATCATATGGCTAGTCATGGTGAATAGTTTAGAGAGATGCACGATTTACAAAATATAGGCTATATATAGATGGGTGATGATTCATACAATCCAATTTTACACATTGAAAATGTTCTCTTGTCTTTGCATGAAGGCTAGAGTAAGAATTTGGGAGATATATTATATGTGCTATCCATCACAAATAATTTAGTGTCTTTTAGTTAAATAGGAGAGCAAGGTTTGTAGACTCGATTTAATACAAAAGATTGTTTTGTGGAAGACTTCAATGATAAGTGCAAGTTGGTTGCAAAAGAAAATAGAGTTGGATGCATGTTCACCTTAGATATTGGAATCCCTGCTATGAACACTACTATGTATACTAAAGGTAAAGGGGTGGTTGGAAACATTGAAGTATGTCATACAATTACTGGAAATGCAAATGTGTAGACATTGAAATTAATGTATTTCAAACGTTTGGTTACAGGGTTCTGTGTATTTAGAATTGTAAATTTTCATAAAGTGTGTGAAGCATATGAGTTTGGTAAGCACACAAGAAAACCTTATTCACATGATGATAAAGATGTGAGCAATAATATACTTAATGTTTTTTGTATAGATATTTGGGGACCTATGCAAAATATATCTCTTTGTGGCAGTAAGTATTTTATCACGTTTATTGATGATTGTTCAAGAAATGTGTGGGAATATTTCATGAAGAAAAAGACTGATATATTTGAGCACTTCGAAACTTTAGGTTGCTATTGAAACATAAATAGACTTAAAAGTTAAGTACTTGAGGTCACATAGAGGGGGAGAGTAACTCTCTAATGAGTTCAGTAACTTATTGAGGTCTCATAGGATAAAGAAACAGTTTACTTGCAGGTATATCCCACAATAAAACAAGGTTTAAAAAATAAAAAATAGACATATTACAGAAGTTACATGAGCATTGATGGATAAAAAGAATATTCCAAAATATATTTGGTTTGAAGCTATTCATACTATTATTGATATTATGAACAAAACTCCCATCACTACAGTTCAAGGAATGACCCCCTAAGAATGCTTTACAAGCAAAAAAGCCTGATGTGTCACACTTCAAAGTATTTAGTTATATTACATATGCTCACTTGCTAGATGAGCTATGAAAGAAGCTTGATCCAAAGGCTAAAAAATCTAATTTTATTATATACTCTTTAGATCAAAGAGGGTATCATTATTATTACGACACAAGTGAGTTCAAAGTGAGCAGGGATATTATTTTTTATGAGATGAGTAGTTGGTATGCATCTAGTGGTGATGCATTGGATCATGATGATGATGATGATAATAATGTAGAAAGAAAAGTAAGAATCATGATACTAGACCAAAAAAATCATATGGTACTACATCTACAGTTAGCCCTTGGTCTAGGAGACTAGGGAGTAGTTCCACATCTTTATGTGCATCTATTAGTGTTATAAATAAAGAAAAGGGAATGAGAAAGTGTTAGATGGTAATGATGCATCTGCTAGTCATTTGAAGTTTGATAGAGATTCCAATGGTTCGGAGAGTTTCAATGATGAGCTTGGTATTCCTTAAGTTAGGACACCATGTATACAAAGAGCACATGGTAATGTAAAGGCTCCACTACTGAGTGATCTAGTGGTATGCAGGTCTAGTAGGGTTAGATATCATGTTAAAAGATTTGGTTTTGAAGGCTGCATAGCTCACCATTATGCTTATATGGTAAAGGTAGTTGAGATTGTTGAGACCATTTGTTTTGAGAATGTTGTTGCTTATGTTCATTTAGATGCAATAATGGATGAGAAGATGGTTGCATTAGAAGCCAATAAAACGTGAGAGCTAGTATCATTGTGTTAAGGCCAAGAAAAATATTGGCTATAAGTGGGTTACAAAATTAAGCATAATGTGAATGATCTTATCAGCAGGTATAAGGCTAGGCTAGTTAGAAAAGGCTATGCTCAAACCATAGACTATGAAGAGACATTTAGTTCAGTTACTAGGATGGCAAAAAACTATTAGATGTGTGTAATATTTCCACACAATTAAAAGTTAGTTGGTTAGTTCAAAAGTTAGTTAGACAATTAATAAGTTAGTGAACTAAAGACTAACTAAAGTAAAAACTAATTAATGTTAATAACTAATAATTTTTATTTAATTAAAAATATTAAAAAATCGAGAGTCGTAACTCAATATTTTCTCTAAATTGATAAAGATTGTAGCCACCCATCATGAAAGTTATCATGTGAACTAGAGTTATGAGCCACATATTAGTCATTAATGTCAGTGTGTATACCATGGATGGTACAAAAATATTAGATTTTTTGACAAAACTGGCATATTTTAGATATTACTCTAAATATCCTAAAAAGATATGTAAATTTCTAGAGTAGAATATCATGTAAAAAAATCAAGAGGTTTTTCCATCAGTTTTGGAGATTTAATGCAAAAAAATGATTGGCAAACTCACGCACATTGTGATTATGGTTTACAAGCAAAAAACAACATTTTGAACAGGGAGAAGAAGAAGGTGTGATCTGAAAGATTTTTAATCTAGTGTCTTGGGGTTTTGCTCCCCTTTTGGAGCCAATGGAACCATCAGATTTATGATTTGAGCATCAAATTGATGATTTTTCCAAGATCTTCTCCACAAAGAGCTCTTCTCATCCACAACCCTTTTTCTCTAATTCACCATAAATAAGAGGCATGGGGAACAATTTACGAAAAAACAAGGAGACCCTAAGAGGCTGTGAGAGAGAGGTAGAGAGAGGGAGGTAAGAGGATACCCCTCCAAGAGTGTGTGAGAAGGAGCTTGAGAGAGAGAAAGAGAGAGAGAGTAGTTACACCAAGAGGCTGCGAGGGAGAGAGTTAGCTCAATCCCCCTATCTCGGTCTTCAACTAAGCCATATTCGCTTATGCTCTCCCATCTCAAATTCATTCCATCTTTCCTATCTCACAAACCACTGATGGGTGATGGCTCCAAAGCAACGAAGTGGAAAGACCATGGAAACCACCGTAACTGGTTGAGAAATAGGTATTGCTAGAGATAGGAGAGTGCTTGAGGTTGTCGGAGTTGCCACTACCAATGGAACATTGGGTGTGGCTAATGCGACCACGAGCAAATACAAAATTCCCAATGTTGTCGTGCCAAACCAGGTTATTCATTACTAGGTTATTATTTTGCCACATAAAAATAATTACACAAAATATTATCTATTATACTTACACAAATCAACGGCTTCATCTAGAAAGCACACTAGTACAAGCATAAACAATTAGTCACTATGAATTGCAACTAGATTAATTGAGATTCTAAATCGTAGAATCATGTTGGAAATATTTGCCAAAGATTATTGCACATATGTCTTTATGCGCATTGGATATAGTTATGGTCAAATGCGACAAGGTTAAGTGTTGACTAGTGCTTGTCATGAAAAATGTAACTTTATTTAAAGGATATATAAGTCATCTCATTAAGTTATTGGCACAATATATTTCTTTAAGGAATTTCTCTTATGTTGGGTAAGATAGCCCAGAGATACACTCAACACTTCTTTATGGGGAGGAGAATCCTCACTAGAATGTAAGGTTACCTTAGGATAAGGTCTACCTTGGCTATTGAAGGTGTGAGTTGTATGATGGTGTGATTGTCATTGCATCATTTGATAAACTTTTGAAAAGACTATTTTTGTTTGCTAGAATCTAGATCTTTGATTGAGACTATTTTTGTTAGATCTCTAATTGAGAATATTGACAAACACAATAAAAGGAAGTATCGTGCTAGGCTACCCCCAAGCTAGCTATGAGACCGTACTCCAAGGGGGTCATGGTTATCGCTTCAAGAGCCTTAAGCCGGCTCCATAGCAAAAGGTCTATCCATATGGATAGTCTCGTGCAGTAGGAAATGTGAGTGCCAGGGGGGCTCTGGCTGTAAAACTTGCATTGTTCTTAGAACCTGACAAGCCCCTTCGTGACCCAGGATGGGATCATAGAACCATAAATACTAGTTATAAGGGTGGAACCTTTGTGTGGGCAGAATACCCTTGTGGAATTCTATATATCTTCTGTAGAGTCAAAAATATGGAAATTGTAATAAGATTCCAATATAATAAAGAAGTTTGTTTTATTCAAGGATTGTTTGAGTTGTATGTGTGTCTGTGAAATAAATTACATGAAGGAACCTATGATTTAATGGACTAATTAAGGAAGTTGATTGTATATGTTCCAATAAATGTGTTGTAGATAATTAGAAAACTAAAGATGGTTCCCTCATCAAAGGAAAACAGGTGGGAGTAACCCCCGACGGGTACGTCCAATGGTAGGGGATGGTCCCAGTTAGTTGAAAACTTTTCTAAATCAGCAATAGAAATAGGAAGATGATAAACTTACCAACTAGTCATTAGGTAGAATCGACTTGTATTGTTTTAGGGGACCGGAATGGGATTTTTCCTTATGGGTAGGAGGGTTGACATACTACACTCCCCTTCATCTCCCATTCTCCTTGAACCAAGTGCAATGGCAAGTCCACTTCATATCGAGTAATCTTGTAGAAGTGGGAACTCAAAATTACTGATGCTAGATGGCTGCTAAGAGACCCATATGATTTTAGGAATCCAAAAATTCACGTCAATCCTAGTGGGTTCGGTGAAAAATCTTCTATTGCAAGGTAGACTCAGTAGGGCCTAAGTGAAAAACTTCGTGATACTCCAAGGGAGCGCTCGATGGCATCATTTTGAAAAACCTACTAATGGACTACAAAAACGTGTGCCATGGATTGAGACTGGAAGACACCTCACAATGTATGATTGCTTTGGGAGTAGCCAAAGGTTAGATTTTGTAACAAATAGATGTCAACAAAGCTTTCTTGCATGGTGAATTGCAATAAGAGGTATATATAGAGAAACTAGTAGGTTATGAGGATCTAGAGCATCCCAAATATATGTGCAGGTCAAAGAAGGCACTCTACAAGCTAAAGTAAGCACTTAGAGCATAGCTTGAAAAGTTGTATCTTGTCAACATTGTCTTTTATGTTTCTAATGCTAATCATTCATTTTATGTGAGAAAGGGATATATAAGTTTGGTCATCATAATCATTTATGTAGATGACTTGATTATTGCAAGTGACAGTGATAGTGGGATTGTGTAATATTTTCACAAAATCAAAAGCTAGTTGGTTAGTTCGTAGTCAATTAGTTAGTAATAAGTTAGTTAGTAAAGTTAATAAGTAAGGGTAGTCTACTAACTAATAACTAACATTACTAACTAAAGAAAAACTAACAACTAGCTAAAAACTAATGTTAATTATAGAAAAAAAAGGGGGAGCTGTCAAACGATGGCTACCATAAAGGGCACCCCCCCTAATCGTCATCATCATCATCATTACCATCTTCGTTATCCTCATCATCATCATCATCTTCTTCTTCTTCTTCAACATCATCATCATTATCCTCTTCTTCATTGTCATCTCTTCCCCTATCTTTCTCCCCTCTCTTTCTGCACACTCGAGATTAGTAAAATAACTTGATATATTTATTGTCAAACATGACAATGGTTAAGAGTTTATTAACGCTTAAAAAGTGAAAGTCTTTTTAAAGGTCTCGTAAATCATCTTGCTAAGTTATTCTCACAATTTTTTCTAAGTACCAAATAAAGAAATTTTTCTTATGTTGGGTAAGTTAGCCCTAAATGGAAAATTCATATCTTGCTTAACAAAGTTGAAAGAATTGTACTCAACACTTCTCTAAGGGAAGAAGGATACTAATTAGATGGTAATGTATTAGAGTGTCATGCTTAGATTGTAGTAGGAAATCATGTTTTGAAAAAAAATAAGATAAACTTGTGAGGTATCTGAATAATGTATTTCTTCCCATTTGATTACCTTGTACATCCATTGTAATAAAGATTTATTAATACTTTATCAATCAGAGAAATAATGGAACCTTACTTTTCCTTGGAACCTTTGAAATTGTAGTTTAACTTTAGCAATTGAAAAAGAGTTTTATTTGAAATTATTTTGATAAATTAACCGATAAATAATTTGAGTATCAAAATCTAATATTAATGCTATATAAATTTCATAAAGTTTAACTTGGGGATTGTTGAAATTTTCCCAGAATCTCACATCCACAATAATTCACAATGAAGCCCATGCGAAAAGGAATCTTTTGAAGCAATTCAGACCTCCAAAATTTGAGAGGAGAGGCGAGAATTGTGAAAGCTGGTGCAAAAATTTGGATTGAATCCATGGAAGATTATTTTACTACTATTGGAATTGTCCGAGCCAACCAAGCCACAATAGCTAAGCTAAATTTAATTGGCAAAGCTCGACTCTAGAGGAAGCAGTAGTGCCGAGATCAAGATGTCCCTGAAAATACCATTAATTGGAATTTTTTGAAAGAAGTTGTAAGAGAAATATATTTATCTCCAGCTTATCGCACCTAGAAGATGAATGAGTTCTTTAATTTGAAGCAAATGGGACCGACCCTACAGGCATATTATCCCAAGTTTCTCTCACTTCTTAAATATGCACCCTCCATGGATACTGCTCAACAAGTTTCCAAGTTCTACAATAATGGGCTACATTCTCCTTTCAACACTCATTTGGAATCAATGCGCCCAATAGACCTCTAAGATGCTTTGATTCAAGCTGCTCCTGATTGTATGGAAAGTACAATCAAAGTCTGAAAATAATAAGTTCTAGAGCTACAATAACCAAAACAAAGGAGGATTCAAAGGTCAAGCAAAAAGAACTCAATGTCAATTCCACCAAGGTTAGAAGAAAAAGGAAAAATCTAATGCAGTTGGAAATTTTGTTCCTACCTAGGGAAATAGGGATGGTCTTAGATCCTTTCACGGTAATGAGATAGGACATTTTAGGAGAGATTTTGGTGAAAACTATCACCAAGGCCAATTTCAAGGTCAAGGCAAAGCTTCCCAAGGCCATGGTAAAATAGCTATGGCAAGAGGAAGAACATCAAATATTACTCTTAAAGAGATTAATAAGGTGGAAGACCCTACTATGGAAGAAGATATTGAAAAAGAAACTGTTCATGCTACATTTCACAAGAAGGGTCCAACTCATCAATATTTGATAATACAAACACCAGCTAGTCACGAGGTAAATCATTTAAAGTTTTGATTGACTATGGAAGTACACACTCATTTCTTTCACCCAAGTGTGCTAAGAAGTTAGGAATAGATATAGTAAATGCATCAAAATTTATTGTGGAATTAGAAAATGGAAATGAAGTACTTTCTACACAGCAAATTGCTAAGGTAGAGTTTAACCTAGGAGGAAACATTTCAAGTATGAGGTTCAGAGTAATGAACTTAGGAGCTTATGAATGTTTACTAGGAATAGGTTGGTCGATTCCCAATGATGCTCTTATCCATTGTGAAAAAGGTCAACCCACATTTTTGGATTTGAAGTGTGAAATAGCAAATACACAAGGTGAAATAAGGAAACCTATGGTTCAATTCACAAAAGCTTCTCGAATTGTGAAAGTCTTGAAGAGATGATTACATGTTTACTTGATCAAGCTTAACAAGGTAAATCAAGATGGTTAGATGGAAGAAGAACCATCCTGGTTAAAAGAATATGTTGATGGATTTCCTTAAGAGCTAACTAAGTTACCTCCAGAAAGAGAAGACGATCATGAGATCAAACTTGTTCCAAGAGCCACTTCAGTTGCTAAAAGACATTACAAAATGTCTATTCCTGAAGCCATTGAACTAAAAAAGTAACTCAAGCAACTACTAGAACAAGGGTATATTTGGCCAAGTAGTTCACCATGGGGAGCCCAATATTATTCCAAAAGAAGAAATATGAAACTCTCAGTCTTTGTATCAACTACCGAGGGCTAAACTAGGTAACATTAAAGAATAAGTACTTGATTCCAAGGATAGATGAGCTTCTTGATCATCTACGAGCAAGGATGTTTTCTAAGATCGATCTTCGGTCAGGATATTATTAGATCACAATCAAGAATGAATATATTCCTAAAACCATCTTCAACACAAGATATGATCATTTCGAATTCATCGTGATGTCATTTGGACTGACAAATGCCCCAGCTACCGTCAATAGGTTAATGCAAAACATTTTCACACCTCATCCTCGATTATTTTGTTATTGTGTTCTTTGATGATGTCCTAACTTATTCTAAGAAGGAAGAAGATCATGAACCACATCTTCACATTGTCCTAGAGACAATGAGAACACACAAGTTGTATGCCAAGAAGAAGTGTGCCTTCTTCAAAAGGAAGATTAGTAGATCTTGCCAAGGTCAAAGATGTTCAAGATTGGCCACCCCTAACCACTATCAAAGAAGTGAGAATTTTTCTAGGTCTAACAATATGGTATATGATATTCATTAGAAACTATGCCCAAATTGTGGCATCTCTTACAAACCTACTCAAAAAGCAAGTTGCTATTATCTCAATGTCAATTGAACAATCTAGCTTTGAGCAACTAAAGCATAGTTTGATATTTGCTCCTATCATAAGGCTACTTCACTTAAGCAAGGAATTTGAAGCTACCACCGATGCTAGCTCTCTTGCATTGGGATGCATACTAATGCAAGAAGGTCATCCTGTAGCTTACTATTTGAGAAAATTAAAAACCCATGAAAAGAGTTATGCTACTCATGACCTGGAGTTGTTAGCTCTGATTTATGCTCTCAAATTATGGAGACATTACTTGCTTGGAAATAAGTTTTCATTGGTCACAAATCATAAAATTCTTAAGTGGATTTTTACTCAACCTGATCTTAATATGAGGCAACAATAGTGGATCAAAAATTTGCAAGAGCAAGAGTATGACTTTGAAATTAAGTTCAGACCTGGTAAAGAAAATGTAGTAGCAGATGCCCTTAGTTGTAAAGCCTTCCTTCATGCTCTTATCATTGAAGAACCATCTAGGGCAGAAACTTTGGCTATAATGGCATCAATGTCGACTAATCCTATCATCGAGTTATTTAAGGATGAAGCAAATAAGGACCCAAACTATCAAAAAAAAAATGGAAGTTGAGGATAAGGAATAAGATCCAAAATTCAAGACTAAGTATCAATAGTTCTCTACAAATGAAGACAAAGGACTTGTTTATTTCAGAATGAGACTATGCATTCCTTCAAGTCAAACTCTCAAGAGAATAATACTTTGGGAAGCACATGCCTCTCCTTTTTTAGGACACCCAAGTTATGCAAAAACTCTTAATGTTGTCAAGAAAAGTTATTACTGGCAAAGACTCAAGGGTGATGTACTTAAGTATGTCACTAAATGTCTAAATTGCCAAAGGGAAAAATCTGAACATGTCAAGTTACTATGAAAACTCCAACCACTTGGCATTCCCCAAATGAAATGGGAGTTTATTAGCATAGACTTTGTAGTTGGGTTACCTTCTATGCAAGGAGGATATAACTCAATCATGGTAATAGTAGATATGCTAAGAAAGGTCACTCATCTTATTCCAACAAAAACCAATTACAAAGCTTTAGATATTGCAAGAATTTTTGTAAAATAGATTTTTAGGTTAGATGGCTTACCTAAAAGAATCATCAATGATCATGATTCTCTTTTCACACCACATTTCTGGAAGAGTTTATGTGAAGCCATTGGAACCTAACTTTGTTTCACCACTTCTTATCATCAACAAACTGATGGGTAGACAGTACGAATTAACCAAGTGATTGAGGATATTTTGCATGCATATTGCAGCAAGGAACCTAAAAGGTGGATTCATTATCTACCCTTAGTGGAATTTTTTTATAATGTCTCCTATCATCAAAGTATTCAGATGACTCCATTTCAGGCACTATATGGTCAAGATTGTCATATGCCACTTCAATTTTCCGATCCCACTCAAAGAATAAAAGCTTTGAGAAAAATGTTAGAAGAAATGGATGATCAAATCAAGATTATTAGACAAGATATTCAAGCAACCAAGGACCCACAAAAGGCGTACGCTGATTTGAAAAGGCACGAATGAATCTTCAGAGAAGGAGACATGGTCTTCGTCCGTGTCCATTCAAAGAAGAGTACTTTGTCTTTAGGAGAATTTAAGAAGCTAACTCTAAGATATTGTGAACCCTACAAGGTTCTCAAGTACTTAGGACCAAGCGCTTACAAGATACAACTCCTTGAGAATATAAAAATCCACAATGTAGTTCATGCTAGCTTATTAAAAGCATACATAGATAACCCTAACCATATCCTTGATGATCAACAAATTGCAATACCTAGCCAAGGAATCCTTGAGCTATAACCTAACAGAGTAATTGATGTAAGGGAGAGAAAATTGAGAAGTAGAACCCTTAGAGAATACCTTGTCCATTGGAAGGATAACCATGAAGAAGATGCTACTTTGATGGATGAGAATGTTCTTTATCATCAATACCCACGGTTTCTCTCGCGATAAGGACATCTAGATTTCTTTAAGGGGAGAAGAATGTAATATTTCATCAAAATTAAAAGTTAGTTAGTTAGGCTATAGTCTATTAGTTAGTAATATATTAGTAAGATAATAAGTTAGTTAGTAAAGTTAGTAAGTAAGGTTAGGCTAATTACTAATAACTAACTTATAAACTAAAGCAAAACTAACAACTAACTAACTAATGTTAAAAAAATAACATTAATTATAGAAAAAAAGGGGTTGTCGTTGAACTAATGGCCATCGTAAAGGGCACCCCCCCTAATCATCATTGTCATCACCATCAATGTCATCATCATCCTCTTCATCTTCATCACCATCTTCTTCTTCTTCATCATCGTCTCCTTTATCAAGATCATCAAAATTTTCTTTACCACTAACATAGGCATCGACCAGCCTTACGACTCCCCCTTTTCTTCACTAAATTAAATAAAATAAAAAATTTAAAAAGGGAAAGAGAGAAAGAAGCTCCCCACTCTGTTGCAGATAGAGGTGAGTTGGATGGATGTTGATGAGGCTAGGGAGTTTTTCTCTCGCTTTAGCATTAAACTTTCTTTGACTTCAGCATATAATCCAAAAGGCCGCGGGAAGAGCGAAAGAGGCCATCTATCAATTGTGAAAGCCTTGGCCAAAGCATGCGGTTGATGGGTCAGAGAGTGGCCGACATTATTACCTTATGCCTTATGGGCTGACTAGAAGAGTTGTCTTTACACAAGGAGGGTAGAAAGAGAGGGGAAGGGAGACACATCATGCACTCCCTTCTACCTATATAAAGGCATGCCCTCTACTCAGTTTGAAGAGGTGCAAGGATATTCTGAGACCCTGCGAGAAGGAAAGAGAGAGAGAGAGAGAGAGAGAGAGAGAGAGAGAGAGAGGGAAGAAGATTCCAAGAGACTGCGAGAGAGGGAATTAGAGAGGAAAAGAATTAACTCAACCTCCCCTTGTCTCGGTCTTCATCTTGGCAATCTTCTCTTATGCTCTCTCATCCGGAATTAATTCCACATTCTTTATCTCTCGAACCCTTCCGCAAACAACGACTTTAAAAGCAAGGAGGCAGAAAGACCATGAAATTCACTATAACCGGTCAAAGAATGGGTATTGCTAGAGATACGAGAGTGCCCAAGGTTGTCAAAGTTGCCACTACCAAGGGAACATTAGGTGTGCCGAAGGCAAGTGCAAACAAAGACAAAATTCCCAATATCATCATGCCAAACCAGGTTATTCACAACTCAGAAATAGGTTTTTATTTTTATATTGCCACATAAAATAATAAGGTTTTTTTCAAAAAAATTCATAAAATGTTAGCTTTTGCATTAAATGATACAAGAACTATTTGTTAGAGTACATGGACAGCATCCATATAAAAATTAAGTACATAAGATATTAGCCTTCATATTTACACTTAAACAAAATGATAGTTTCATCTAGAGAGCATATTAATACACGCATAAACAGTTAACTACTACCTATGATTAGTAGTTAGATTAATTGAGATTATAATTCATAGAATCATGATGGAAATAGTTGCATGAGGTTATTGCACGAAATGAGTAAAGGACTTTATGCACACTCGAGATTAGTAAAATAACGTGATATATTTATTTTCAAACACAACAATGGTTAAGAGTTGATTAATGCTTAAAAAGTGAAATTTTATTTAAAGGTCTCGTAAATCATCTCGCTAAGTTATTATCGCAATATTTTTCTAAGTACCAACTAAAGGAAATTCACTTATGTTGGGTAAGTTATACCTAAACGGAAAATTCATGTCTTGCTAAATAAAGTTGGAAGAATTGAACTCAACACTTCTCTAAGGTGAGAGGATACTAATTAGATGGTAAGGTTACCTTAAGCTAAGATCTACCTTGGCTATGTGAAGGTGTGAGATGCACGATGGTGTGATTGTCATTGCATCATTGATATATGTTTGAAAGGATTGTTTGTGTTTGCCAGAATCTAGATCCTTGATTAAAAACATTGATAAACAGGATAAAAGGAAAGATCACGCTAGGCTATCCCCAAGCTATTATGAGACCCTACTCCAATGGGGTCATTGTTATTGCTTTGAGAGGCTTAGATCGGCTTCATAGCTGAAAGGTCTATCCATAGGGATAGTCTCAAGTAGTAGGAAATGTGGATGCCAGGGGGGATCTACCTATAGATTTCGCACTACTCCTAGAATCAGACAAGCCCCTTCATGACCCAAGATGGGATCTTGAAACCTTAATACTAATCCTAATACTAGTTACAAGGAAGGAATCTTGGTGGGCAAAATACCCTTGTGGAATTCTATATATCTTTCACAAGATTATAAAGATGAAAATTGTAATAAACTTCTAATATAATAAAGGAATTTGTTTTCATTGAAGGTTTTTTTGAATTTTATGTGTGTCTGTGATATAAATTACGTGAAGGAACTTGTGATTTGACGGTCTAATTAAGGAAGCTGGTTGTATATGTTTCAATCAATGTGCTGTAGGTAGTTAAAAATTTAAAGATGATATCATCATCAAAGGAAAGTGGGTGGGCGTGATCCCGAATAGTCGGGTCCATCCAACGGTAGGGTGGTCCCAGTTAGCTAGGAGCTTTTCTAAATCGGTGATAGAAATATTGATGTGATAAATTGACCAACTAGTTGCTAGGTAGAACCGACTTGCATTGTTTTAGGGGGCTGGAATGGGATCACCCTACCAAGTGCAATGGCAAGTCCGCTTCAGTTTGAGTAATCCTTTAGAAAGTAAAAACTCAAAATTATTGATGTTAGTCAGTTTTTAGAAGACCATAGTAGTTTTAGGAACCCAAAAATTTAGGTCAATCCTAGTGGGCTCGGCAAGAACTCTTTTGTTGCGATGTAGACCTAGTAGGGTCTAAGTGAAAAACCCCTTGATACTCCAAGGGAGTGCCAGGCGACGTAATTTGGAAAACCTACTGATGGACTACTAAAAGGTGCACCTTGAATTGAGCCTGGTAGACACCTCACAGATTTTTTAAGTTAATATCTTTTTGAAGAAGAAGTTTGCGCCGATGAAGGATTTGGGTGAGCTAAGGTACTTTCTTGGTATTGAGGTCATTAGATGTGATCATGGTATATGATTATCCCAAAGGTAGTATGGCTTGGATATGTTGGCTAAGTACGGTATGATAGCTTGTAAGTCTCTTTCAGTGCCATTGGAGTAAAAAATGAAATTGAGTAATGATGTTGGGGATGAGATAGAAGGCCCTACTATGTTTAGGAGGTTGATGATGGACTATCGAATTAGATAGGTGGTGCGCAGATCGGTCGCAGATAGCTCACGTAGTGAATCCCTGAAGGTCCCCAAGAACAAAGAACTCTACCTTTTTGCACAAAAAACAATGCAAAAGCTTGCACGACAAGAGACAAGAGACAAATTGGGTTCAATCTCCCCCATGCCTTGTGTGAGCGCTTCACAAAGCATGTATTTTATGTATATTTCCAATCTTCATGCTCAATAATAGCCCAATTACAAAAATATGACAAGCTTTTAGCTTTTGAGTTTGCTTTCTACAAAAATAGGAAAATAAAGCTAATGGACGATGCCCATAGAGTCTGGCACGCCCAATCTCAATGTCCAAATAGAAATAACATATCCAGACGCATAAGCGCATACAAAATAATAATAAATAATCGATGTCTCAATAGACATAACAAAATATAGGCGCCGTGGCGCCTATCAAAATCTAGTCCAAGAGTCGAAAACCCGCTAGACTCCAATGCTTTCCTCCGCCACTGCTGCTAACTCTACACATCAACTGAAGCATTCACAATCGTTAGTAAAATAATACAATTAAACCGACAAAAGTGAATACGTAGCAGTCTTTAGCTACATAAATAAATCAACTGGTTAGAAATAAATCCTAACCTTAATTTATTACGAGTGCGCACTCCAAACTCATATACGTTTATTAATTTAATATGCACTTTGCGGAATCACCCGCTATGGAATCACCCATGTACACACTAAATTAATGAAACGCCCGAAAAGGAGAGGCGTCCCCATCAACTTCTCGCACAAAGAATCCTCTTTGTGTATGAGCCCCGGTCATCTAAGTTTACGGAATCCACCGTAAAACCTCACGGAATCCACCGTGGAATATGCCTCCTGGCATCATACCCCCGGGGTGGGATAGCAATTGACCTCAATTGCTATTAGCTCAATGTGGAGCTAACAGAGTGGGGAAAGCATTTAAGTCTCTAGCGTGCATCCATTGTGCTTCCTCTACAGGATGGTTCTTAAATTTCACTAGATATCTAGAATACCTTCGGCCAGTTCTAGTGGTCATGTAGTCAGTGTCTATGATGGCTTTGGGTTCAAGTATTTCAGTCTCTTCTTCTAGTAAAGGTGGGTTTTCATAGACAAGGTGGATAGGTAATTGGCCTCTAAATGGTCTCAATAAACTAATATGAAATGTATTATGAATTTTCCAATGAGATGGCAGTTCTAACTTGAAAGCATTGTCATTAATCTTATGAATGATTCTAAATGGTCCGTAGAATCTAGGAGCTAATTTGACAACTGGATGTCTATCTACACTTTGCAGTCTACGCTTTTCTATTCTAAGCCAAACATAATCATCAACTTTGAAGTTCATAGCTTGTCTTTTCTTGTTGGCTTGTTTGGTATATGATTGTTGGGCTTTAGCAATCATATCCTTTACTTCATCAAAAATAGTGTTATGCATAACAGCAATATCATCAGCACTCTGAATTCTATTAGACAAAGATGCAACAGGGGTAGATAATCTATATCCATAAATAACTTCAAAAGGTGCTTTCTTTGTAGATGTGTGCGGTGTATTGTTATATGCAAACTGTAATAAATGTAAATGAGTATCCCATGTTTGAGGTTTAGAGATAGTGTATGCACGTAAAAGATCTAAAATAGTGCTATTTGTGGCTTCTGTTTGTCCATTTGTTTCTGGATGAAATGCAGATGAGAAATCAATCTTTGTGCCTAGATTTGCAAACAGTGTAATCCAAAAATTATTACAAAATCTAGAATCTCTATCTGAAATAATCACTTTCGACAATCCATGGTTAGTAAAAATAGTTTTCAAAAATAATTGTGCTGCTTGTGATGCTGTTAAAGTTTTCTTACATGCAATGAAATATGCTTTCTTACTAAATCTATCTACAATTGTCCAAATCATGTCATGGTTAGATTTAGTATTTGGTAAGCCAGTAATGAAATCCATAGATATATGTTCCCAAGGTTTAGATGGAATAGATAAAGGCATTAATAATCCATACTGTTTACCATGATGTCTCTTTATTCTTTGACAAATCAAACATTCAGAAACGAAATTAGATACATCTGCATCCATATGCGGCCAATAAAAATCTTCAGTTAACATGCCTAATGTAGAAATGATACCTCTATGACCTTGATATGGAGGACAATGAATTTCATTCAAAACAAAAGATCGGAATGGAATAGTAACACACAGTCTCTTTTCAAAGAACATGAATCCATCATTATATGACAATGAATCAACAGGAATGAAATTATTTTGAACTAATTTTTGCCAATCAGAATGAAAAGTAATATCCTGGTGATATGTGTCTTTCATAACAATCAAAGAATCAAAAGATATGATAGAAATGTTATGAATTGCAGGTCTTCTACTCAATGCATCAGCAACTACATTTTCTTTTCCAGGTTGGTATTGAATGATAGGATGGAAACTTTGAATGAATGAAGCCTATTTGATATGACGGTCAAAAATTTGGGGTTGGCTAAGTAGATGTCTAATGCTTTGCTGGTCGGTCTTTATTATGAATTCTGAACCCATTAAATAATGCTTCCATTGTTTTAATGCTTGTACAACTGCTAATAGTTCTTTGTCATAAGTGGAATATTTTAGCTCAGAGGGTTTCAGCTTAGAACTAGAATATGCTATTGGATGGTTGTCTTGCATTAATACGGCTCCTATTCCTGATCCGCTAGCATCGGTCACAACTAAAAAGAATGTTCTGTTAAAGTCAGGCAATTGTAGAACAGGGGCATTAGTTAATGCACGTTTTAGTAAATCAAAGGATTTCTGCTGATTTTCAGTCCATTGATAAACAATTCCTTTCTTAAGAAGTTTGGTTAATGGTAAAGCAAGTAATGAGAAATTACGTACAAACTTCCTATAGAAACTAGCAAGACCAAGGAATGAGCGTAATTCATGTACATTTTTAGGAATAGGCCAATGCAATATTGCGTCAATTTTCTTAGGATCAACTTTTATTCCTTCTTTTGATACAATATGACCTAGATATTCTATTTCTGTCTTAAAGAATTCACTCTTGTCAGGATTTGCAAACAATTGATTTTCTTTCAGTAATTGAAAAACTAATGATAAATGCTCATAATGCTCTTTTTCACTTTGACTGAACACTAAAATATCATCAAAGAAAACAATCACACAATACTGATATTTTAGAAAAATACGGTTCATCATTCTACTGAAAGTAGCAGGTGCATTAGTTAATCCAAATGGCATGACTAAGAATTCGTAATGGCCAAACTGTGTTCTGAATGCAGTCTTAAATATGTCGGATCTATCTAGCCTCACCTGATGATATCCAGACTTAAGGTCAATTTTACTAAATATAGAAGATCCTTGCAGTTTGTCCATAAGGTCATCAACTCTAAGTATAGGATACCTATTCTTTACAGTGATCTTATTTAAAGCTCGGTAGTCAATACACATACGATAAGTATTATTCTTTTTCTTGACTAAGAGCACAGGTGCACCGAATGGAGAACTGCTAGGTCGAATTAAGCCTCTATTTAGTAATTCTTCAACTTGACTCTGGATTTCTTTTTGATCTATTTGATTGTGCCTATATGGGGCTTTGCAAGGTGGTTGTGTTCCAGGAATTAAATCAATCTTATGGTCTTCTGGACGTGATGGTGGTAAACCTGGTGGTAGGTCTTCTGCAAAACAGTCCTTAAAATATGCAAGAAATTCCTTATGCCTAGGGTGCATATTATTTTCCTTTGCATGCAATTCATTCACCCAAATGAGATATGATTTAGTATTCTTGCGTAGTGCACGTTTTGCTTGAGTATGCGAAAGCAGTGGAAAAATATGAGATGCATGCATACCAAATAATGTAATAGATTTTCCTTGAAAATTAATATTCATTGTGTGTGTGGAATAATCTATATTGGGATTATGTTGGTGTCTCCATGGCATTCCTAGAATAATGTCGCTTGACTGTAATGGGACAACTAAGAAATTTCTTCTTTCAATATATGGACCAATTTGAATTTCTAAATCTTGAACTTCTTGTGTGCCATTGTACCTAGTGCCTAAAAATGCAGCTTTTATGCGATAATGCGTAGGTACTGTATGCAATTTCAATTCCTTTACCAATTTTGCTGAAATAAAGTCATGGGTACTACCATCATCATGCAATATAGTTCTTTCTTTTCCATGCACCATACATTTCATAGTCAACAATGAATGTGAAGTAGGCATACCTGGTAAAGTGTGGGAAGTAGTAGTAATATCATCATCTTCTTCAGTGAAATCTGGCATATCCTCATGCTCGTCTTCGTCCATGGCTCCAAGGTAGTTGATATGTGCTGATGGCTTCTTTGAATGACAATTTGCTGCGAGATGCCCTGGCTGGTGACACTTGTAGCATACTATTGGCTTGGCTTTGGTCACATTATTTGCAATGGCTGGGAGTCTGGGTATATTTGGATTTGCTTGTGGAATAGGCTTAGAATTTGAATTGACAGTGGATGGTAATGCAGGTGGTTTAGGCCAATTCTTGCGGAAAGATGGTGATGAAAAACGACCTGGATTAAACCTTCTGAAATTGGAATTGAATTGTTTAGATCCATAATTACCGTTTGCTTGGAATGGCTGTGGTCGTCGATCTCTTCCGCGTAACTTATCTTCAGTGTCGGGAGCTCAGGAGATGGCGTCTTCAAGGGTAGCAGGCTTGAACATGTTCACTTCAGCGTAGTAATGTCCAAGAAGCCCAGACATATACTTCCGCTTATGTGTCATCTCTAGTACGTCTTCAAGCATGCGTAACTGTAGAAGTGCATTCCAAAAACGCTCTGTATACTGTGGAATAGGCTCACGATCGCGCTGTTGAAGTAAATCCCATTGCTTGATAGCCTTCTCATGAAATTGCGGTGGTAGAAAATTTTGCATGAACTTCTTCTTGAAATCTTCCCATGTAGCAGGACATTCTATACTCTTGCGGACTACAGTCCACCAAAGTGATGCTCTGTCTATCAGATGATTAGTAACACACTTGATTTTATCTTTTTCGGGATAAGTTTCCTCATGGAAATAGTCATCAAACTGGCTAATGAATGATAAAACAGTCTTTCCTTCTCTTATGCCATTGAAAGTGCGAAACTTGAAACTTCGTTTACTTATCTTGGATTCCTTGCGAATGGTTTGTGCTTCAAGAGTGGCGTCGATGGTACGGCGAATCAAATCTTCAGCTTGAGGTTCTTCTTTATCGGTGGACGCTCTTTGTAGCTTTGTCAATTGCGCTTGTAAGGCTTGCCTAGCTCTTCGCTCTTCTTCCAATTACAGCATGATAAGATCCAGCTTTTGTTCCATGGTAGGCTCGGGTAGATCGTCTTCAGCCATAGGATCATCCATATGTGGGGTAGTCATCCTGTAAAACTCAACAAACCTTTCTCACTCAAAATCAGTTAGCGGGATGAGCGTAGCTCAAATTTGGGGTTACAAGGCTATGTATTTTTGGGTATTTTCTTCTTCAATTTTCAGAAATTTTGCAATATTTCTGTCTCCGTTTGCTGAAAGTACTTCAAGGAACTTGTAGACAGGTAGAACAGCTTGCTGCGAATAACTTTCAAGTTCAGAGTTTTTGCATACGAACAAGTCTTCTATGAGTTTTAAGCACTAGTCAGTTCTGATTTAGTCTGACTTGCAGAGTTGCAGACTTAGCAGACTTGCAGAGTTGTTGACTTGCTGAACTTAGGCCGACTTGCAAAACTTACAGGACTTGATTACCGTCGACTTGCTGAACTTGACTTTGACAGCGCAGGACCTGGAGTTTGTCAACTTTGCTGCCTTGTGTAACTTGCAGGAAGCTTAGAGTCTTAAGCTTGATTTAAAAGATTAAGCTAAATAGCTTAATCTTCAGGTCGTCGTCAAATCGTGAGGGGGGGGTCCGTTTTTTTCGCCGCGCTAAAAAATCGGAGGTCCTCAGAGACCTCACGATTGGATTTTGAAGATATAAGCTTGTTTTTAAGCTTATAAGCTTAATAATTAAGCTTTTGAAAAGATGTATTATAAATTTCCTCACTGTTTGTTGACGACTTGTTATTGGAGATGAATGCGTGGTCCTTCGCCTACAGAGCTTGGTCCTTCGCGATCTGACACTGAAAACAGGGGTTCTTGATCGCCAGAAGTCTGCCTGTATCGACGGTTCGCGACGAGATTGACTGTAGAGCCCGTTTGTTCCTGGAGCTCCGCCTTCGCCCGAGATTGGTAGCGATTGGAAGCTCTTGATCTCTGCTCCGCTCTGATACCACTGGTGCGTAGATCGGTCGCAGATAGCTCACATAGTGAATCCCTGAAGGTCCCCAAGAACAAAGAACTCTACCTTTTTGCACAAAAAACAATGCAAAAGCTTGCACGACAAGAGACAAGAGACAAATTGGGTTCAATCTCCCCCATGCCTTGTGTGAGCGCTTCACAAAGCATGTATTTTATGTATATTTCCAATCTTCATGCTCAATAATAGCCCAATTACAAAAATATGACAAGCTTTTAGCTTTTGAGTTTGCTTTCTACAAAAATAGGAAAATAAAGCTAATGGACGGTGCCCATAGAGTCTGGCACGCCCAATCTCAATGTCCAAATAGAAATAACATATCCAGACGCATAAGCGCATACAAAATAATAATAAATAATCGATGTCTCAATAGACATAACAAAATATAGGCGTGGCGCCTATCAAAATCTAGTCCAAGAGTCGAAAACCCGCTAGACTCCAATGCTTTCCTCCGCCACTGCTGCTAACTCTACACATCAACTGAAGCATTCACAATCGTTAGTAAAATAATACAATTAAATCGACAAAAGTGAATACCTAGCAGTCTTCAGCTACATAAATAAATCAACTGGTTAGAAATAAATCCTAACCTTAATTTATTATGAGTGCGCACTCTAAACTCATAAACGTTTATTAATTTAATATGCATTTTGCGGAATCACCCGCTATGGAATCACCCATGTACACACTAAATTAATGAAACGCCCGAAAAGGACAGGCGTCCCCATCAACTTCTCGCACAAACAATCCTCTTTGTGTATGAGCCCCGGTCATCTAAGTTTACGGAATCCACCGTAAAACCTCACGGAATCCACCGTGGAATATGCCTCCTGGCATCAATAGGTTTGTACGTCTACACTTAGTACATCGATCGTCAAGATGTTATATATGTTCAATATCCCACCCTTGTAAGGTGTTACCAATGATTCATGGTATTGAAAGTTGTATGGCCCCCAGTATGAGGAGAAGCCATGTGCAAGCACAATGGTTGGGTCCTAACTTGTATGTCAAATAAGGTCTATATGACTAGATAGCAAAAAGGTGACCTTTATGGATCTAGCCTTTAGGTTAGATAGAATAGTTATGCTTGTAAAACTCAAGGTATAATGCATCAAGTTGGGGGTCTCGATACAATAAATGGAATCTTTCTTGAAATATTCCTTGGCCGACTAGGAAAGGTTCATAATATAGTCTGACACGCTAACTAGACTTCCTTCCCGGGCTATAAAAGGAAGACCCCTCTAAAGCCATTGTCAATCTATCTTTCACACCTAATCAGAGTTCCTCCAAGTATACTTAGGCCCTTTGCCTATTATCTATCTTGATCACCACCTAAGCTTCACAATGGAATCACATGGATGGATAGAACCATCAGTTCGTTTGAAATAAAAGGAGTCTCTATTCTTCTCATATTTGTTGTGTGTTTTCTACTTTTTTCTCAAGTCCATCAAAGCTTTATAAGATCTAGAGAGGAGAAAGATGAAGGAAATCTACCATGAAAGCTTTAAGAATGTTGGAAGAAGAAGAAGAAAGCTCCACTCCAAAAAGTAACTAAGATTTTAGTCTGTTATAAGTTTTATTACCTCTTCTTTGACCAAATTACCTTCAAAATGAGCTCAAACTTGATTATTTAGGACCTATTATTTTAGCCCCATGATGTTGCCAAAGTTGTCCAAGACTCTTGTTAGAGCTCCCAAGATAATTTCTCCTTCATGTAGATGGCTTATAAGTACTTGCCATGTGTCTCCTATACCTACTACCTTGGATTTTATGGAGTAAAATAAGGAAAATGAATATAGAAAATAAAGAAATCAAAAGGACTATGAGCCTAAGCTCTGATATCACTTGTAAAGGAGATATAGAGATGAGAGAAAGTCTACAAAAGAGAGAGAAAGTCTAGATGAGGAGAGAGAAAGACAAGAAGAAGAGAGAAAGGAGGGGGAGCCAAAATTTTTGAGAAAGAAGGTTGGAGGTTAAGACACTTTGTATTATTGAATGAATTATGAGAAATAATAATCCTCTTACATCTTGTACTTATGTGAGTGTGGTAGAGTATTATTCTCTCACTAAAATTAAATGTGATCTTTTTTCCACTTCATTAAAAAAGAAAAATCTTAAAGATCTTTTTAATGTGATCCTAGACCGATTTAGGAGACGGAAAAACCTTAGTAACAAACATGGTTTAAAATTGAAGATTTTTCTTCAATGCTACCAGTTTTCCAAAAATGGAAAGCAATATTTTGGCCCAATGTTCCAATGTATGATCATTCTCTTTAGCTAATCACAAGAAAACACTCCTTAAAGGATATACCCATTCCAATTAGATAGCAAAGTCAATTGGTTTGATTCTCACCTAGCCTAATGTTCTTTAAATCCAATCTTTTCAGCACGCCATAGTCATCCAAATTTGATGGTATTAGCTTTTATATTTTATCCTTTCTCACTTTAAAGGACATGAGTGTGAGTTAACAATGTCATCTAAAAGTTAAACAAAAAATTTAAAGCACTTATAATCCAAAAAGTCCTCACAAAAAGATATGTGTCCTTTAAAGATTGCTTATCAAATCAAAATTGTAAACATAACCTCTTTATTTACTACACTATGAATGAGGATCAAGATCTTAGCCTCTAAAATATGTATTGTTTAAGGTCTCTATAATAGGATAAATGTAATGGTTGTAGAGTAGCTACTTGTGGAGACAGTTGGAAAATCAATCTCTAACTCTTTTTGAAACTTTTTGAATTTTTATATCAAGATTACTAGTTGTTATTCATGCTTTTTTCTTCTCTATTTTATTAGTAAATTTGCAGTGGTGGTAGGTGCCAATCATGTTATTTTTTAAAAAGAGGTGCCTCCTTGAAAATTGATCGTTATTTAGTAACAAGATGTTCAACTTGGAAGGTACCTTACCACATGTTCTAACATACTTTTATATGGATGTTCATGGATATCCATGCTATTCCTCTACGGACATAGCCATTTTAGGCAATCAAAACTCAAATTTTTTGCTAGAATTTTCAATGTTAGGCAATCATTATGATTTTGGGGGCTCAAAAATTACCTTAAATTTTTCTTGATTTTTCCAAAAACCCATATTTTTAGTCTTTTTTTTAAATCCACTTAAAAGAAAAACAATGGTGCTATTGTGAGTTTCTATCCAATTGTTATGACAAGTAGGTGAATGATTTGAGAAGATTCAAGCCCTTGTAAAATTTTGATTTACCAAGTGTTCAAACATTTCTAAAGTGATTATTAAGTCGAATAGATTTTCTGTGCTTCTAGATATTAATAGATAGATGTAATGGCTAGTAGATCTAAAAGTATACTTAGGCCACTACCTTACAAAGTGTCACTACTATATCCTTACCTTTTCTAAGACTGACAATTCCTACTAATGGGCTATTTTTGAACAAATCTCCATCTCCTTTCTTCATGTAGGCTCTAGCTAATGAATTTCGAATTCCACCTCACACACATATTCACCCACATTGACCTAGTTACGTTTCATCTCATTTAAAAATCTAGTTTTTAATCAACCATTGGTTACAAAATAGCATGACTTTTTCTTACTAACTCTTTGTGAGTACTATCTTCCAATTTTGTTAGAGTAAGAGTGTTCTTAGAAATGCTTTATAGCGACATCACTTGATGTTCACTTACTTCATTGATAAACATTCACAATGAGATTAACATCCCAAACTTTTTTTGTTGTATTAATATTTTTTCCAATTGAATAAATATTCAAGGTAGCAATGGGAACAAGCTTATGCAAAACATGATATACATTTAGCAAGCAAAAGATAATATGTATAAAGGATAAGCTAGAAGCATATACTATCAATTGTTATCATGAATGGGCCAATAATTGGTTATATCTATCTATTGGTGTTCAATGACAATATGAGTGAAAACCAACCTATAGATCCATCTACTTATATGCAACTTCCTTCTTTTTCATCCTTACTAGTATAATCCCATACTAGATGTGTAATACTTACTAGGCACTTGGCTTCTACATTCTCTCAGTGCCTCATGAGGATATTCTCCCAATGCTTCACATTGGTATTCTTATAGCATTGGTATTCTCTGAAGCTTCGTATCGAGATTCAAAGACATGTTTCAAATGGTAAGAAGGTCCATGGATGTTTGAGTCACAAATAAACCCATATGAGAGACCCCAAATCTTTTTTGTGAGCTAAGGATTTCTTAGTTGTAAAGAAATGAGCCAAGAGAGAGAGAGAAAAGAAATATATGTCTGCGAGAGAGAGAGAGAGAGAGAGAGAGAGAGAGAGTGCGAGAGAGTGTGTGTGTGAGTGAGTGAGTGAGTGAGTGAGTGAGTGAGTGAGAGAGAGAGAGAGAGAGCAGGAGGAGGATGAGTGTAGAGGAGAGAGGAACTTTTCAATGAGAGAGAAACACTGGAAGAGAGAGAAGGGAGCCACGAAAGCTAAGAGAAAGGCGATGTAGATCTCGGGGAAGTTACTATATGTATATCCTCTACATCATGTGCATTCAAGGCCTATTTATAAATATCCCTATCTTTGATTTTTTCTTGAATAAAACATAACCCTTTTCTATTCAATCAGTAAATAATCCCTTTATATTGCACCCTTCTATATGTAAAAAATGTATAAAAAGGGTATTTTAAAAATACCTTATTTTGAACCCACGTGATGCGCACATATATTCATGAGTAATTTACCTGAGATGTAAATGAAGATGCTTTTGTATTAATCTATATAATAAAAAATAAAAGTCTGTGGCACCTTATATACCATCCAATGTAGCTACTATTTCCCCACAATTTTATTCCTTATTTCTTACATTCTATCCCCATCCAAATGCTTTTGTCCCCAAAAACAAAATGAAAACTTACTTTAGAGTGTGGGAAAGAGTGAAATAGAGTGCTACTTTGTTTCAACTATTACAATAAGTTGAGTGCAAGTTTGATGGCAGCATTGAATTGTATAAAGCCAGATTAATGACAAACGGCTACACACAATAGTATGATTTGGATTATGAAGACACATTAAGCCAAGCTACCAAAATGGAAATTACCAAGATAGTGATTGCATTGGCTATAGAAAATTGTTGCAAATTAAAGAAAATGGAATTTAAGAATGCATTCTTGAATGGAGACTTAGTAGAAGGGGTATTCATGGATTAGCCAAAAGGGTATGTACACCCTCAGTATATGTGAATTATGTTTGCAAGCTTTAAAAAGTGCTCTATGGGCTAAAACAAGTTCTAAGAGCTTGGAATGCATTGATTAGTAGTTGTAAAGTCTTGGATTTGCAATTAGCAGGGCTAATCATAGTGTATTTATGAAGAAAACAGATGCATGACTTATAGTATTAGTCATCTATGTAGATGACCTCATCATTACAAGAGAGGATGATATTGGGATACATGATATGAATGATTAAGGATAACTAATGTTCTTTCTAGGCATTGAGGTTGTAAATCTAGCTAATGGACTTTGCTTGATGCAAAGACACTACGCACTTGAGAGGTTAAAGAAATATGATATGACAAATTGCAAACCTTTGGATATTCCATTATATCATAATAGTAAGCTGGATATGAATACTAGAGCTGAAATTTTAGATATGACTATGTATAGGTAAATGGTAGGAAGTCTCATCTACCTTACCATCGCTAGGCCTCATCTTAGTTACTCAATTGGACTTATCAGCCAATTCATGCAGAAGCATAGAAAAACCCACTTGGATTCAGTGAGGAGAATTGTGCACTATGTCAAGGCTATAGTAGACTATGGACTCTTCTATGAGAGTAGTAAGCTCTTGAAACTCATGGGTTATACTAATGCAAATTGAGTAGGTTTTCCATATGATAAATGGTCTACTAGTGGATATGCATTCATCCTTGGCTATAGAATGATTAGTTGGAGCAGCAAGAAGTAACCGGGAATTACACTGTCTAGTACTGAGGTAGAGTATAGAGGTGTTGCATTAGCAACGTGTGAAATTGCTTGGTTGTTGAAGTTATTGAGAGATTTGGATATGTTGGCAGATGCTCTAGTCACATTATATTGTGAAAATAAGAGTAGCATACTTCTAGCTATGACTCTTGTGTATCATCTTAGAACTAAATACATAGAGGTACACTATCACTTCATATGAGGGGTGCTACTTGCAAGGAAACTAGATCTCTTGCATGTCAAAACCAAAGACCAAGTAGTTGATATCTTTACCAAGTCACTAGGTACATATAAGTTTAGTCACTTTAAAGAGCTACTTTGGGTACATTGTCTTTCTTGAACTTGAGGGAGAGTGTTAATAATCAAGCTCATCTTATCCCCACATTGACAATTGTAGGCTAGCTGTCACTAGCCATGTGTGGTTTCTTAAATATGTTGGGTAGTTGACTCTAGTTAGTTAACTATGGTAAGCAAATAGACCTATCTTATTACATTATTATAGACCTAGGGTGTTAGTTACAGGTGAACAATAATGGAAGAAGATGAGAGCACACAACTCTCTGTTTTCTACTCCACCTCTTGCCCCTATTTCTCTTGTGTCTTGAATATTCTAACAATAAATAAATATATATATATATTTATTTATTTATAAGTCACAATCTAGGGGTCATGGGTGTGCGATCAGCACGATGTGAAGGCAGGCGACTAGCATGGTCAAGAGGTCGCATGAGTGCGGGCACCACATGACACCCGCCTCGAAGAAGGCTGGAGGGCACATGTATATGCCACTTGGCCAACCCCCACTCTCCCGTTAAATAGTTATAGAGAATCTTTTCCCATTTTTTTGTAGATCTATGCTTATTAAGCACAGATTTATCATCCTTGTTGCTTGTTTTGTAATGTTGTTATAATGTATAACATTATTCCATGGTCTAATATCTTGGTTCTCGGTACTCAAAATAATGTAATAATAAAATGCCCTGACCAAGTAATCAATGACTAAATTTAAGGATGGTAAACCACATGGGTTATGATTTAGCATCCTAAGGAATGAGAAGATGTAGATTAACCATAAGCTCAAGTGATGCATCAAATTATATTAGAAAAATCATAGGTGATGGATCAAAACTCATTACAAAAATCATACAATATCGAACCTCTTGTTTAGAAAACCTTGAAAACCTCAAGCCTAAGTTGAAATGGTATGCAATGCAAAGAATGATGTTAACATTGTTTATAACAAAAGACACAATATCAAAATGTATCTTGACCATTCAAGTCATTTCCGGATTGCAAGAGTGCTTTAATTACATTTGTTGCCTTTTCGAGGATTGGGCTATGCTGGTGAAACTTGAGCAACTCATTCATACACATATATCTACTCCAAGCTACTCTTTGCATACTTTAACAACAATATTACAAAATGGGCTCTAAGATCTATATGAAACTTGAAAAGAGGATCCAACCAACTTAGAATGATGAGGCTGATATGATGAAGGTGCTTAATTATCTTTTTGTGAATTGAGAGCCTATATACTGAATTCAAACATTAAAAGAATCCGTTTGAACTCGCTCTCTCTCCTATATCGTGCTAGAGTTAATACGAATTGATAGAACGTTATGACGGTTTTATATTATTTAACATGGTCGATGATATCAAGGTCACTAATCTGACATAAGAAAAAGGAACACATGGGAGTTAGGGACTAGCTAGATATGGCAAGATTCGTTTTGACAACCGGATGCATAAAGGACATACCGTTGCTGCCACGAGATTAAATGACCACCGTCAGATCGTGCAAGCCTGCAAGATGGATCCGCCAGAGAGAGAGAGAGAGAGAGAGAGAGAGAGAGGGGGAGGGAGGGAGGGAGAGAGGGAGAGAGCCATGAAAGTCGTTTACTGTCAAATGAGTGAGAACATGAAAGCTTCTCTTAACTTCAACCGTGTGAGTGCGCTTTGTTTCTTTTTGGCATCTAGGTGGTTACCCGTCCATATATAATGTAACCACACCTTCTAGTGCATGTTGTTGTGATAGTGTCACCACTCTCATGCTTTGATAGTCACCCTTCCACCCACCACTCAATGACCCATTTGAGCCTACTGTCTCATAGGCTTATTTACCCACATCACAATTTACACATGATGTTGTCTCTATAGTACTTCTTACCTTACCATATACCTTGGCATGTGAGATGTAAATATTGTACCATCAAAGATGCACCAATTTCCCAAGGATATAGGTGGACATGCATTAAACCTAGCCAACCTTTTCCACCTTAAGACGGGGTGAATGATAAAATGTAGGCCCATTGCTTTTTCAAAGTTTTTCATTGTTGTTTCAAAAATTGGAACCAACTTGATATGAATTTGGCAAAATGTACATTGCTTTCATGATCTCTTGAGAGGGGCCTTAAGCTTACCTACTTACATAGTCCAATCCTTCATAAAAAGCAAGATTCCATTTGCCAAGGGGATCAAAATCTTCTTAATTACAATAGAAAGATTAAATGTACTTAGTTTATCACAAGTGAATTAGATTTTTTATAAGTTTGCATCTATTTGATGAAACATGAGGAGACTATAGAACAATTTTACAAAGGTATGCACTTGGCATAACATTCTTTAAAATTTGGAATGCTAGACTATGGCACACTCTAGAGCAAATCCAATTTATGGCCACTCAGGTCATCCTTAATATACTCAAAATATATGCAAGAGTATGATTAAACACATAGTGATATTGCAATGCCCCTGTTTACAATAAAATGTAAGTTCATGCTTGTGCAGATAAGTTTGCATATGGTAATACTGGGGCTTTAATTCAAAATTTGATAGAAACTTGGATTCATGAGACAATGTACTTTCAACTTCAAGGCTCTAGAGCCATAGCTAGCATAACCATGTTTCCCAAAGTGATATGATGACTTTACCTAAAAACATCTATGCTACAATGACTAAGTCTTGCACCATTTATCTATCTCATACACATGTATTTGTAATTTTCCAAGCTTGTGTTACAAAACAAGACAACTACCATCCTAGCCATATCCAATACCTTCATCTTGCTCTTCTCATTTACAAGCCTGAGGCTCAAGAACCTTCGAGATTTATCAATATCGAAAAAGGCTCAGGGGAAGTTAGACTAGAGATGCATTAGAAGCGTTTGTGCACTCTTGTGCCTCCAAAGTGAAGGAATAGGGGAGTTGGATAAGAAGTGGTACATGCAATTAACATCCCTATTGTACCAGCTCAAGTCTAGGTGCCCTTATGTTTTAAAAACAATTTTGATATGACAAATACTAGCTAGGATTATTTTGAAAGGTTAAGCATATCATGTCATGCAACTACTAGAGTTTGAACATCCTTATGATGTCTTGAGACTTTAGTAGGTGGGCATTAAATCAATTGCCCAGGAGGGATTGTCCAAAATGAGTAAACCCTCTTGTGATGGGACTATTTTTTGCATAACATGCTATTTTGCAATAGTTAGAATAAATTCCTTACTTATGTTGAAGATATAACATATGTTGAGTAAAGAAAACAACCTATAGTCAAAGTTCTACAATGGATAGGTTATTAGAATTTTGAGGGGAGAATGGGTTAATATTTGGTGTTTCTCAAGAGGAGAAATTAAAACAAGATGATATCTAAGATAGTCTAGGTGAGTGAAAAAGGATAGCTAAACTTGACCAAATTGAAAAATGCTAACATTATTTAAGAGCCCATTTTATAAAGGTCTTGTTCATGGGAAGAATTGGTTGAGGGGAGCAAGTATGTCCTAGCTAAGAAATATCATTTTCTTATACTAATAGGGCATCACCCTTACTATGAAGCTCAAGACAAAGAATAAAAATGGTAAATTAGTCCAATAAAAGCTTAGGATGCCTATATATATATATATATATAATTTTATTTGTTCTAAAGTTCTTGGGAAGAAACTTTCCACGACTCTTAACAAGTCCTACAACTAAGCTTTCATATCCACAAAAGAGGATTATGGTTCGAAGAAACCATAAAGATCCTTATAACTTAATCACTTGAATTTAGGGGAATTCAATATTTCCAAGGAAGGATTTTGATTCAATTTAAGATGTCAAAGTAACCCAAGGGATAGAATTCTCTTCAAGAGACTACTAAGGCTAATGCCTTCCATAAGTTCATAACTTATTCAAGTCAAGAAAAACGTCATGTTGGAGGGATTGACACCTAGAATGGATTTTGATGTATAGATTGTATTTGAAAGATTATTTGGTACATTAGAAAAGACTAATTTGGATGAATTTGTACTCTAATCTAAGGTTATACCAACACAAGTTAAGATTTTGGATGCATAGAAGAATTGGTTAAGGGGATCAAGTACATTCTAGTTAAGGAATATTATTTCCTTCTACTTATAGGGTGTTTCCCTTACTATGAAGCTCCAAACGAAGGATAAAAGGGGGAAATTAGTCTGATAAAGGCTTTTCTTCCAAAGTTCTTGCAAAGAAACTTCCTAGAATTCTTAATAAGTCATATAGCTAATCTTTCATATCCACAAAAGAGGATTATGGTTTGAAGAAACCATAAAGATCCTTAAGTTAACCACTTGAATATAGAAGAATTAAAGATTTCCAAGGTAGGATTTAGATTCAATTTGAGATGTCAAAGTAATGAAAGGGACTAAATTTTCTTCAAGAAAGTGGGCTAACAACTTCCATATGCTCATGATGACTTAGTCAAGTCAAGCAGAACCTCATGTTGGAGGGAGGAAACCTAAAATGGATGTTGATGCATAGATTGTATTTGAAAGAATGACACGCAATCAAGTACATTAGAAAAGACTACTTGGATGATTGTGTACTCTAATTCAAGGTTATGCCAATATGTGTAAAGCTTTTGGATGCATTAACCACTTGAACTAATGAGAATTACACATTTGCAAGAGAGGATTCAAATTCAATTCAAGATGTCCACGTAACCCAAGGGACTAAATTTTCTTCAAGAGACTAGGCTAATGCCTTCCATAAATTCATGTGATAACTTAGTCCTCATGTTGGAGGGAATGACACCTAGAATGGATTTTGATGTATAGACTACAAAAACTATTTGGTACATTAGAAAATATTGCTTGGATGATTGTGTACTCTAACTTAAGATTATACCAAAAAAGGTTAAGCTTTTGGATGTGATACATGTATGGGTACGTGTTTTGTGTGTGTAACATTTTTGTATTTGTAGATTCCTAGTGAATTTTTATGATCCATCACTAGTTCCTTATTCAAAATTCTATAAAAGACCCTACTCTTGTCATTTTTTCATTGTCATTGAACTCTTTCAATCTCCTTAGTAGAAATTCCCTCTACTAATTTCTTCCTACTCTATAATATGGTGCCTAGTCTCCTTGAATACATGCTTGAGCTCTTAAGGCCACACAACAAAAGGATCACCAAGATCAACCTTTAACAAAATATTTATCCATGGTGACTAATGAATATACACCTTGTAGCCTACACAAAATGGAGCACCTATTGTCCTTCACAACACCTTGTAGCCTACACCATGGAGGACCTATTGTCCTTCACAACAAACATTATTGATATAATAACAAATTGGTTCTTTTGTCCTTGTCCACAACATTAATAAGGGAGAAAGTCTTATACAAAACCTTTCACAAAATTAAAGTATTGAAGAATGAAGACATGACCTTCAAGATGGTTGAAGAGAAAAGAAAATGCATTAGGTCAAGAAAACATCAAGAAAACACCTTTCATGTGGATGGTGGATTTTGGTTTTAATGCAAGATTTTCCTAAAGGAATCCTTGTCCTTAGTATATTGCTAGAGGCTAAAGCTTAGAGTGATCAATAAGGTTTTGTGTGAGAAACCTGTTACCTACTTTAGCACCATCCCTCTACCACTCTATTGCATGCCAGTCAAGCATGTAAGAAAAGAGAAAACATGTCCATCTCCCTCACTCAAATGGAATGTCTAAGGAAAATAAAATTGGCACCATAGAGTTGGAATATGCTGATGTGGTTTGAATAAGAAATGCAATTTGGTCAAATAACAGAAAACCTTTCACTTTCTCCTACATAGGTTAATGCTAGGGTCATGACTGACTTTATAGCGATGCTAAGTGGATTATCAAAGCCCCAACAATGTTCTCCCTTCCCAATCTCAAATAGATATATGATTCTTATTGTATGGTAGAGATGTTCTTTATTTTCTTTCTAGAGTGCCTCTACTGAGCAATGGTTCACTCTAATGATGAATGAGACTCATGTCAGCTTGCACTAGTTTCTCTTTGTGGGAAAAGGCTTTTAATTTTCCTTGGTTGCTTTAACAACAAAGAAATATTAGGTGCCCACCCACCAATGAGTTATGTTCCTAGAGACTCTTGTGGTGCTATGCAACATGATAAGAAGGCATATATTCTCTAGGATTGAAGGAAGGGGCTGTCCCAAATATTGAAACTCTATGATGCTAATGGTTTGGAGCTATGCATGGAAGTCAAATTTTCTCAATATCCCAATGCTTGTTATTTTTCAGGTATTTGGGACATTTTTTTGGTGAATTCCCTTAGAATGTTGGATCTGAAGCAAATCTTATGGATCATCTAGCCTCAAGCCCTCACATAGGCATTGAGTTGCAAATAGCACCAACTCTACCAAAGAGCTCCACTTCTCAAAAGGATATCTAGAAGCCTTCATATGTGGCAAGATATTCTTAGGCATAAAATAATAATGTTGTTAATGCATCAACTAGGTGATCTAACCTCAATGACTTGGAGAAAGTATCTCTCAAATCTATGTAGCAAAAGGCACAATTGAAATAGTGACTCATAAAAAAGATACATATAGTTCCTTTTTCTATAAGTTGCATGCATGAAACTAAAGAGATTATGCTCTTGCCCAAAAATGATAAGCAACTTCTCTTGTCTCAACAAGTGACCAAACTGATAAGCAACTTCTCTTGTCTCAACAAGTGACCAAACTGAAAGTTGCCCTTAGAAACTAACATGTAAACCTCTTATTGTTTTGGAGGAACATGTTAAGTGTTCTAGAAGAGATGGTGGAGGATGAGTGCTTTGACCTATACCTCACTAGAGAAGAGTAGGCTAATAAGGAAAGTATCTTGCATGTCTTAGAATATGTGTTGGCTTTTCTCTCCTAAGAGAAAGTTGGCATTGTGCTATTCTCAAAAGCTATAGACTTAACAAAATTGCATTGTAGGAGATTGAAGCTAGGAATGGAAGACTTCGTTTCAAGAATATCATACCATTTTTAATGCACAAGCAAGGGTAGATGGTGGCACCTTGTAGGGATACAAAGGTTTGATTTGAAGGAGTGTAAGAAGGTTAACCTAGTATGCTTTTTCTACTTCTTGGAAAATTTCAAAATATGGGATAACTAGCATAAAATTAGCTAGTTTTCTACTTCAAGGCTGGATATACTTTTGCAATAAGAAAATTACCCTTTGATGTTACACTTGCATGGTGGGAATCTAAAATTGTGCAAGTAATGAGCACTCAACAAGATGTAAAGTGGGGCATTCATAGTATATTGACATCTTGAGTATCACAACTACATGGGGTCCTAAATTCGAATGCAAACATGGCCTTGGAGTATGTGGATGTTTCCATTTCGGAGAGAAATCCATTTTTTATATGGGATATAATTTAGCAATTAAAAACTTACCCTTTAATGTTACACTTGCATAATGGAAATTTAAACATGTTCAACTAATCAGTTAATGAGCAACCAACCACATGCAAAGTGAGGCATTCGCAATATATTGATGCCTTGAGTATCACAGTTGCATGGGGTTCTAAGCTTAAATAGAACATAAGCATGGATTCTGTGACTATCAGCACATAGGAGGGAAAATCCATTTTTGAGTAGCATGGCAAGCCAACACTAGTGAGTAGGAAAATGGCCTGTAACAAAAGCCTCTATTGGTGTTCAATGTGCAAAGTCAAGAGGCATAAAATTTAGACAAAAATATCAAACTCATTAGGGGAGGATAGTTCATTAAAGGATCATCTAATCCTACTATATTAGCCCAGATGTAGAGTTGGGATAGGCCCAAAAACTCATCCTCAATAAGTTTATGCATGTTAGAGAGCACCTATGCAATTTCAATTACTATTTCTACTAAATTAGCTAATCTTTTACTATTTCTCTTTGTAGCTATATGGAGGGCTTTAAAGGTATGTTACTCACAACAAAGTACATCCTATTATATGAAAAAGAAATTCAACTAAGATTATGGATTTCTAATTGATGGTATAGAGTTGAGAGGCCTAAGGCTTCAACATACTTGAAGATGGTTGGTTTTCAATCTTCAAGTGCACTAGTGATCATTGGGCATAAGTGATCAACAGCAACAACATTCTACCATAAATTTTAGGGACATGATGTTGTTCTACAATACCATATACCAAAAATGACCTACTGACATGGAGATCACCAGCTCCTTTTCAAGTGGTTATTTCAAGCAATTCAGGCTCTGACCGTCATCTATTCAGGAATATCAACAACATTTGCATGGCCTACATTTGCAAAGGATCACAACAATGGCCTTAGGAAGGCTAGTTCCTTTGATAGCCACCTTATGAAGTGAAATGAGGATGAAGCCATAGAAGATAAATTCATGCAAGGGCATATGGCAACGCCTCATGTAAGGGGTCCTATGACTAGGAGTGCCACAATGGAATTAGCAGATTTACACCATGTGCTAGATTAGGTTGAGGTGGAAAAAATCAAATTATTGTTAGACTAGCATAATACAATTGTCAAAAAAATTTAGAGGACACAAAAATGGTGAAATTTAGTGAACAAGTATCTTTGAAGGCCATAGATCTATTGAGGATCCAAATGGAGAGGATTCCACAACACAATAGATATTTGACAAAGTGGTTAGCTTCACAGTAATCAATGTTGGATGTGCTCCGAGTAGGGTCTATAGATAGAGATATAGACCCTCACTCAATTGAGATGAATTGTGTTGATTTCTTTACATTAATTCTTGTGTTGTTTCATGTTCATGTAGTGTGGTTGACTGAATACTTAAATGCCTTTTATGCACTACAAATTGATATTGAGCTACAAAAGAATATAGTCATGATAGAGATGATGCATAGAGCTTCGGGAGGGAAAGAACCTTGTTTCTTCCCTTTAGCACCACCTTCTCTAATGCCAATTTATGTAGATAGCATAACTTTGCTAGGAAGATGTATTGCATGTGAGGTGTTATTTTGAATTACCAAAGCCAAATGTTAGTAGCTATGCCATGCAAGCACACTTGCCATGCCATGGAATTTATATCCCCTTGCACTACAAGGAATCATTGTGTGCCTTCCTTTTGTTCAATGGAAATTCCATTAAGTGCACCACAAAGTGTGGTCTAGAATATGTAGGTAACCCAAACACTAGTACTATTGCTTATGATAGTTAATATTACTAGATCTGTAATAGTTACAAGTATTTCATTACTTATAAGGCTATATTAGTGACCTTATTGGTAATATATATGCTATCAATTAGCATACATGCTACTTATCTTATATGTTGGCTTGTTAATAGTTAACCTACACACTAGTTAGCATATATGTTAGCTAGTTGACTGTTAGCATATATATTACTTCTTAATAGGTAGCATATATGTTAACTAGTTAACAAATAGCATATATGTTGGCTTGTTAGCACTTGATGTGTACTTGCTAGTTATATTTAGCTAGTAATAGATAGCCTATTTGCTAGAAAGCATATATATTATGTAGTTAACAATTAGCACACATGATAACTATGCTAATTAGTTTATATCTTAGCTAAATAATAGTTAGAATACATCTTAGATAGCATCTATGCTAAGTTGTTATTAGCCATGATATATGCTAACTACAATAGCTGGTATATGTGTTAACTTGTAAACAAATAGCATATATGTTACCTAGCATGCGTTAGCCAGTTAACAACTAGCACATATGCAAGTTAGCATGTATGATAGTTAGTTCACAACTAGCAATTTTGCTAACTATGATGTATTAGCTAGTTAATAATTAGTGTATGTGCTAGTTAGAATGTATCTTAGCAAGTTTAGAACTAGCATATATGCTACTTATGATAGTTAGGACATATGTTAAGTTGTTAACATTTAGCATTCATGCTAGTTAGCATATTGGTGCACTTGTTAATAGCTATCATACATGCTAGTTAACATGTATATTAGCTAGTTAATAGCTAGCATATATAGTAGCTATGATTGTTACCATTTATCTTAACTTGTTAACATGTTGACTACCATATATGCTAGCTATGACAATTAGTATATATGTTAACTTGTTAATCCTTAATGTATATGCTAGTTGCCATATATATTAGCTAGTTATCAATTAGCATACATGCTAACTATACTAGACTTTAGCATATGTGTTAGCTTATTAATAGCTAGCATACATGCTAGTAGCATATATGTTAGCTTCTTAAGAGCTACATACATATACATGCTAGCTTCTTAAGAGTTAGTATAAATGCTACTTGGCATGTATACTAACTAGTTAATAGCTAGTATATATGCTACATATAATAGTTAGCATTCTCATTTGTTATTCATTTTCTTTTGTTCTATGTTAACATTCCTATTTATGTTGTATTTGGTCTTTGTAGATCCTCTAATACATAGCTCTTCTAGAAGAACGAAATGCAAGATTGTGTTGTCACTTGAAGGAGTTGAGAGTAGCCTTCACACATCCTATGTAGATTTTGGGCCTATCAAAATAATACTCCTAAGAATGTCTCTACTCCTATGAAGCATGTCTCTACCATGTCACAGAGGTGATATATAGGAGCTGAAGGGCTCTACCACAGAGTTGTCTCGGTCATTAGAAATGGTACAATGTGTGGAGGAGGGTGAAACAAATGACAATCCCATCCATGAACTGGATGGCCTTGAGACATAGATCGTGGATAAGAGAAAGTAATGCTATCCTCCAAGAGTTGGGTATGCATGGATGTGGTTACAACAATTGGGAAAATACATAGATTGGAGATCGCTCACCATTGGCTTATTACCTTTAGGTCAGATGGTTAAAAAGAAGGATAGTGAGGCAATGATGATCCAAGCTTCTCTAGAAAAGAGAGGGAAGTCCATTTCAAGTAGATTAAGTTCCTAGAAACAATAGTCACCCTCTGCAAGTTGGGAGAGCTCCTACGTGTAAAAAGCTTTGATAGCTATTCTATTATATGTTGTTTCCGATTATCTATCTTTTCATCCTTCTATCTTTCCTCCTCATGGAGGTGGTGTCTTTGTACTTTCAATAGTTATAAGGTCATCTTCTTGTTTGTTCTATTCAAATTTTCAAACTATAATATAGAAAATTATCTTTACTATTTTTAAGTAATTCATTTTTAAGTTTGATGTATAATGTCTATGTCCTACAACTCTCCTCACAAGAAATTATTTGCTTGATATTAGCACCACTTAAGTGATGTAGTTGCTTCCATATCTCTATATTATTGTGGAATCTGACTATGGGAACTCCATACAAGTTGTTTGAGTTCCCCCAATTATCTCTTTGGGCTCCTATGTTGGTAACAATAGTGTGTTCCATATAGTCTTTAGAATTCTATCTACACTAAGTATATAAAAAGACAAATATTTGAAGAAAATGTTGGTTTTCACATTGTGTCTGCATAGCGACACAACATCCGTCCCCTTTGAACCTACACATTCTCTGATATGTGCCACATGGTTATATTCATCTTCTATTCCTACATCTTTATCAACCTCTTGATCATCCAAGTCAGCATAAACCTATTCTTCATCGTGTAAGTGTTCTTCAATTGGTTCATTTACATTCCGTCTGTTTAAAATATTGATCCTCTTTCCTGTAATAGGAATCTTCAAATCTATACCATCTAGCTCACACAAAGAATACATCGCATTATCGTGAACATGCTTCACAATATAAGGACCAAACCATCTCTTAGAGACCTTTCTAAGTATACTATGTTGAGTGTCAAGACTACTATCATAAGCTAACACCCAATCTCCTTTCTCAATGGGTTTTGAACGAAGCCTATGTTTCTTGTCAAACCTATCTTTATTCTTCAACTTGGCATCTTTTAAATGCATGGTTGCAATCTCGATGTCTTGAGGCCTTCTTTCTAGCTATAGAATCCACAAAGAAAGAAGATCGTCCATGTGCATATCATTCTCCCAAGGTAGCATACTCCAAGTAGTAATAACACCCACAATAAGCATAACAAGCTTTTGGCCATACATCAACTCAGCAAGCATATATCCAGTCACTGTACTATATGTAGTGCAATCAACCCATAAAGCATATGGAAGTAGCCTGACTACTCACTCTCAAATCTTATCTCTACATGCATTGGCTAAAGCTTTCATGATAGGTGAGTGTCCGTGTCCACTTTTATCATTGCCTTCAAGGTTGTATGCTAAAGTGAGAGTAAACTTTATACCCAATCTCAAGAAGAATTCCCTAGCTTCTTTTGCATCCAACTCTCCTCAATTTGTTGTTATCTTTCCAAAAACAACCATAGTGGAAAATAACATCTTTCAAAAGAAATTTATATATTGTACTTGTAGCCTTTGTTCTCAATGCCCAACCTTCCACTTGATTTGTTAGATATTTCTTGGTAAGTAAAATGTATCGCATTTGCCAAACTCCCATTGGCATAGTCACCAAGTCAACCACCCATTTGTAATGCATGGCTAATGGATAGGTAGGATGTAGACCATCATGATTGATGCCAAGAGGCATATTCCATGGTGGATTCCGTGAGGTTTTGCGGTGGATTCCGTAAAATTATATTTGTTGCCAGGGCTCATACACAAGGTGGATTCCTTGTGCAAAAAGTCGATGGGGACGCCTGTCCTTTTCGAGCATCTTGTTAATTTAATGTGCAAGTGGGTGATTCCATAGCAGGTGATTCCGCAAAATACATATTTAAATTAATAGACATTTATGAGTTTAGAGTGGACACTCGTAATAAATTAAGGTTAGGATTGAGTTCTAACTAATTTACTTATTTTGTAGCAAAATATTGCTAGGTATTCACTTTTTTCAGTTTAATTTTATTATTTTCTAACAATTGTGAATGCTTCAGTTGATGTGTAGAGCAGGCAGCGGTGGCACTGTGGAAGCACTGTGGGCGATAGCGTGTATTCAAGTTATCTAGAAGAAATTATCATTTTTTATGGGTGCGCATCTTAAGCGTGGCATCAATATTTATTTTAACGCACTTATTTATTGAAGCTCTTGATATTTATTTATTATTTTGTATGTGCATGGATGCACGATTTAAATATTTGTATTGTATTTGGGCACTGCACGACTCTTTGGGTGCCCAATAGCTTTAATTCTTTAGTGGGACAAAAGCAAACACAAAAGCTAAAGTGTGCTAATTGTAAATTGGGCTATTTTCTGAGCTTGGAGATGAATAATATATCAAATACATGCTTTATGGAGCGCTCACACAAGGCATGGGGGGAGATTGTACCCAATTGGTCTTTTGCTTCATGTTGTGCAAGTCTTCTCTCTTGTTTTTTGTGCAAAAGTAGAGTTCTTTAGTTCTTGGGGACCTTCCGGCGCTCACTACATGCGCATACAGCATCTGATCTATGCACCAATGATATCGCACATTGGAATACTTTTGGCAAGTAGCACAAGTCTCCACAAACTGCAACACATCTTTATATATATCTTTCCACCAATATCTTTCTTTGATCTTCATAAAAGTATTCCACATATTGGACCAACCCATAAACTCTCATGAAACTCTTTAATAATTTGTTATTGATTCTCCTTATCACATCTTACCCTTTGTGGAGTCCTCTTTCTTTGCTTTGGATGCTTCCATAGATGGCCATTCTTCAAGAAATACTCATATGATTTTCTTTCACCATAACAGAAACGAGTCATAGACGCGCAAAGTCGGGTGCATCTATCATTGCGTCTATATACGCCTATAAAAGAGCGTGTAAATAGATGCAAATTTTGCATCTATATATCTGCACAGATAAATGCAAACATAGATGTGAATATAGACGCGATTTCAGATGCGTAATTATTAAACCACCTAAAATTAGACTTAGTATAATTAAAAAACTAGAGTTATTAATTATTTTTTCATTGCTCTCTAATGAATGGCAGTTCCTCCAGTTGACAAGCCTGATATAATTAATTAGCGGCAAGCAACACAAACCTTATTATACAATTAGTAGCAAGCATTGCATGTATCTCATAATTTCTCTACTTGAAGAAGATAAAAAATACTTCCTTTTTATTATGAAAATTTCAATTTAGCTTTAAACTTGACTATTGATTCTTGAGTATGTACATGTGTATATGATATTTTCCATAGACTTAAGAATACACATCGAATCATTAAGCGAATTAAGTATGTTAGAGTGAATGATCCATCTCATCTTCAATGAGATCAGCCCTTGGTAAACTATCTACTTCTAGGTCTATGTTACCAAGAGGTAATGAAACAAATAAGTCTATCCCACTATCAGATGTATTGCTATATTGCTCAATAACTTCATCATCATCAACCACATTATTTTCCTCTTCTGGGTTTCCTTGAACATCCTTGCGAGGTTCATCTTGTACTATATCACGCATATAATCCATTATGGTGTCATCATGTACATCATTATTAATTGTTAGATTGTCATCTGCTATCTCTATGTCGGTAATATTACCATATATTGGTTTTGAACGATTAGATATAGGGATGACATACCACCATCGATTATTGTTTACCATTGGATGATACATAACCTGTATTTGAAAAACAAAATCAAGAAACTTAAATACTTATTATATTGTGTATATGTATCACATGCATACATATAAAAAATTTAGCTTTTATATATATACCTACTCGCATTGTTGAGGTAGTACTAATGTGTCATTCTTGTTTTGGTGAAATTTTGTAGAGTCAATGATTACAAAACCACTTGGATGACGTCTGATTGTGCAATGCTCACCATTTGTTACCACTTCTTTAAACCACTTCACATCCAGTACATATATAAAGAATCGTCTCAAGTCAAGCTTCAGAATATATTGGATCAAGCCACAATAACCTTCCATGGTACCATTGGAATCCTCAAAGTGAGCAAGGACACCACAATCTTGGGTATTTCTCTTTTCATCTATACATTGAGTTCGAAGATGTTTACCCTCACACCAAATAGCATTGAATAATATGAACTAGTAGGAAAAGATTAAGATCAAACATGTGAATTTATTAATAAAATATAACTAGAAACAAATTAATTGATAGTATGTCTCACCTTTGATAAGCTACCTCGTGCGTATTCCCACTCTTCTTGAGATATATTAATTCCCTCCTCTTTTTCCATTCTCTCCATTTCCTCATGTAACCAATCTATATCAATATGACGTGGGAGCGCATTTAGATGATCTGGAAAAGAGACATTATGTCCATATCTGGTGCGAAATGCTTGTCTTTTGCTTTTTCTTCTTGCCCTTACTTCATTATATAGTGTCATCCATTTGCTCATTACATCACTATTGAGCACACAAAAACTATTTAACTTACGAAGTTCTTTTGTTAGCACTTTACTCCTTCCAATTCAGAGATATAAACAAGGGATGATTGCACTAACCAACCCTCAGCCATGCTTTCCTCAGGCCGTGCTTTTTGCCTCACAAAATCTTTCAAGGTTTTCATGAAGCGCTCAAGAAAAGACATCCACCTTGCATGAACTGCCCCACAAAGTGCGATCTCATCAATCAAATATACGAGTAAATGTAATTGAGTAATCAAAATGGAGCGAGGAAAAATTTCCTCCACCAAACAAACCACCTCAATAGATAATACTCGAGCATCTTGCAATGTGCTTGGATCAATTTCCTTCGAGCTCATGTATCTATCAGGATGTATTTGACAATTGTTTATTTTTGTGTAGAAATTCAAAGAGGTTCACTACATGATGTATGCAATATATAATGAAAAAATACAATGTATACACACCTCACAGGCTCTCCCATCTTGTATATGATATCACGTACATCTTTGGATACACAATGGGATATGCTAGTAGGAAGTACGAACTGAATGTAAATAATATTCATAGATCAAATGATTAAATGAGGAAAAATTCATTATACCCCAAAGTTTATACATAGTTACTCCACTAATTACTATATTCATGGTTAGAGATACCCTTACTTGAATCATTTTGTGCCAATCATGGGACTTCAAACTAGATAGTTGCTCCACACCTCTTTTCTTTTTCTTTATGAAGGCTCCCTTGAGACATCTCATATATCTTGCAGGTGTTCGAAAGCTACATAGCTGTTCCTTCACTATTTTTTCCTAGTTCTTTGATAGCATCCAAGGTGCATGGGGTAGCTCAATCTTTCCTTTGGGTCCAATGCATGGCCAGGCTCATCTCATGTGACTAATGTTATGTAAATCCTCCCTTACATTGACTGAATCACAAGCCCCTATCAAGTGATCCCATGATGTAGATACAACATTTTTGAATATGTGCATGGGGTCCAATAGGTGATTTATCTTCAGTTCAGTTCAATACAAAAGACGAAAAAATATAGAGAACCTAACAAACAAATAATATATTATGTAAACAATTCATCATGCTAAATACTTTAAAGTCAATCGAGAGAAATATACTTCTTATCGACTCATGCCGAGTGGAGGGTGGTTGTCGGCATTAATCCATCTCTCCTTCCAATCTCGAATGGTTAGAGATTGTGGAGTCATTCCATTAGTAGGGAGAACATATTTGGCATAGTCAATAAGAAGAAATCGATGATGATTGTCATAGATAACCTTCTTTAAACGTGCCGGCCTAGAGAAAACTAGAGAGGGACCGCAAATAGGACATTCACGATATCCTGATGTGGTTAAACCTGAACAAACATGTGAATTAATAACATGCAATTGATTCAAATCTTGAATTTAAAATATAGAGTTATATACATGTACTTGAACACTCTCCATATCCTGGAAAGTCATGCATGGTCCACAACAACATGGCCTTCAAAGTGAAATCTCTAGAGGATGCAGATGCGCTTGTATCTTGCACCTCAATACCTTCCCATAACATTTATAACTCCTCAATCAATAGCTCTAAGTAAATGTTCATGTTTTTTACCTTGTGCTTTTCAGAAATCAGAAGGGACAACATTACATGTCCCTTTTTAATTGCCATACATGGAGTAATATTATAGTTCACCAATACCACTGGACATACACTATATGATGTGCTTTTGATGCCAAATGGATTGATTCCATCCATACCTAAGCCAAATCTCAAATTTCTTGGCTCTTCTTTGAAAATGGGCCACAAATTGTCTATATGTTGCCATGCCGGTGTGTCTGCAGGGATCCTCCATTTTCCATCACTTGAACGATGACTAGCATGCCATGACATGAGCTTTTCAATAGACTTACACTTGAATATAAGTTGAATACGTGGAATAATCGAAAAATATCGCAAAACCTTATGAGGCACATCTATTGACTTCATCTCCACTTTGTATCTTGATTCACCACAAACAGGACACTCTCGTGCAAACTCATGAATCCCACAAAATAAGACACAATCATTTATACATGCATGGATCTTGACATAATCAAGGCCTCCCAGAGATGTCAAGTAATGTCTTGCTTGCTCTCTCTTAGTTCGCAATTTGTTTGCTTTTGGAAGCATTTGTGATAATAATCTACATATATTTTTAAAAGTAAGTTTAAAAACCACAAACATATATTTGTGTCTGATTTCAAAATAGAAAAATTAATATTATGATTCATAAGCTAAATTGAATTGATACCTACTTCAATAACGCATTCAAACTGACATTACTCCATGCATAAATTGTTTGCAAGTTAAGTATCTCAAGGGACGCATGAAAAACGGAGTACGTACAATCTTCATACAATGGAGTAGATGATGCTACTTATAGTGGGTCATCTGGCTTCGTCGAGTGACCTTCTCCCCGAACCGATTGCAAAAATAGATCGTGTACCATGTTGTCCAAAATCTCATCCTCTACAACTTGATGGGGCATTTCATGAGGGCTACTATCATGGTCGTCAGTCTCCACTCTTCTTGAAGACTCTGCCTCCTCGCATCGACGTTTTGCAGTCTGTCAACGCTCGGGAGGGAGCATCTGAGGATGTGGCACCGCATCCTGCTCAATCACAAAAGGGAGTTACATGTACGTTGATATATATTTCAAACATGGACTAGCAATCTTAGTGTTAAAAACAATGAATACCGGTGATTTTTCTCAGTCCCATTCTCCATACATACTGAGGTGTGACATTGCAACTCGACGTGCTCGAAAAATACACCCTCGACAATGATCACACATGCATTTAATTTTTTGTTGTAGCCATGCATCGCGATTATGAAGACGTAATGTTTCATCCTCACTTGAGGATGTGCTCCTTGACTCATCAGCATGCACCGCACTAGGTGATGACGACGACATGATTAAACCTAATTCATGACAACATCAAATTTGTTATTAATATGTTTACATAAAAACTTCAAGGCATATTAATTATTCTAAGATATTCAATTTTAAATACACAAAACTTATCATAAATACATAAAAACTTATGATAAAAACTTACTATCAAAACTTATCTTAAATACAAAAACTTATGATAAAAATGCAAGCGTGCTAAATGCACGCCTATGCTTGTGTCTATTTGTGCGTCTAAATACGCATCTATTAATACGTTTACGTAAAATTAGATGTGCATATACACATAGAAATAGACGCAAACGTCAAAATTGAAAAGATACAAGTGATTTCTTTTCAAACTGCGCCTTTCCTGCATTTTTTGCGCGTTCTGGAGCTCGAGTTCAGCTGACATGTAGTCTACCTCCACTAGTCTCTTCATGACTCACCTCTTCTTTCACTTTAAAGAGACAAGAAGGGAAAGAAGACAGCTAAAGAGAAAAAAGCCAAGGAGAGGATGAAAGAGAGAACAAAAGAGAGGAGAACAAGAGGAACAAGAGGTAAAGAGAGGAGACAACAAGCAGCAAGCATCAAGAGAGAACAACTCACCAAGAAGAGGAAGAAGGGGAAGGAAGCAGCGCCACCACCCGTCCACACCAAAGACCCAAGGTGAGTCCTCTCTCTCTCTCTCTCTCTCTCTCTCTCTCTCTCTCTCTCTCTCTCTCTCTCTCTCTCTCTCTCACACACACACACACACACTCTCTCTCTCTCACTCACTTCCCCTCCCTCCCTCTCTCTCTCTCTTTATGTATTAGAATCTTTCTTTCTATGAATTTGGAGCTTTTATATCACAAAAAAATCATGGCGGTTGTCGGTCTAAGAGCGGCCGACTTACACGTCTAAGAGTGCATGTATTTTCCAAAGTAGACACAGATATAGACGCAGCTGTGTTTTCTGTTATTGCGTCTGCAGGCGCATCTCTAAGCGCGTCTATTCTCAATGATAGACGCAAGTATATACGCACCATGCTAAAAAAAAAGCTTTTGTTTTTTCCATGGTTGTGCCGCGTCTTTGAGCGCGTCTATTCTACATACTAGGCACGAGAATACACGCGCTTTGGTTAGAAAACAAAGGCTTTGACTTCGGGAAAGCATCTGAGAGCGCGTCTATTTTGCATCTCAGATGTGAATATATACATGCTAGGTCTGATAAAGAAGACCAGCTTTTATTTCTAGAATTGTACAAACATGTTACACAATAGTACAGTTTACACAATATTAGAGTTTAGCAAATTTGTCTTATTCCTGTGTTTTGTTTGCAGATGTCGCATCCTGGTTCATCTAGCAATGACCCAGATTTGGAGTGTATGAATGATACTTTTGCGTAGTTCAGCAGAGGGGTCAATGCTTTTTTTGGAGGTTTTCCTAGTAAGGAAGACTTCATGGGAGAGATAACTAGACACCTTGGCCACTCTCCCACAGCAGACGAAGTGTTCAGCATCATGTCTGGAATGCCTCTGAGGTCTTTGCTTGGCACTGCTTCCCAAAAACCAAATGTCCAAACCCCAATTACAGGTACTCCACGTGCAGCACATGTATATGCATCGGGTGAAGCACAAGCATTAGCCAATGCACGTGCATTTGCAAAAGCATGTGCATTTGTGGAAGCACGTGCATCCAGTGAGGAAGAGGATAGTTGACAAAGAGAGAGGAGGGAGAGTTGAGGGGGAGGACGAGGCTTGTGTGGGGGTTTCCTAGGAGGTGGTGAGTGATCACCCTCACCAGAAGATCACGTAAAGGAGCCTGTATGCCAGTACTATAGAGTTACAGATACTGGTGGAATCTTCCATGATGATGAAGGAAGGGATGCAATGGCGTACATGAGGAGCGTCGTGCATGCGACGTATGAAGATTGTTTCATTTACTTCAAGAATCAGAAAAGCGACTTGTGGCAAGAGGTGCTGAGGGCAGTCCATAGGAGGTACCCAAATCTTGAGGGTCAGCGATTCTCGAATGATTGGGGACGCACAAAAGTGAGGGATTTGCTTCACAACAAAAGATCCCACCTCATGACATGCGCCAAGGAGTCACTGCAGAGACAAGAGGAGGGGCGTCGCGCCTATAGCCAACCACCTATGTGCCACCGCATAGAGTGGAAGAAAGCCAAGAAGAAAGCAGCAGAGAAAGTGAAGAGTCGCCAACACGCAGAGACGCAACGCATCCAAATGGAAACTATGGGCCGATCGCATTACGGATCGGGCACCAGAGAGTCGTGGGAGACAGAGTTTGTAAGTATATTTTGATTTCTAGTTTTTAAAATTTTATATTTTTTTCAATTTCCTATATAATTTATTCTAATACATTGTGTCTTATAACTGTTTGTATATCATAATTGTTTTGCAGACTACTATCATTGGTAGGATGCCTACTCTTAGAGAGGCAGGTTACCATCGAGGCCATAACCGCGTAGCCACATGGCTTCACTTCTATGAGGAGGGTCTCATCACTAAGGAGCAATACAACTGGTCTATGAGGATTTGACAGCTAGAGGAGGTATATTTTTCTTACTTTCCTATTAAAAGTATGGCTAATTATAACTTTTTCTTTGCAATTGTATGTAAGCAACCTTGATCTTTTGTGTGTGTAAGTGATGTTACAACTATATATATCATCTCTCACTTGACTTGGGTCTCACCTATATATACTAACTCTACATCAATATGAATCATTCTTTGGGAGCATGTCTTGTGTATCTCTCTCGTACTCTGTCTCTCTCTCAACATGGTATTAGAGCTATGGATGCGTAGCAACAACAAGGAAGATAAGTTGTTTCATTGTTTATACTGGATTGAATTCTTTGCACAAGTGATGATTTGATACATGAACTTGTTCAAATTAGAAGTATTAGTTAATTTTGTCTTTAAAAACAAAACCTATCAAAACCGCTTGTCAATCGGAGTTCTGGATCAAAAGTTATGACAGTTCACGATTCAAGACAACAATTCTACTTGAATCTACGATTCTTTGTTTAAAACTATAATTCTAATTACGGTTCATTAATCCCTAATTACAGATCGTTAGTCACTCATCTTCGTTAATGACGTTGATTATGACAAGCAAATATCTTGCTATTTTTAGCGATGTTTTACTCTCGTTCACGTTCTTTGCTCGACCGAAATAGCACTTTTCTTATACGTGTCATCTCGTCTTGCACGTTACGTCTCTCTATTTCGGGCTATTCATGGTTTGCAGATTCTATGATCTCATCTTATTTGTTTTCTCTCAAGATACAGGCATGGCCAATTGCGTGATTGTTAACGGATATCCGTCTGGCCAACGTTTGGTTCCCTTCTTCCAAGGACAAGACTTTCCTGGGTGGAAAGTAAAGATGATGCTAATTCTTGAAGGTGACGAATTATTTGATATTGTTTTGGGTGACCTGTCTTGCCGAGTTCAACCTATTGATGTGATGAATGACAATTCTCTGATTACTGATGGCCCATAATTTGAACAATGGAAAATTGATCATATTGATTGGATTCGTCGTGACAAAGCGGCTCGTCATTATATATTGTCTGCACTTCCTGAATCACTTATGTTGGATGTCTTTCATCTGGAAACCTCTCATGCTGTTTGGGAGTATCTTATCTCAACGTTTGAGAAGAAATCGATCACTGAAATTTTATATCTCCAAACTCGTTTGAAGAATCTTCAATATAAGGTTGGTACTTCTATGCACTCTCATATCGAGGCTTTTAAAGACATTATCAATCAGCTTGGTGCTGCCAGCGCTCCTGTTGCTAAAAATCAAACTGTTACTCAACTTCTTCATACCATCAAAGATCCTTTATATGACAATATCATCACAATTTTGTCTAACAAGGATGATATCCACTTTGACAAAGCATGTATATCTCTTATTGAATATTCTTAACGTTATGAGCATCATTTGGAAAAATCTGATGCTGTTTTGGTCACTCGCGAACAAAGGGATTTTGATGTTGCTTTTGTTGCTCGCAAGCATCCCGCTTCACGTTTTTAGTAGGGTGGATGTCCTAATCAAGGTGGTAAATCTTCTCCTCTTGCTTATCCTAACAAACATTGTTCTTATTGTGATAAGAAAGGCCATGTGGCTTTTGATTGCTGGGCACATCAATATGATGAGGAGCATGGAGTTACTACAAAGCAACCTCGCTCGTTCAAAATTTTTCCTCGTGATTATTGTGCGCATACAGATCATCCATATCATCGTTGTTATAAACGCATATATGATGAAGAATGTTCTAAAGCTTATATTGTTCAACAAGCTACAACTGATGATGATTATACTCATCAGGAGCTCAATTTCGTCCATCATGATATCTCTCCAGAAAAGGTACTTCATGTTCATGATGGTTCTCTATTCATCGTTGATTCAGGTGCCACTGGAAACATGACATACCAATCGCAGTGGCTTCACAATTATCATTCTCTTCCTGTCAAGAAGCTTGTTTACCTTGCAGATGATACAACTTGTCATGTCAAAGGAGTGGGTGATTTATGTCTGGGGACTGTTTCATCCACTAGAATATTAAGAGGAGTTCTTCATGTTCCAAATTTGCAAAGAAATCTTCTTTCTGTTGCTCGTCTAGTTGATCTTGGTTTGTTTGTTGGCTTTGATCATAATAAATGTCGTATAGAGAAAGACGAACATACTATAGTAGTGGCTCCTTGGCATGGTAATCTATTTGAGCTATCATTGAACGATACGGTTGCAAATGTTGTTACTGCCCCTCGAGATGCACATTGCAAATTATGGCATCAACGATTTGCACACTCCGATTTTGCCAAAATTCTTGATCTTCATTGTCATGGTCTTGTGCAAGGTATGGATCTTAAATCTCATCCACGTATGGGAATATGTGAGTACTGTGTACTTGGAAACACCATCGTTCTCCTTTCCACACTTCTACGTCATCACATTCTTGTGCTCTCTTGGATTTGGTTCATACCGATATTTGCGGTCCTTTTCCTGCCTCAAAGTCTCAATATCGATATTTTATAACTTTCATTGATGATTTCTCACGATACACACATGTCTATCTTCTTCGACATAAGTCTGAGGCTTTATCTATATTTAAACAATACAAGATAAGTGTGGAGATTCAAACTGGATTCTCTATTAAGACTCTTCGTAGTAACAATGGCAGTGAATATGTATCCAATCTATTTGATGACTTCTGTAAGGATCAAGGTATTCATCATGAGTTTACACTTCCTTATTCTTCTCAACAAAATGGTGTTGCTGAGCGAAAAAATCGCACTATTCTTAATGCTATACGTTGCATGCTTATACACTCTGGTTTGTCTCGAAAGTTTTGGACTGAAGCACTTCTAATAGCCGTTTTTATTCAAAATTATCTTCCAACAACTGCACCTGCTGGTAAAATTCCTATAACAATTTGGACAGGGAAGACACCTTCAGTCTCTCACTTTTGCACATTTGGCTGCATTGCTTATATTCATGTGCCCAAGGACACTCGACATAAGTTGGATCCTCCAAGTTTGAAGGTTATTTTTCTTGGTTAATCAGATTATTCCAAAGGTTACAAATTTTATGATCCTTCTACTCAAAAGGTTATCATTAGTCGTGATGCTATATTTGATGAGAAGACTATGGGTGGCACATGGTCATCAGATGTTTCAAATGATACAAAGTCTTTGCTTAGTGCATTTCCTTACTTGCTTTGTGAGTCTACTAATTCTGATGATCATAAACCTCCTTCACCTCCAAAGAAGATTGATGAAAATTTGGAGATATATGTCGATCTTCCTATTGAGATAGAGCATGGATTCTATTCTATTGAATATGATGTCTTTGATGATGCTATGTTTGTCCAAGAGGATCCAACATCGTATATGGAAGCTATCAATTCGTCTCAAAGGGATCAATGGCAAGAAGCTATGCAAGCTGAGTACGATTCTTTAATCTCTAAAGGTACATGGATTCTTACTGAACTCCCCCCAAATCGTGTTCCTATCAAATGTAAATGGGTTTATAAAACCAAGACCAAAGGTGATGGCTCGTTTGATAAGTTCAAAGCACAACTTGTTGCAAAAGGTTACTCGTAGATTGCAGGAGTAGATTATCAAGAAACATTTTCTCTCGTTGTGCGCTCCACAACTGTTTGTATGCTTTTGGCTTTTGCAACACTATTTGACCTAGAAATTCACCAAATGGATGTTAAAATGGCTTTTCTCAATGGAGATCTTGAAGAAGAAATCTATATGGAGCAACCTAAAGGTTTTATGATTGCAGGAAAGGAGCATCTTGTATGCCAGCTTCATTGTGCATTATATGGATTGAAGCAAGCCTCTCGTGCTTGGTATATTAAGATTGATCAGTTCCTCACATCTAAAGGTTTTGTTGCATGTTTTGCTGACCCAAATCTTTACATCAAAAGGGAGGACAAATGTTTTATTATTCTTGCTCTATATGTTGATGATACTATTCTTGTGTCAAATAATATTACTTTCTTGGATGCTATGAAGAAGCTTTTATCGACTGCATTTGAAATGGTGGATCTTGGTGAGATACATTCTTGTTTGGGTATTCAAGTTCAACGACATCGACAACAAGGCATTCTTCTTCTTCGCCAGACAAAGTTTATTAATGATATTGTTAAGAAGTTTGGGTTGACAAATGCGCACTCTGCCAACACTCCCATTCTTTTGAGCTCTACCAAGGGTACATCTACAACACGCAATGAAGAATCAGCCATTCATCAACCTTTTGCTAATCTTGTTGGTTGTCTTCAATTTATTGGTTTAAACACAAGACCAGATATTTTATTTGCAGCTAACTTTTTGGGACAGTATTTTTCTTCCCCTTCCACTATTCATTGGAGTGTTGCAAAACGTATTCTTAAGTACCTCAAGGATACTAAGGAGTTTGGTCTTATTTATCATCGTCAAGAGGATTCTTCTTTATCTTCTTGAACTTCTCTTGACCTTATTTGATATACAGTTGCTGTTTGGGCAAGTTCACATTTATCCATGAGATCTACAAGTGGGAATTGTTTCTTTGTAAATAGATGTTTGGTTTCTTGGTCCAGCAACGATGTGTTGCGGTTTCGACAACTGAGGCCAAATATGTTGCTGCATCATTAGCAGCTTGTGAGCTAGTTTGGCTTCGACGACTACTTGCAGATTTGGGACATCCTTCATCATCTAGTACACCTCGTCGATGCGACAACCAAAGTGCTATTAGTCTTACCAAAGACTATATACAACATAGTAAATCAAAGCATATTTCTATTCATTATCATTATGTTCAACATGAAGTCAAGAAAGGTTCCATTATGGTGAAGCATTGTCCCAGTGATCAAATGGTTGCAGACATCTTCACAAAAGCTCTTAGTGAAGCTTGCTTTAGTTCATTAAGACATGCACTTGGCATTGTTTCAAGTTCTTGTCTCACTAATTGAGGCATGTATCATTGTATTCAAGAAAACTTTATAGTAAATCATTTTTGTATCATAGGTATGTGTAGGGGCTCGGGTTTTTCCCTTGTTCTCCCCAAGGGTTTTTTCACTCGCAGCCAGAGACCTTTGTTTGAGTGGGGATGCTACAACTATATATATCATCTCTCACTTGACTTGGGCCTCACCTATATATACTAACTCTACATCAATATGAATCATTCTTTGGGAGCATGTCTTGTGTATCTCTCTCGTACTCTCTCTCTCTCTCAACAGGTGAACCCTGATGTAGAGCATAGCGAGGAGGGGGATAGCGACGCCAGTAGTGATGGTGGTGCTAGCGAAGATGTTTCTTCTTCAGATTCGTAGAGGAGCACCATGCCTCCTCTATGGCCTTGTTTCCTTGTTTTTCTATTATCCATCTTTGAGCCTACTGCTTGCGGCCACGCTGTAGGTCGCAAGCACTTAAATTTCCCATGTAAATGTGTTTTATATATAATGAATACATGGATTTTTGTTTTCAGTTCTCGTGCCTTCAGATCCATTGTGTTTTTCCCAAATGCACAATTTGATGTATGGGAGGGGGAAAAAAAAAACAGAGAGCATGTGTTCTCTGTTTTTTTTTTCCAATTCTGTGTTTCACGTTTATTTGCGTGTCTAAATTGTAGAAAATGCGTGTCTATACTCGTATCTGGAATGCAGAGTACATGGGCCCATAGACGTGCTACATAATTCAAATTAATAAAAAGAAATTAAATATATTTTTTAAAAAGAAGATTTTTGGTTTTGTGATGCATGTAAAAGCGCGTCTATGCACGTGTCTACGTGCCCGTCTAATCTTCCATGTAGACGCACTTGTAGATGCACAAAAGAAATTAAATAAATAATAATTTTGGTTTTCATCTGCGCGTTTATTTATGCGTGTATATGCACGTCTAAAGCGCGTCTATTGGTGCGTGTGGATTTCCTTATACACGCGACTATAGATGCGAAATGGTATACGCACATTTAGGCGGGCTTATAGATGCGCCCATAAGATTTTCTCTCAATTAAAAAATCATGTCTAAGAGTGCGTCTAAAAGGTCTTTTTGTTGTAGTGTTGAATTCTCTTGAACTCCTAATTAGCTCATCCCTCCTACTTAGTCAAAGTGCTCAAGTAGTGGCCAATAAGCAGCCACTCACCGTCATACATGTCTTTTGAAAAGGATTCAAGAGAAGATGCATAACAATAATGATCTCATTGAATATAAGAATTGGAGTAGAAATTTGTACCAACATCATCTCTTTCAACAATCATGTATTCATCCTTACACCTAGCTCTCGATAACATGTCTACAACTAGATTATCTTTACCTACAATATGGCAAAACTATGGGTTCAAGGACTTGATGCAAGCAATCCATCATAACATAGCAATATCTAGAGTTGAGCAACTAGTGATCCGCCCCAAGCAAAGGTAGACAAAATCTGTCTCAACACCACTGATGCACCAATAAAGTATTCTTTATCAGACTTCAATCTAATGACCATTCCGCATAATTTTCTCTTAACATATAGATAGTTTCATTGTTGAGGACTTAAGACTTAACCTCTGAATTGCACAACATATTTGTTTTCCTCTTCATCATCTTGTCCAATAGCCTACCCAATTCCTATTGATCTAGTATCCACAGTAACAATGATAGGCCTTACAAACTCATAATTTACTTTTCTTAGTGTGGATGTAAATAATAACAAATGTTTTAACTTCCTCATTACTGATAGATGATTTTTTATGCCAAGAAGTGCCTAAAAATAGCCCAAAATTTTGAATTTGAGGGGAAAAATAGACTTTGTCGAAGGCGGTGGTGGCAATTTGTACGATTTTAAGCGACAATGCCTAGAAAGTGCTTAAAAGACCCACTAGACGACAATTGGTGAATTTTCATAATTTTTGGGCATGTCAAACGAGACTTTGGGAGATGCCCAGCAGTGGAGGACTTCAAGACAAACACTCAAAAATTTTCAAACTTAAAATTGGGTACTGGACGCGAGAACGGGAGTGCCCTAGAGGCCAAGGCCAAGGCCAAGTGTGAAAGGACTTTAAGGGAGCCATAGGGCATGACCTTTGGGAGCCCCAACCAAAAAAATCAAATCGTGATGAAGGGGGTGCTATTTTTTTTTCCACGCCGTGCAGGAAGAAGGCGCCATGAATCCATATGAAGGAGAGATGGATTATGGGGCCTGTCAACAACCCCCCAACTAACCAAATACATGATCTACACTCTATCTACGCTTCCAATCACCAGTCTCCGCTCCCCCACTGACTACTTGCTTGTGGATATCAAAAACCAGTCTTTCTCTCTCCTCCCCCTCTCTCCTACATAGAGGCACTTCATGTGGCAAGAATCAAGAAGAGAATCGGGTGATGGATCCTTGCCGGGGAGGCATCGAAGTGTTCCAAGTGGTTGAGGAGGCTGAAGGCTGAAGATCTATGCTGAAATCCATGGTTGGTGGGTCGATACACCGTCCCAATTAATTATTCAAAAAACCCGAAACATGCAAAAATGCAGTATGCTCTATTTTATGAAAGCTTGTTTTTTATCGTTCATGGTCTAAATGGTGTGCACATGGGCTGAAATTTTATTTGAATGTTCCTTGCATTATATTTGAGGAGTGCAATCACTCTTATGCAGAACCTATATTGATTTACAACAATTATAAATTCTCAAAACCCGAAAAAACACTATTTTTTATGAAAATTAAAAGTTTATTTGATTTTAAATGGGAAAAAATGAGTGGACATAATATAAAATAAGGAAAAATACTGAGTTTTAGTTTAAATAATCAATCATTTAAAAAAACTAGAAAATATATATTTTATATTAAAAATAAATAGAAAAAATAGGAGAAAAATAAAAAAATGGGTTTCTTATGCTAGAAAAAATTGAAAAAATAAGATCTATGTATGTGAATGTCTAACGAGGCCGAAGCATGAGGTTAAGCCTCAGTTTGGCCCTTGTCCTTTGTGTTAAAGTGCGTATTTATTGCTTTTACATACAAAAAATGACATTAAAAACCCTCTACACCTATGCAACCCAACAACATTTAAACGGTGAGGGGGAGAATGATGTTATACAATAGTTTAAGCGCTGAAATAATACAAAGTCTAATTGTTATCTTTGTTCATAACATTTAGGATGCGATTTAATTTGAAAATAATGGATCTAGCAGCACGAGGATTAGTCTTGGTGCTAGGTTCCTACAATGCAGCATTGCGTATTAGCAAAAATTCATTAAAAGGGCTATTTTTGCATGACACACAGGATGCTTTTGAATCATAGTTATTTGTGCATAACAATAAACCATTCCCTACTGCATGAATCATATACACATGGTATCTATTCCTGGCATGCATAGCAATTGGTTGAGTTATAAATGACTCACACTGGAGAGAGTAAGGCACCCAAGCTGTAGGTCTAGACGGTGGGTCTAAGGGGACAAGTAAGTGAGGACTGGTGCATTCCTCAAATGATATAATATTGGTACGAAGAGCGGAGTCTGTTTCGTATGTGTTATATGTGTTAGCGAGGCATCAAGGGGCCAATCCCTAAGGTGTAGGAGGGTCGCAGTGGGGCCGCGGCAATCAGCCGTCAAGGGGTGCCTCCTATGTTCTTCTATGTGTTGAATTACACCAAAATGTATAGAGTCTCCCTCTGAGGAGTTTGAGAAGGTTAAGGGTTAGACTATAAACATGATACAAACGCAAAATGTATATATGATGGCAGGGCAGTTTGTCCTGTAGACACTCCTAACCATGAGGCCATGGGGTTGTCTTGGATATTAGTGGCCTTCCATCTTCCAAGATTCATTTGACTATGTCAAGAGATGTGATACATGTCAAAAACATGAAAGTAGAGAGAATAGAAAGTGCCCACTTACGCCGATTATGGCTACCCTTCCATTTGAGAAGTGGGGCATTAATTTTGTGAGACCCATTACCCCATTGTCTACTACTTAGAAAAGATACATTATAGTAGCAACTGATTACTTTAAAAAGTGGTCAGAATCATGGGCAACGAGGCAGGACAATGCAAAAGAGACTGCCAGTTTCCTATTTGAGCAGATCATCTGCCGTTTTGGTCCACCATAGGAAATAGTATCGGACCGTGAAACCCACTTTTTGAAAAAGGTAATTAAAAACCTGACTGAAGCATGGAAAATTAAGCATAAAAAGATGACCCCCTATAATCCGCAAGCCAATGGACAAGTTGAAAGTACCAATAATCAGCTTGTGGGTATCCTATCCAAGATAGTCTCCGAAAAGAAACGTGACTAGGATACAAAATTATATGTGGTAGTTTGGGTGTATAACGCAACGTTCAAATAAGCCACTAGCCACACCCCATTCAAATTATTTTATGGAGAGTAGTGTGTCTTGCCCTTAGAAATTGAGTTGCCAACTATAAAATGCGCAATCAATCATTCTTTGGGTGATGAAGATGCTCTATTTGAGCATTTTACGACTATAGCCCAGTTGGATGAACTTAAATTTCAGAGTCTGTTGCAATAGGAGGTGGCTAAACGTCAGATGAAGCGGTTGCATGATCTAAAAGAAAAGAAATATACCTTTAAGAAAGGGCAGATAGTTCTATACTATGATGCGTGTAGGGAGCTATTTCCAGGAAAGCTGGAGCCTAGATAGGATGGCCCTTACAAGATAGTTCGATTATGTAAAAATAAGTCCACGACTTTATTAGCTGATCTACAGGGAGTGGAATTTAAGAATAAGATTAATCTTAATAAGATTAAACCTTATTATTTCAGAATATGCTAACGCACTAAATGCATTGCAGATCTATGCTGGGGTTGATTTGAGTCCTACATGAGAGCTTAAACTAGTTGATGGGGTGGTTAATCCCTTACTTGGAGCACCCATATCTCGAGCAAAGATATCATCAAGGGAAGATTATTTGGTGGAGCAAGGGATATAAAGTGACTGAGCAACAAGACGGTACCTTTGTGTGGGAGATTAAAGTTTTCTACCATCACTGTTTACAAATTTTTACAAGCATCCCTATTGAGTTTAATGAAGAAGGTGGGATGGAGCCATCGGTTCATCCTTTAAATATGTTGAATTTTGACTATCATAATTACGAATGCGGGAGTTCTTGATGACTCACTGTGTAAACCCATTATGGACATACACGTTATACTTTGATGGAGCATCCTGGGGGCCTAATAAAAAAGGGAGTATTGGAATAGTCATCAGAGATCCCCGACGTATAGTTGCAATGAAATTAGTTGTTTATCTCGGGGTAGGATTCACTAACAACATGGCAGAGTATAAAGCCTTGATTATGGGACTGAATATTGCCAAGACAGGTGGTATTCAGCAGTTTTTGGTAAAGGGGGATTTCCAGCAGATCTTAAATCAACTTAATGGGACATATATAGTCCGAAATCCCATCCTTTGTATGTATCATCTCGAACTGCTATAACCCTACTTGATGAATTTGAGAGTGTATCTCTTCAGCTCATTCCATGTTATTGAAATCAGTTTGCGGATTCCTTAACTAATTTTGATTATAAAGAGGACCTCTTCTTCAATTTTGGTCCTAGTCTGGATGTCTCTCTTGATAACGAGACGGGACCTAGTTGCTTGTGGGGAATGTTATCAAGCCACGCGTTATATGACAGGCGATGGTTGATATGGGTAATGCGAAGAGTGGCTGAGACCCATCTACCACTATTATCCTGGACCCATAGGTTGATCAAAGGACATGTTATGTGTACGCCTCTTGCTATATATGCAGGAGGTATGGGTCACAACTTGATGTATTTAGTTTAGGACTGAGAGCCTATTTTTCCCCTTGGAATGGAGCGTATTTTTGTATATCTACCTTCTTTCAAGAAGGGATCTATATGAGTTGGTTTGTTTGATTTCTTTAGGCCAAGAGGGCCAGTTGTTTTAAGGTTTTAATGATCTATTTCCTTAGGCCAAGAGGGTTAATTAGTTTTGTCGTGTCATTTTTCATTTCTTTAGGCCAAGAGTGCCAACTAGTTTGCAATGCAATGTGCTATTTCTTTAGGCCAAGAAGGCCCTATATATGTTTGGTGTGGATATAGTTAATGGGTTTTTGTTGTAGTGATTGCATCATATAGGTTGACGAAGTTGCTGGAGGGAGCCTTTGCTTCGAAAGGAGCTTCTTGTGGCCATTCTAGGTGGTTTTGTCCCCTTTCCAAGTCTTTTTCCTTAAGAAATTAATGATATATGTCCGTGTAAGGGTTACTTTCTTTTGTTTGTTGGGGACCAGCAAGCATGCAGTCCCAAGTTCAGGCTCTATATGTCTGGGGGAGGTCTAAGTAGTCATTGCCTCCTGCAAAGGCATTGTCAGGCATTGAAAGACCTGTTTTAGAAGGCAATTCTAGTGACCCTATTATGCTGACCTGCTAGGTTGCCGTTCTAGGAGTTCCTGTTAGTTGTGAGGTAGCTAGAGAAGCTTGCTAAAATAATGATAAAAAGAGGCAAAACCCTAAATATCTGAAAGAAAATATATGAATATCAGAGGTGTGTATAAGGGGTTCTAACCCCTATAAAAATAGAAAATGAAAGAAAGAAAAATCCTTGAGCTATTGTTTATCGCCTTGCGAAGGCCTGGTAGGTTCCTGGGGACGAGACAAGACCCGAGGCCGATGCCTTGTCTTCTGAGGGGTGGCATCTAGTTGAACAACAAAGAATACAAGGTTGGAGTGAAAATAAAAGTGAGTGTTAGAAAAGGATTAAGTGTCGCCTTGTGAGGGCTTGGGAGGTTCTTCGGTACCGAGACAGGACCTGAGGCTGACCTTAGGCCAGACCTTAGGCCGATGCCCTTTTCTCCTTGGGTCACTACGCTCAGCTCGCTCCTTTTTACATGCTCGAGTATGGAAAATAAGAGGCTAAAAGACCCAATGTGCTAAAAGAAACTATTCTTAATCAAGCTATAGGAGTCCTCACCTCGTAGGAGCTCCTAGTTGAGTTGTCCTTAGTTAGGTAGGTAGTTCAGACCACCACTTAGGATGATCTCTTTGCTTTTTCGTTTTAGCTTGGCTGTGTTGGAGCAGTTGGTTAGTGACTAGCTTTAGACTTTCTATCAAATTATGCTAGACCTACTCCTCATGGAATCATGCCTTGGTTTTGATAGGGGATAGGGTGAGAGCTGTGATGTGTTTTGTTGTGTATCTAATTTGTATCAGCTTGATGCTCTTTATGGTTGTGTTTATCTCTCTCTAGTGTGGGCCATTTATAACTCAACCAATTGCTATGCATGCCAGGAATAGATACCATGTGTATATGATTCATGCAATGGTGAATGATTTATTGTTGTGCACAAAAAATTATGATTTAAAATCAGTCTGTGTGTCGTGCAAAAATAATCATTTTAATAATGTTTTGCTAATACGCAATGTTGAGTTGTAGGAACCTAGCACCAAGGCTAATCCTCATGTTGCTAGATCCATTATTTTCAAAGTAAAATGCATCCTAAATGTTTTGCATAAAGAGAAAAATAAAACTTTGTATTATTTTAGTGCTTAAACTATTGTATAACATCATTCTCCACCTCACTATTTAAATGTTGCTGGGTTGCATAGGTGTAGAGGGTTTCTTGTGTCATTTTTTGTATGTAGAAGTAATAAATACGCACTTTAACACAAAGGACAAGGGCCAAATTGAGGCTTAAGCTCATGCTTCAGCCCCGTCAGACATTCACATACATAGATCTTTTTTTTTAAATTTTTTCTAGCGTAAGAAACCCATTTTTGTTCATTTTTCTCATTTTTTTCTATTTATTTTTAATGGAAAATAGGTATTTTTTGTTTTTTTAATGATGAATGATCATTTGAATTGAAATTCAATATTTTCTCTTATTTTATCCCATTTTCACTCATTTTTTTCCATTTAAAATCAAATAAACTATCAATTTCCATCAAAATTAGTGTTTTTTTGGGTTTTGAGAATTTATAATTACTGTAAATCAATACGGATTCTACATAATAGTGATTGCAGTCCTCAAATATAATGCAAGAAAAATTCAAATAAAATTTCATCCCATGTGCACACCATTTAGACCATGAACGATAAAAAACAAGCAAAATTCTTTCATAAAATAGAGCATATCCACCAATTGCGTGTTTTCAGTTTTTTGAATAATTAATTGGGACTTTGTATCAACCCACCAGCCATGGATTTCAGTATAGATCTTCAGCCTTCAGCCTCCTCAGTCTCTTGGAACACTTCGGTGCCTCCCGGACAAGCATCCATCACTTGATTCTCTTCTTAATTCTTGCAACATGAAGTGTCTCTATGCAAGAGAAAGAGGGAGGAGAGAGAAAGACTGGTTTTTGATCCCCACAACTAGGCAGCGAATGGGGGAGTGGAGACCGGTGATTGGAAGCATAGATAGAGTGTAGATCATGTATCTGGTCAGTTGGGGGGGTTGTTTAGAGCCCCTATAACCTATCTCTCCTTCATATGGATTCATGGCGCCTTCTTCTTGCATGACGTGGAAAAAGAACGGCCCCCCCTTCATCACAATTTGATTTTTTTGGTTGGGGCTCCCAAAGGGAGCCCTTAAAGGTCATGCCCTTTGGCTCCCTTAAAGTCCTTTCACACTTGGCCTTTTGGCCTTGGCCTCTTGGGCATTCCCGTTCCCGCGTCCGATACCCGATTTTAAGTTTGAAAAAATTTTAGTGTCCATCTTGAAGTCCTCCACCACTGGGCATCTCCCAAGGTCTCGTTTGACATGCCAAAAATGATGAAAATTCACCAACTGTTGTCAAGTGGGTCTTTTAAGCACTTTTCGAGCATTGCCACTTAAAATCGTACTGATTGTTGCCACCGCCACCTTCGACGAAGTCTATTTTTTCCTTGAAATTCAGAATTTTTGGCTATTTTTAAGTACTTCTTGACATAAAAAATCATCTATCATTGGCAACCACGGGATAGGGCAACTTAGCCCGTTGAATACCATGAACAAATCTGCTCAAGCTGTAGGTCTAGACGATGGGTCCAAGGGGACAAGTAAGTGAGGACATGTACATTCCTCAAACGATATAATATTGGTACAAAGAGCGGAGTCTATTTTATATGTGTTATATGTGTTAGCGACGCATCAAGGGGCCAATCCCCAAGGTGTAGGAGGGTTGCAATGGGACCGCGGCAATCAACTATTAAGGGGTGCCTCCTATGTTGTTCTACATGGTTCCCTATGAGGAGTCTGAGAAGGTTAAGGGTTGGACTATAAACATGATATAAATGAAAAATGTACATACGATGGCAAGGCAATGTGTCCTGTAGATGCTCCTAACCGCGAGGCCATGGGGTTGTCTTGCGCATGTTAGAGGTCCGGTTAGTGCTATAGCCAGTGCCGGCCCATTTTGGGTCCCATCAATTGTCTTTGTATGTGATTTATGCCAATGAAACTTTTGACCTTTTCTGAACAATTGATAGAGGGCATCTGCTACATACACAAAGTGTGGAATCCAAATAACATAGAAAACACATGCACCCAATAATCATCTCACCTCAATTATGGAAATACAAGTCTCCTTCATATTTTTAATGGCTTCAACCTTTACTAGAGAAGATCATATGCCCACACATATGTCCTAGAATCAAAACTTTCTTGACTCCAAAAATCGAATTTGGCCTAGAAAGAGTAAGATTTACCTCTTCTAACTTGGATAAGATCTTCTCACAATCAAGAATATGATCTACAACAAAATTTTAACATCCCCTCAAATCCACTACCTCATCCTTGATCCCTCTTTTTCATGCTTTTATAGGTACATCATCAAGAAAAGGCCTAGTAACCTATGGTATGAAGTTATGAAGGACTTTGTTCATCCCATTCATCATATGTGCAACCAAGTTGGTTACTCCTTGAGGTAAGATACACATTCTTATTGGACCCAAAGGTGTCCTCATAGTTGTTAAATCCTTGATATCCACATCTAATTGAAATTGATCATATCTAGAATAGAGATCTCCCACAGAATAAATCACCCTTCCTATAAAGTTTTTTCAAATGCATCTACAATTGAACCTATACCAACATTCCTGTAATAGACACTTTGTTCATCGATTATATATCATGTATAAACCCCAAAGCTCTATTCTTCTTTGGCACTGTGAACTACCCATTTGAATATGGAGCAGAAGAGGGCTCTAAAATGCCCATTCTAATCTTTTCATTCAACAACTCAATCAACTTTGGTAAGCTAGCCTTAGGAACAGGAATAGGTCTCAAGTTCCAAGGCACATGAGACACAATGAAAATAACCATTGGAGAAACAACACTAGGATCCATATATCCAATTCCATGCGATTGAAGAGCAAAGGCCTTACCATGTTTTTATAGCATCTCTTGGAAGCACTTTTTCTCCTTTGGTGTAAGAAATCCCTTGCATTCAATCTTCAATTCCTTTAAAGTATGTAGTGTAAATGTATCCACTGGAGCAACAACACTAGGATCCACACATCCAATTCCATGCGATTGAAAAGCAAAGGCCTTACCATGTTTCTATAGCATCTCTTAGAATATTTTTCTCTTCTTGTGTAAGAAATCCCTCGCATCCAATCCTTATTTCCTTTAAAGTCTCTAATGTAAATGTATGCACAATTCTGTGTGGATCTCATAGGTTTGGTTATTGATAGGTTTGATTCATGTTCTCTTTGCTATTAGAAGGTAGAGGTTGAGCATTAAATAGGTTTTACCTTTTCCGTGGTAGTTTTTTACTTAGTCTCCATATGCAGTTCTGGTCCTTCACTTACTTTGGAAAACATGTCTTCTGTGAAGCCTTCAATCGCTTTGTACATGTCCACCAAACATAATTTGACAGCTTCATTACCTTCCTCTAGATTTGAATCAACTATGGCTACAAGCTCTCCAATGGTATTACTAAAATAAACTTCTTCAAAAATTCATGAAATCCCTTCATCATCTTCAATCACACCACTTTCCTTCAAGCTCTTTTGAGCATTACAAACATGTTTCCATTTCTTCCTTTGCAAGTCTTGAAACTTTCTAAAACATAGGGAACCTTCTGTTGTTAGCCCTATGAATCCAGTAGAAAAATATTTCTTACCTTCTAAATTAGGTGAGCACCTTTTTCTTAGTATAGCATCATAGTGCCAATTTATAATGGTGCATGTAGAAGACCCATCATATCTTGATGCTTTTTGAACTCCTTGCTAATCTTTGGTCAAGGATGCTCATGAAGGCTTTCTTGATTCCTCTCATGATTCACACATACGGTCAAGAATTGAACAACATGCTGCCCATCATGACTTCTTACTCTAGCATAAGCAAAACCATCATCTATCACCTTAGTCTCCATATGGAGCAGTAATATAAGGTTATCCAAGAATCCAAGGGTAAGAAGACATATCTTGTACAAAGAAATTCTTCTCATCTTTAACATCTCCAACAATTACTTTCACATTAGGATAAGCACCAGACAAATCCCTTGATGAGTTGTTTGCACTCGGAATTCTCCTCCCATGATCCATGTCAATCGGCCACCTTTCTTTGGAGTAGAGACTCTTTGACATAGTATTAATTTCTAAGACATGATCTATGAGTGGCTCATCAAGATCACCAACCTTAACTAGAATCTTTGTCATAGCCCTGGCCCGCCAATGATTCTTTGAATAATGGCTTATGTGCAAAACCTTAGATTCCTCATCATACTTGGATCAAACTTGCTTTATTTGTTGCAAAAACTGATTTCAATCCACCACACTTCTTGCATCTTTATCTTTATTTACATGTATCCTACATACCTCTTGTATACCCTGTATCCGTTGGGACTTTACGGTCTCCCCATCTCCTTGGAGTGAGGATTGGTAGGATTTCCCAAAACTTTTTCTTCCTCTTGATGATATCAATGATATCCTAATGAAGTTCACATTTAGCAATTCCAAGTATCTCTCCCAAAGTAAACTCCATCTTGCTATTGAGAATTATTTCTTCCAACAGTTTCTTCACATCTATAGCCAATTCAATGTCAGATTGCAATTTTTAAGATGGAGTTTTAGATTTACCTTTGCTTTGCTCATGCTTTTTTTCTGTTGGTGCATTGTCCATAGTTACTTTGGGTGGAGGAACATCATGTGGAGTTGCATCACAAGGTAACTTTGTCTCATTTCTTTCACTTTCCCTTATTTCCCTTTTCGATGTACCTTCATTAGCTTCATCTTTTTTGCATTTTTCTTCAACAATATCTTCATTATTTTGGCTCCTAGCAACATATGCATACACTGATAAAGAGTCTACAAGATCATCCCAATCAATTATTTATCACATACAATCACCAACTTGGTGCAAAGCATCCATAGAAACCTTCCCTCTTTTTGCTATCTTTACTATCTAAGACCAAAGCTCATTAACATGTTCGGACTTCTCATTCACTTCATCCTCTTTCTTTGATAAACATTGCACATGCAAATCATATGTAGCACCTTTCATAAATGGCTAAAGCATGTCTAGCCAACATATCATTCACAAGTTTTCTCGTACCACTTTTCCCAAAGTTGGTACAAAGAGGTAAACCTATCTCTTGCAAATATTTACCATCTTTGTATAAGACAACACCTTTACCTAGTGCATCTTTGAATGAATCAAAATCCTTTCAAAAGTGATCAATACTATCACATCATATGCATCTCCAAACAAAACCTCCTTGAGTTTGAGGTCTTTGCTTAAAGAGTTGTCCTTTGTCTTCAAGTCTTGAAAACCTCAATTGCAACTTTCATATACCTTTCTCTAACTCATCCAAAATTGACTCTTCAACTTTCGGAGTTATAGTTATTAGCTTGGTTACTTGCTCCGTTGGAGTAGAAGTTGGAACAATACTAGCCACAACCATCTTGTTCCTTCATTTTCATCTCTTTGCAAGCAAAGAAAGAGCATCTTCCACCTATTTTCAATTATCTTGTAGTCCCTCTTTAGCATCCTTATCTTCCAAAGTACTTCAAGACTTCTTTGAAGTGAAGGGTCATCAACTTTTAAGAAAATTCTTGTCTTTTCAACCTCAAGAGTTTGTTGTTTCCAGTTTGATAATTGAGAGTATTTACATTCAAACTCTCTTGAAAATTATATAGGTGATAGCCCTTTATTGGGTTTAGCAATCCACTCTAAGAAAGTCCTCTTGGTTACCCGCTCTAGATATTCAATAAAGTGTTGCTCCTTGAGCACCTTCTTGAAATTGTCCCAATTGTTAGTATACATGTGTTGTATCTCTCTTATCCTTTTTTTAATCTCCACAACAACTTACTCAAATTTTATTATTATTTGTTACTTTGAGACCTTTTTCAACTCCATCTCCTTTGCATATGACTTGAGATACTTATACACATCACGACCTTCAAATTGATCTACCTTGTTTATCACCGATTGAAGTGCCTTTGTTATATTTTCTTTCATCCTCTCCATGGTTTGTTGTTTTTGCATATACATTGCAAACTCACTAAATATCTCCAACATCTTCTTGCCGCACAACACCTTTACCAGTAAAGTTGGATTCATCATAGCTTTGAACTCTCATCCTAACTATTTGGGTTCACCAAAAATATGTTAAGATAATTTGTATAGAAGCCGAGAAGACACCAGGTCTCTGGCTATGGGAGTAAATGAGAGTAGTAATGGATATATAGATGTATATGATGTTAGAAAGATTCTTAAGCAAGGACTAATGGTAGTAAGAGATTAGTCAAATTCTTGTATGAGAGCAGAGATGATGATAGAGATTACATAGAGTAGAGACCAATGAGAGATGAGACAACATACATGCAAAAGATTAAAATCTCAAAGTATCCCAAAACTAATCCTTGATTATGAAAACTTGTTCACAATTATTCTCCCCTTGACCGTATCCTATTTTACCCTTTTATACTCAAAAACACATACCAAACACTAGCTTCTACTTTGCTTCTCAGACGACAAATATGATGGTTCCGTTGGATTGAAAGAGGAGGTGAAACCCAAGGACACATGGTTAGAACTCTCCTAGATTTCTCTTTCTCCCCTATTTCCATCCGGAGTGCTATTTTCTGTCTTCAAACTATGATTGCACACGATGCAAATTCAGGAGCCCTTCTTTTTGCATGCTCCGAAACTAACTGAAAAGCAACTTAATTTATGGCATGACTCCCTATTCTAGAAGTTTATTATACCTTTTGAGGATATTTATAAGAAATAATATTTAAAATATAAAAAATAGGCTAAAATTATCCAAAATTACCATAATTTTGAATCATCCATAATATGAATACTAATTCTAATGACTAATATGACATTGAATCTCTAAATTAATAAGAAAGTTGGATGATGATGCACTCAAGGGTTTCTCACATTGTATCCGTGTCACAACACAACATCAGTTTGATGTATGCCATGATAGCTACTCACCTTGATATAGCATTTGTGGCATACTATATGGCTATACCTAGCCAGTGATATTGGGACACTATGAAGGGCATTATAAGGTACCTAAAAGGCACTGTCAAGAGTTTTTGCAAAAACTAAAAACCCCTAATGAAACTCTAGTTAGGTTTTATTTTTGATAGCTTGGATGGTTGTGTGACTATTTGCTTTGTCTTTTCGTAGTTTGATTTTCTATGTTTGTCTAACTTAGGATTTGTTTTTGTTATTTTGTTTGACTTTTTGAGTGTGGAAACTTGATGGCCTTGGTCGAGTTTGGTTTTTTTTTTTGGGAGGTTGGAGTTAGAGTTTCTTGATAGCTCTCAAACATTTTGAAACAAGTATGTTTTCTTGTCGAGACTCTTGCACATAATGGGGATTATAGTTTCACAAGCACTTCATGTTGCACTTGTCGAATGCACTACACTCAAGGGTCGTCTCCTGATTTTTTTCAAATATTTCCATGCCATGGGTTGTGTTGAAGCATGCTTTGCACCATCGTTGAGCACTTGCATGGCATGAGGCACCCTTCAGTTATATGTAATAAATCTTAGTTGCACCACGCGCATTAAGAGAGCAGACTTCATTGAGCACGCACTGTTTCTTGGAGGCACGAGAGTTGGAAATTTTTATCACCAAAATAAGGACCTCTGGTTGAGTGCGAAAGGTGGTTTCATGAGTTTGAGGCTCATAAAGAACCTCTGGTTGAGTGGGAAAGGTGGTTCGGTGAGTTTGAGGCTCATAAAGAATGCTGCCAATTTTAAGATGGATTGTTTTCTTGGTCAACATCTTGAGAACCCTCATTTTTCTAGAGTGACAGTGAGAATTTGGGTGGGTGGAGTGGAGTACAATGACATTTTCTCGATGGGTGTTGACAGGTGAGGTTAAGGATTTAATTTAATCAAGGAACTGTGTTTGCATTTTGCATGACACACAAGCATATGTAGGTAGGTTAGGCACAATTTCATCAAGTGAATCCATATTTTGTGTGAAGCATAGCTTGGTTGGTTGCATAGCATAAATCTGACATTGCATATTTTTTTGAATCATGAATGGATGGGCACAAAGTTCTATGTCAAAGCATATTCTTGCTAGGACACATTACATTGCAACAAAGTTTATATGTCCGAACATAACAAAATATTTTTGAAGCCTCAAGGATCAAAAGAAGGCAAAAGAATACTCCAAGAATTCAAGAGAGACATTCAAATTACATGAATGATGATAAACGCCATTACATATGCATTACTTGAGGGTAGTTGTTTTTGACAAAAAGAGAACATGATAGTAACATTTGCATTTTTGATATACTATCATTGATTGATGATTAGACACAACAATAAGACTTATATATCCAAAGGTCATGAAGGCACATCGAAGCTTGCCACATACCTCGAAGATGAATGTGGAAATAGCTAAATGGGTGATTTTGACTTGTTCATTCTACAAGGACATGATAAGAAGATCATGGAACTAGAAAAACAAAATGGTTTACGGAGATACCCTGCTGACTTGGGGGTTCTCTTCAAGTTGTATGGAATTGAGAGGCATGATGAGGATAATCTCCATACAAGAATGCACTGGCTTCAACCAGAGAAACATGAGAGACAAGGCATCCTATTAAAGATTTTGGTGGAAAAGAAAACCTTCAAAGCATCAGGATAAAATGAGTCCCTAGATCAAGTAAGATCAAGCTAATTGATTTGGTAGCATTACATATGACAAGGAAGATAGTTATTCAATTATTTCAACCATGCATTATCGAGCACCTGAGAGACATGGAAACTTAGAGCATCTAACCAAGATGGAACGTGTGCTTGGGCTTATTCCCTCTCACTCACATAATCAAGAGAGCAATTGGATGTGTCCAAATTAGGAGTTGGCAACGTTTGAAGTTTGTGGCATAACACATCAAAGTGGTTGGTTGAATGAGATGCAAAGGTAATAGAATATTCAAAGCATTTAATGGCATTTCAGGCAGACAACATTTTGATATGGATAATGGTGGCCATCATTGATCATGGCCTGATTGGCAGCCAATGAAGATACACAAAAATGACATCAATGATGAGGCAGTGTAGACTATCACTAATGGGATGGAGGGCCACTATTTATGATGCAAAAAATGACATTTTTGAAATGCAATGTGGTGGCATAATCATGGACAGTGTTGATGACAGCATTGATGATAAGTAGAACAATGACTATCAATGATGTAGGCTTTGACATGGTGGCATAGTAGGTAGGCAAAACGGTGGATGGCCAAAGTAGAGGTTTCAATTGCATTTAATAAGCTTTTATGTTTAAGCTTAGAAAAGCTTAAAGCTTTTGATTTTTTTCATGAATGCAAAGGGATAAGGTGAGAGAAAGCACATTAAAAAGCCTTAGGCTTTATGAAAAGTTAAAAGCATAAAAGCTTTGTGTTTTTTGAAAAGCATACCAAACATATGGATGTAAGAAAACTGCATAAAGGTGGGTGTGAGAGGCATTATCCTTGTCCTACTCCTTGCAAAAGATCTTTTAATGTGTGTGAGGAGAGTGGAGGGTCCCATACACAAGTGTGGAATTTTTGTGTGGAAAATCGTCATTGCAAGAGCTTTGGTAATTGCCGAGATGGCTCTTGGTGTATTGAAAGTTTGAGGTATGAAGAAATTCTTTGTTTCAAACTAAAGATTTTTGTGATTTGAATGTTGTGGACGTTTTCATGACGCTATGCAGACACAATGTGAAAAACCTTTGAGTGTATCATCATCTAGCTTTCTCATTGACCTAGAGAGTCAATGTCATCTTAGTCATTAGTGATAGTGTCCATAATATAGTTAGTTTCAAAATATGGGATTTTCAAACAAGTTAGCCTATTTTTTATATTTTGGATATTATTTCTTATAAATATCATAAAAATGTATCAAAAACTTCTAGAATAGAATGACATGCAAAAAGCAAGTGGCTTTTCAACCAATTTTGGGAGATCTCATAAAAAAAGAGGGGCTTTCGAAATCACGTGACGCGCAATCATAGTTTAAAGCAACAAACAACACTTCAAACTAGAAGAAGAAGAAGGAGCGATGCGGGAGAATTCTAACCAAGCATCCTAGTGAGAGAAGAAGAAAGAGTGATCCGAGAGAGTTTTGAAAGGCATCCTAGGGGTTTTACCCCCCTTTCAAAGCCATTGGTGCCATTAGATTTGTGGTTTGAGCGGTAGAGAAGAAGTTAATGTTTAGTGCACATTTTTGGTCTACCAGAGAGGAGCTCTAGGAGATCTAATGCTTTGCTTGCAAGTAGTCTCATACAAGGATTTTGTTTATCATCTTAGGTTCCATCAATACAGAGTGCTTTGATTCATTAAGTGTTGCTTTTATCTTATGTACCTCTCTACTTTCTTCTCTCTCTAATCCTTGGTGGATATGACATTTTGACTAAAATCCCTTTGACAACACTCTACTTTGAGCTTTAATTCAAAATGTGTTTGAGCTACAAGAGGCATTGTGTGTTGTTTGGTTTCATGTGTGGTGTTTGATGAAACATTTAAATTTTTCATGTTGTGTTGTTAATCAAACAAAGTCAATTACCCTAACCGACACTCTTTAACATCTTGTTATCGGGTTGTGAGTGAGACTTGTCTCTCAGTCATAGCTTGTGTAACAACACTATAGACATGAAAATTTCCTATGGTGGTTAAGATACTAGAGTCATGTGTTATATGCACTATGAAGGGTATCGTAAGGTTACAAAAAGGCACTATAGATATACGAATTTGCTATGGTGGTTAGGATACTACAGTCATGGATTACATTGACTCCGACTATGCAGAATATGTGGATAGTAGGAAGTCCACCTCTATGTATGTCTTCACTTTTGTTGGAGGTGTTGTTTCTTAGATGTCCACAATGCAAAAATGCATGGCCTTATCTATTACTGAGTCAGAGTATGTTGTAACTAGTGAGAGTTGCAAAATGAGGCCCTATGTTCATGCCATCTGGTGGATAGATCTTGGTATTACTATTACTTCTACATTGCATTTTGATTCTATGATTGTTATTGAGTTGGCCAAGAATCTAGTCTTCCATTCAAAGAAGAAGCTCATTGAGGTGTGTTATTAATTCACCAAGAAAGTGGTAGATGACAAGTCTATTGAGCTTGCCAATACCTTGACTAACGAGAATCTTATATATCTTATCACTAAAAGTCTCTAAGTGAAACATTTGCCTTCCTTAGAAAGATAATGGGCATAGGATGATATGACATCTATTCCTCATCTTATTGTAATTATGTGCACTTGTGCTTTGCTATTTTCTTCTTGTTCTCTCCTCATTAGAGGCACAATCACCTTTAAGTGGAAGGTTATTGGGGGTAAAGGTGATGGTGCCTGTACAAACTTGTATTTACTTCACATACTATGATCACACACTTGTACACTTTAGATGGTGGGTGCCAATCACTATTACTTTATTCTTTATTGTTTCAATGACTATTGAATAAGGGAAGGCCAATCACACATTTGATTGTTGGAGTTCCCACATATAGTCTCTCTCTCTCTCTCTCTCTCTCTCTCTCTCTCTCTCTCTCTCTCTCTCTCTCTCTCTCTCTCTCTCTCTCTCTCTCTCTCTCTTCCAAAGCACTTAGTTTTCTCTTACCTCCACTTGTATACTTCCATTCGAACTCTACCTTTCAAAAATTAGAATGAGATTTTTGAGAATGGAAGGAATAATAAGATCAAGAAATTCTACAATGATTTAAAAAGAGATTTCACTTCAAATGAGATTGTTAACTATTATCAAGAAAATGCCATCAACCACCTACTCATAATAACCTATGCACCTTAGAAAAGACATCATCAATGTAAATATAGTCATTTAGATAGTAAAGTTTATGCTTAAGGGAAAAGGACTATCAAATTCTTTATTTGTGAAGTGATGAACATAGTGGTATATAGTATCAAATATGGGTATCACTAAGGTATTAAGAGAAAATACACCTTAGGAGGCCTACTACAATACAAAGTATTTTATAGCGCATATCAAAACATTTTGATATGATTGTAATATTCATAATAAAATGGATGAAGCTTGGTGCAAAGAGTAAAAAGTTTAGAATTTGTAGGTAGAACAAAAAATCTAAAGCCTATTTGTTATAAGATTGTGAGGCTAAGAAGGTAATTGCCTACCACCATGAGTAATGTGGTGTTTATGGAATAACCGCATGTGCTAAAGAACAAGAGATTCTCTGTGTTATCAAAAACCAGAAAAGTAACCCAGATGTATCTTTTTCATGAGAAATATATTGAATATGCTCAAATATATATCCATATAATCTATACAATACCTTATTTATTGTATGATCACTAATCTTTTGTATAAAATAAATATTTTATATAAAATTAATTATTTAATATAAATTTTTATTAATTATGAAAGAGACACTTTTCCTATATAAGCTCAAAAATTTGTACTAAAGACAAAATTCATATATTCACAATTTGAGCTCATAGCACTACAATCTTTAGTAATATTAGCAAACCTGTACTTGAATAAAAAAATAGTTTTAATTTTATATTTTCTTAAAATATATTTAAACTAAAAGTAATTAAGAAATTAATTAAATATAAAATGTATATATACTTAGAACAAAATTCACTCAAAGCAATGCAAATGTTCATAAAAAAATTCCCCCATCATCATTAAACGTGTTGCTATCAACATCTCCATAAAACTGTTGCTACATGCATTGCAATTTTTGTCGGTTTTGCGATACATATAGCAACAATTTGCGACACATTGCAATGCCAATAACGACACGTGTAGTAAATTTGCAACGCTAATAGCGATGATTATAGAGAAAAAAAATTGCCACATAAAGCACCATGTGTTGTGTTTATATTCCACAAATGAATTACATGTTAGGTGCGCAATGGTTGTCAAGATGACCTCACAATGTACATGAACCCCAAGAGTGATACATAGAATAAGTAGAAGATTGCTCATGAAAACTCATGAAATTATGGCAAGATACAAAGGATGATAAGTACATAGTACATACAAGATGCCTGCATAAATTACCAGATCAAAAAATAAGAGGATATGCGCTCCAAAAATCCAAGAACGAGCTATAGATCCTCGCCATCTGAAATCTTGTCTCAAAGCAAAGGAGCATCAAACGGACTTTGCAAAATGAACAACTACACATTAGTCCACCATACATAATGCATTTTTTGAAAAAATAGTAACTATGGACAACAAAGTTGATTTACTTACTGGGGCGCCACGTGCATATAGTCTATCGATCAATGTAGTGAGATTGTTTCTCTCTGCATATCGAGTCTCCAAGCCGATGGGATTGCAGTATGTAATGGATTGCTACAAAGAAAATAAAATACAACTGTTAGAAACGCAATTGTCAGTACAAGTGATATTGCAAATAAAAAAGCAAGAAGAACAAAATAAAAACTTACAAAGTCCTCAAAATAATTCTTGTGACCGCTTCTCCCCAAATGATGCATGACCCCTGCCTCTAATCATGCCCTTGCTACCTCCTACTATTGCCAACGTCCTAGAGAATATGTAGCCTCCTCCCTGAGTCTCCACCAATCATCTACGTCTAGCCACTCGGGATTTGAGAGACACCACTTGTGAGTGCCTTGCATACGTCTGATCGTCTATGTGACATGTACGCATGCATACACTCCATCATCCATCGAGTGCAAAACCTCTCTTTCGTGGTAGGTACTGAAAACTCCTCGTGCAAGTATGCTACTATATAGTCCTTGCTCCCCTCAGGTATGTTCTTCCAATGGTCCAAGACATTGTGCTGAAAAACTTGTTGGCACAACTCTCTCATGCGAGACATCACCCTCCTCCCCTCATCATTCATGATCAAAGCTCTTATGTTGTCATCTATGAGGTATCCATACCTCTCAAGGGTGTGTCTAAGGTGTGTCCTCTTCCACCTACAATCGCACTCCTAGGCATAACCAAGAGACTCCTATACACCTGGTATATCCACATGGGTAGTATCTCTTGAAGTAGCACTCATAGGGGTCTCACCTATAGATGGCTGAGCAAAAGCTATAAGCAAAATCTAGAGTCATTGGTGTAGATGTCCCCACAGGTGTAACAAATCCTACAGGTGACATGCCTCCATTAGAACGACAAGACAAAGACATTGTATCAGTACCTCCACAACACCCACATAAGCCACCCTCTCTCAAGCATGTACAAGAGTGAGGAGTACTACCCCTATCTTGAGTTGAGTGTAGGCTCACAGTATCCACATCTCCGCAGTATCCTCGAGAATCACTCGCTCTGTCTGGGCCTAGTCTAGAGCATCGACCTCATCTACTAGAAATTGAAGCATCAAAGCGTGCCAAAGTAGATATGATGGAATGACCCAATGATGTCCAAGATAGCTCCTAGTCTACCATATCTCTAAATTAGGCCATCTGATTTGGAGACATACATATGAATATCTCCTACAACTCCTCATTGCTCATTCCTCGACTTATCTTGCTCTCCAAATATCGTCAAAGGTAACTTGCACAGATGGAAAATCATATTGGAATAATCAATATAAAGATTCAAGTAAAGCACTATAATATAACTCTTAAAAAATGATGTTACTTAAAATGCATATTCTAGAGTACCCTTATAATCGATTCATCGTTGAATTGAGTAGGTGGATGCTACAAGTATGACGTAGCCTATGGTCCCATGTCAATCTCTTGGCACAACTCCACATACACTAGAAGTTCTATAGATAAGTCACTACAAAGAAGGAGTCCACTTTGTTCTCAAAGAATTCGTGGCCTTCTATCTTTCCGTCTTGGTTACCCAACTCTACCTCCTCTACATGCTCCAAGCCATCTTTGACCTCCACCCCTTGTAATATCGGCCCCTCCACATGCATACTCTCCTCATCTACGATGGGAACATTTCTTCTATCATACACTCTCACACTTCGAGAAGCTGACGTCACAACATATGACCATAGAGGTTGTTCGGGGTTTGGATAGAAAATTACATGTTCAAAATCACATATAAGAGAGACTCAATATTTGTGACTATTTTGTGTCATGAAAAGTTAAAGAAAAACAGTTCATACACCTATTCACAATGGGCTGGAAAGACAAACATGTTGTGCAGATCCATCCATCTTTTCTTGGAATATATTTTGAGAAATCTAGATGGACCTCAAACCGAATGGTTTCCCCGGCTCCTTCCAATATTAATTTGAACCATTGTACAATATGATCATGGAGAAGCTACGGTAATACACTGAGATAACAATTTGCAAGTTTCCAAAATACTCCATCTCATATATAACGGTGTTTGGATGCATGGCTCGCCGTCGACTCTCTTGCTCAAACTTTGCCATGACACCACAATCTGTTGTGGAGCATATTTTATCGATACACTCGTCGCAGAAATATTGACCATGCAACCACGCCGCACTGTATATTTTGTAATTTAGATTGAAACAATTAGATTAGTTTTCACATATAAAATCTAGATAGGATAACTTATGACACATGTGGTCACCTTCTGACTACAACCCCTCAAGAATTCCCACTCCTCATGTAGAGACCTCAACCCCTTTGTGATAAGTTGCGATCAAAGCTCCATGTAACCATCACATAGACATCAACTACGACATCTCCTCCATGCCCTTAGGATATCGAACTGATCCATGGTGCATACTACGTTGAAATTCTAATCGCACTTCTTTCCAATCTTTCTTGGCGTGCTCATACCTAGCGAGCCAGTCTCCATGGATGCATGATGCAACATACAAAAACAATTTACTTTTTCCTCCATTGCAGCATCCATCCTTTTTTATATCCCATTTCCAACCACCACATATCCGATCATTCTATGATCATCCTTCAGCGACCATAGCATATTTTGTCTAAATCCACTGTTGGTAGCCATTGTGAAATATGCACTAACGCCTTCGACACAAGCCAACCTTCAACCATGCTACCTTCTGGCCGACCTCGTTGTCACACAAAGCCTTTCAAAATTATCATAAAGTGCTCCAAGAAGAACATCCATCACATATGGACGGGTCCCGCAATCTCCACTTCATCTACAAGATGCACCAGGAGGTGTGTTTGTATTGTGAGCATGATAGTAGGCAAGTACTTCTCAAAGAGACAAACCATCTCCACTACTCCCCGCCTTCGAATTCAATAGAGGATGTCTTGATCTCTTTCTATGACATCCACTGCACTAAAGTCAACAACTTGTAAATCACCCTGCATATTTCTGAAGTGAGGCATCCCGCGAGTACAAACTTTCACAAAATGAAGAAGCATTACCAACACTAACTAGAGACAAAATAGAAAAATACGCAAGACACTTTCAATAAATTCCAATACAAACCTGACATCTTATACCAATCATGGGATTTTAGCCCTAATAGTTCGTCGTCTTTAGAAAAAGCAGATCTCACGAAACACATTATACTCATCTGAGTGTAGATAGACCTGATCATTTGCTTCACAATATGCTCTTCTTTAATGGATAGAACCCAAGGAGCGTGAGGTAGTTGGCAAGTGATCACCATTAGTGCTCGACTGTGGCTAAAGCACCTCCATCTTGCCTAGCTCCTTCAAATCCATTCATGTCTCTACAACATGACTCTCTTTCCTATGATGTGGTCCCATAATAAGCTGCCCACATTCTTGAAAGTATGCATGGGATCTAATAAGTGGTTGATCTGTAAGTGGGTCCAATATGGCAATTCATAGAAAATGGAGGACCAACGTATTCCATTTGGATGTGAGTCCATGTGGATGATTTTAAACTCATACCAACTTTGGGCGTTCATTCGTGTTGGAGGTCGTCCAAGAAAACCTTCCCTTAGTTCATGACCCACCGGCAAGAAAGGAGCGTGTCCTTAATATACAATCTTCTTCATGGTTTGTGACCTTTGCAAGTCTAAGTATGGCCCACACACTGGACATGCATGATAACCTGAGGTAACCAGACCTGTTCCATTACCCCTATTTAGTCAACACAAACTTGAACGAGCTATATTAGATATCACAAACAAGGAGAACAGAAGCCTACTTGCTTGAGCACTCCCTGAATCTTGAAAATTCATGCATGGTCCACATGAGAATGGCTCGTATATTGGCGGATCGTCGACCATCACACTTACTCATATCTTCCATGATGATCTCCTCCTCCCACAAAATCTTAAGCTCATCAACTAATGGATACAGATAGACGTCCATATTCTTGACATTGTAGCACCCAAGAACAAGCAAACTAAGGATTAGGTGTCATTTCTTTGTAGAAAGCCATGGTGGGATGTTGTAGTTAACAAGGACTACAGGCCACATTACAGTATAAGAAGTTGAGCGGAGACCAAATGGGTTCACTCCATCCATAGTAAGACCAAGCCAAAGATTCCTTAGCTCTCGTGCAAAGCCAAGAAAGGTAGAGACAATGTGGCTCCATGCATGTGAATCCGCCGATATTCGTTGGACTCCATCTATGAATCTATTATGTGTATGCCACATTGTCAAGCTCACCATGCCCGATGTACAAACATGTGACATATACATGGGATAAGTGAAAAGTGTCTAAGAACTTTCTGAGGGATGGTTTGCCCTTGAAAGTCCTATTGATACCTGTAAGCACCACACTTTGGATGTGTCTCCATAGTCCCGTAGTCCCCTCAAAACAGCACTCAATCATTGACACATACATGGATGTTGTTGTAGTCCATGCCAAGCTTTTTTAAAACATGTTGTGTATCACAAGACTCATGCATGGTACTTCCAAGTAGTAATATATGATACTTTAGTAACCTGAAAAAAATCATAAAACACCTTGAAAAAGCACAATTATTTTTTATAATGGAGTTAAAAAAATCAACAGAGCGTACGTAGAATGTACCTGAACAACTCATTCACACTCTCATCGCTCCACCCATGGCATCAATGCATTGATCATTACCTCCATCTCAAGCTCCAAGATTGGAGGAAGGTCTGAAAGATTGATTGTCTCCTCTGGTATTGAGGGTATAGACTAAGCGTACCTTCCAAGTGGTGGATTTTCTCAAGCACTCCATCCATCACACACCTTTGAACTCTTATAATGGGCCTCAATAGGTGCATTCCTCCTTGGGATGAGACGTCACCTCCTTGTATAAATTTTACAAGCACGTCTAATGTTTTTGTATATGATATTCAATTCCTTTGTGAATATAAGACATGATTGATACAATCTTTTCTTATCATTCGCTCAAGGTTTGAGATTGTCTGATCAATGATCTTCAATTGGAACTTGCCAAAGCAGCGTACGTATTCTCTAGACAAGCGAAGCTTTCATGTGATTGCTAGCTTGCATTGAGAGCAAGGACACATGACATATTGATTAAGATACACCTTGTGATCTTGGACATCACAACCATCATCGTTTTCCATTTTGTCTACATTATGACAAACAATAGGTTTTTGTTCTCTTTCTCTTTTTCTTTTTTTATTTGCATCCCTTCATCCTTCTTTGCTTCTCTCTCCCCCTCTATTTCTATAAATGTTTCTTTTCCCCCACCTTCCCTCACCACTCTCAATTCTTCTCTCTTTTCCTTTCCCTCCCTTCCTTTCTATATGTATTTCTCTCGTTTCCTCTTCATTCGCACTCCATGCATTTCGCTAAAATCAAAATCAAATATAAAAAATAAAAAACTCATGAAACAAGGCATCGAAAGACTCTCTTTCCCCACCCCTCTTCGTGCCTCTCTTCCCCCTCTGACATTCTCTTTCTATAATTTTTTTCTCTCTAATTCTCTCATTGTTTCTATTTTTCTCTCTCTTTCTCTCGCTCTCTATTTGTTGTTTTTTCTATCTCTCTTTTTCTCCCTCTTTTTTTCTCTTTTTCTCCAAATCTCTCTCTAGCTCTCATTTTTTTTCCCACTATCCTTCTTCTCTTTACTTCACCCTTTTATCTACCTCTCCCTTCACTCTCAATTTCATGTTCTCTTCCCCCTCTCTTTCTTTCTCTCTTTCCCTTTCTTTGTTGCCCCTCTCTTTGTTTCTCTCCACCCCCTTGTTGTTTTCTCACTCATTCTCCTCTCTTCCCCCCTTTCTCTCTCTCTTTCTCTCTTTTTTTGTTATCTTTCACTCTCTCTCTCTCTCTCTCTCTCTCTCTCTCTCTCTCTTCTCTCTCTCTCTCTCTCTCTCTCTCTCTCTCTCTCCGTCAATGCATCTCATTCTCAAGAAAATAAAAAAAAAGAAAATAAGAAAGCATAAGAACAAACCAAGAGGAGGCAATGTACTTACAGCAAAGACTTGAGGATTGATTCTTCATCTCCTCTTTAGGACGTCCCCTCTTTCTCTTTCATGCACTTCTCTCTTCTTCGCACATACGGCGGCAGTGGTGAGAAGCTCTCATTCTCTCCCTCTCTCCCTCCAAAAGCCATGATCTCTTTCACTCTCTCTCAAACTATTTGCGAAAAATGTCGCGCTCAAGTTTTTACTACTTTTTTTTTCTCAGAGCAGCATCGCTATTGGTGTTGCATTTGTGACCCAAATAGCAACGCTGCTATTTTGCATGAGAAACCACTCTCGCTATATCCCCATTCCCTTGTAGTGATTTGTTAGTAAGCTAATCAAGATAACTATTAATGAGCCCTTAATCAAGGCACCCGCAACTTTTTATAACATTAGCACTGCTTGATTGCATGGTTGGGGTACAACTTTTGTAATTTCTCTTGTCTCAATGTGTACTTCTCTATCCATTTTACATTTTTGAGCTATAGCATCCAATTGATTGAAGGTCCAAGCAATTAGGATGTGGCTTTCTTAGTGTTCTCTTATTTGGACTGTGCGCCTGTCTTTCCACGTCGCATTTCTTGAATGCAATAATCATTGATCAAAGGTCTAAGTACTACAATGTGCACTTGTCTTTTCACTTCACATTTTATAGCTAGACCAACGCCATCGATCAAAGGTCCAAGTACTATGGACCTTCAATCATTTTGATGCTATAGCTCCAAGTGTGAAATGGATTAACAAGTGAACATTGAAATAATAGAAAGTAAAAAAGTCGTACCCCAACTAGGCAATTAAGGAGAGCTAGTGTAATTGAAAATCGAGAGTACCTTGCTTAATGGTGAATTAATAGTTTTATGTACTAGTCTACTAACAAATTTCATTCACCTAAATATATTTTAAGATTCTTTACTTCAAATAGAAATTAACATTAACTTATCGATTTTTAACCTTAAAGTTTTAATTGCCTTAATTTCTTAATCTTATTAGCCCCAAAAGTGGCCTTTGAGCTATATTTCATAAAATAGATGATTACATCTTGGTTTTCTAAATTTCTTTACCTTTGTCATTTCAATACCTTGGTTCGTCATGATTGATACCACATAATAAGCAGATGTGTCAAAAGTAGGCAAGATTAGATACCAATGATTTTGTATATAGACTTGATCATAATAAGATTTCATAAGCATCGAATTCAAAAGACAATAACAATGTAGATATCTTCGTTTGAAATGATTGTATCATGGCTTAGGCATTTCTCATGAAACATTAAGAAATCCCAAAACACTACAATATATGAAGGGTATATCAAGAACACTTTCTATGAATTTAGTCACATAAAACTTTTAGAATGTCAAGCCCTACACGGATGTATAAGTCAAACTATGTGTCAAGAAAAATGCATAAGTACCAGGTTTGGAAAGATTGTTAGAATGCTCAAATTATATCAACACATCTACGAAACTCATATACTAGCAAACTTAGAGAAGCTTTTTAATGAATATACCAAAAATTATAGAAACAAACACTTTAGATGGGATTTGGTCCCCTTGCAAGTGCCAAAACCCTTGTGTCCATGTCTCCTATCTTGTCAAACATGAAATAGTTGTTTTCGTGTACAGTATCTAAAAACATTTGGTCTACTTGAAACAAAATGCAAGACTACTTGAATGAACTAAAAAGAAAAAATATATATACAAATTAATTCATTCACTCCACCATTAAAGTAAAGTAGGGATGTCCTCTCTCAAAACCAATTTTTGGATTATATACGAATGAGATATTGGATGTACCTCTAGGGGAGGAGATAGAGCAATTCCATTGGCAAGTACTTAGATACCCCTCTGCTTTGTAGATGACATTGTGTTGATAGTTGATTTTGATGAGATGTAGAGAGAGAATATATGTAGAGATGTGTGTGTGTGTGTGTGTGTGTGTGTGTGTGAGAGAGAGAAGAGACACACCATGTACACTCCCAAAGACTATTTCATATTGATCACAATCTACATATATATAAGTGAGATGTATTCTAGATAGGGTGAGCTATATATAGCTCCAACACCCCCACTCAAACAAAGGTCTCTAGTTGAGGATGAAAATCCTAGGGGGCACAAGGGAAAAACCCAAGCTCCTATAAAAAAATGTACAAACATGATCAAGAAGGATTATTGTGTGCATGTAAAGTAAATCTGTGCATGTGAAGTAAAATCTAATATGTATGTACAAAGATGACTAAGATGTTTCAAGTGTATGGGCATCTGTGAAGTGTATGATGTCTACAAGGAGTATATATAATGATACTACAATGTCATAGTAGATTAATTCCCAAATATTGAAGTTGAGACAACTCCAAGTTTTGAGTGAAAGAGAGCCAAGCATGCTTCATTGAGTCCTTTGGTGCATATATCTACAGTTATCTGATCACTTGGACAATGTTCAATCATGATTATGCCTTACTTTACTTCATATCAAACATAATGATAATGCACTACTGCAATATGTTTAGACTTGTTATGTTGAACACAATCTTTAGCAAGACTAATAGCACTTTGGTTATCACATCGAAGCAATGTGCTAGAGAGAGGAGGATGGCCAATAATATGATAGAACTTGTCAAAGCCATACTAACTCTCAAGCTGTTAAAGATGCATCTACATATTCAGCCTCTGTAGTGGAAACAACAATATAACGTTGTTTCATGCTAGTCCAAGAAATTAAATAACCATTGATAAAGAAATAGTTTCCACTTGTAGAATGCATAGATAAGTGAGAGCTTGCCTAATCTACATTTTTACAACCCAAAAGTTGAAGTGAATGTAGAGAAACAAAGTTTTGTTGGTGCTGATAAACCAACCCAAAATCTTTAGTGTCTTTAATCAAATACTTCAAAACTTGTTTAGCTGCAATCCAATTTTTAAGGCATGGAGAACTAAAATATTTTTCAAGAAAATTTGCAGCAAAAAGAATGTTAGGGTGAGACTTTAAGCCAACAAATTGAAGACATCTAACAAGATTAGTATAAGATTAATGTAAGGCTAATTTTCCATCATTTTGAGAAAGTGAGTTTTTGGTAGAGTCCACAAGAGGAGTACTAGCAGGATGTGTAGAATCCAAACCAAAATTTTGAATAATATCTTCAATGAACTTTGTTTGACATAGTAATAATGATTATGATTACAAAGACATGAGTATATGTCTCCAAGATCCACCATGTCAAATGCAAAAGATAAAACATTATTTACTTATTGATGAAATTTGAGATTATTAGAAACAAGAATGGTATCATCCATATATAGAGCAAGAATAACAAAACTATCATTGCACCACTTAACATATAAGTTAGGATCTGAAAAATAAGAACAAAAAAACTTATTTTGTAAGGAATAGATCAATCTTTTGATACCAAGCTCGTGAAGATTGTTTGAGATCATAGAGTGCTTGATGAAGTCTATAAGCAAGATTTTCCTTATGTTTGACTCCAAATCCCTCTGGTTGCTCCATGTATATTTCTTTCTTTAAATCACCATTAAGAAAAGCAATTCTCACATCCATTTGGTGAGCCTCGAAATCAAACTCAACAACAAAAACTAACAAGACCCAAATATTGGTAATACAAACAACAAGTGACAAAGTTTAATCTTGATAATCAACTTTTGCAATTTGTAAGAAACCTTTGGTAACCAACCTTGCTTTGAAATTTTCAAATGTTCCATCTACTTTGGTTTTAGTCTTATAAACCCACTTGCATTTAGTAGGAGTACATCCAAGTGGTAACTCAATTAGAACCCATGTATCTTTAGAGAGAAGAAATTCATACTCAGCTTCCATGGCATCCTGCCATTGTTCCTTTTGTGGGGATGACATGGCATCACTATAAGAGTAGGATCTTCACAAATATTGAGGGCATTCTCAAGAATACCAGCATCATAAAATGGCAGGTACAATGCTCATTATTGATTGGAAGTTTAATGCCAAGGTCATCATTAGCAATAATAGATGCAAGTTGTGAATCATGATTTGGAGAGAATATTGTTTGGTGAAGGAGGTTTAGCATCATATAGAAAAGGAAAAGAACTTAGTAATGACTTTGTATCATCAATGTCCCTCTAGTGACAACGTCCTCTCAGTATCCTCTTGAGACCATGTGTTGCCCATAAGTTGCTCATTGAAAATAGCAGCATGACTTATGATTACCTTCTTGGAGGATGGATCATAAAACTTGTATCCCTTAAAAATTTTTGAATATCCAATGAAAATAGCTTTCAAATTAGGAGGATCAAGTTTTCTACGAGTCTCTTTGGGTACATGAATATAAGTAATACATCCAATGGTCTGAAAATATGAAACAAAAGGAGTTTCACTTATTTGAGTAGTAATCGGTATTTTACGAAAAGGAGTAGTCATAGAAAGATGATTTTGTATAAATATTGTTGTTAAGACTTCTTTAGCCCATAAACATCGAGATAAGCCTAAATGAATGAGCATGCATCACATTACATTGAGGACAGTCCTATTTTTACATTTACTAATACCATTCTATTGAGAAGAGTAGGGATTGTATACTCATCATGAGTACCCTAATTATTGCAATAATTATCAAGTTCATTTGAAACATATTCTCCACCATTATCACTTGTGAAGTTTTTTAATGCAACAAGAGTAGTATGAAGTTTTGCAACTCTTTGATATTGCTTAAAAGATAATAAAGCTTCTAATTTGTGTTGCAAGAGGAAAACAGTCGTGTATCTTGAGAAGTCATCAATAAAAGTCATGAAATACCAATATTGAGAATTCAATGAATGAAAATGTCAATAAATATCAGTGTGAATAAGATCAAGCAAATCTTTGGAATAAGGTGTGGTAGAAACGAAAAAGGGTTTGTTAAAAGGCTTTCCAAGTACACAATATTTACAAATACCCATGTGAAGATGAACTTTGAATTCCATACATTGAACAAGGTCATGCTAATAAAGATTAACAAGCTTAGAAAAATTAGAGTGAACAAAGTGATGATGCCATATTTTGATGTTAAGATCTCTAGGAGCTCTAACAATATTTGCAACATCTTCATTTAAAGGAAGATAACTAAAAAATATTACCATTTTGAGGAGCCACAACGATGGTTTGGGGCCGTCTTTCTTAATGCGACACTTAGTACGGTGGAAATTTACAAAGTTACCAAGATCCACAAGTTTTCCTAAAAGAAGATTCATTTATAAATTTGGGACATGTAAAACTCCACGTAGAATTCTTGTTGAAGAAAGAGTACCAAGATATTAATCACCTAGATCTTTGACCTAACTCATTGTGTCATCAGCAATATAAACTAATTTCTTGACAGGAATAGAATGATAATTATGTGACCATTGGGAGTGATATGTCATGTTTCTAGTAGCACCAGAATTAATAACAAAAGGAGATACATCATGAACATGAAGTATCCTTTCCGGAGAGATAGAATAACTCACACAATTTTCTTCTTTGGTAGTGTTGTTATGTATAGCAGCATATGCTCTATTACAATCTGGCAAAACACATCTTGAAACATAGATGGGTTGGATGATCACTATTTTTGCAGTAGTCACAAGGACAATAATCTATGGACAAATATGGTTGTTTATTTGTAATGCCATGTTCTTCATCATATTGTTTTGTCCAGAAATCATATGTAGTGTGACAATTTCTATTGCAATAAGAATAATGTCTATTAGGAAACTTGATGACCGGGAAATCGGTGCAAATAAAGGCATCAAAATGTGCTCACATGGAAACAAATTTTTGTAAAATGACTCATTGCAATTGTACCCTTTTGTCAAAATTTCAAATATGAAGCAATGTAAAATGTGTAGTCCAGAAGAGACACACTATAAAATATTTCTAGGAAAAGGAAAGGTCAAACCCTTTTGTCTCATGCTAAAAAAGAAAGGTCCTTAGACCTTAGTCCATGTATGCAAATTTGAATTTTATAATGCAAGAAAAGGAAAAGGGTGGTTGCAGCTGTGGTATTTGGGGAGGTGGGAGGCTGAGGTGGTTACACCCTCTCTCTTCCTTTATCTTCTCTTGTCACGGTTCATTTCCCTCTCTCCCATTTTGGCACAACTCTTGCCTTCTTGTTCTTGTTTCCCTTTGTTGTGATCCTTTGCAAGATCTCATGGAGAGTGAGGAACAGGAAGAGGGTGAGGATGGAAGAATTTCTCTCAATTTCTTGTGTGCCTCTTTCTTTTGTGTTTTAAGGATATGGTTTCTTGGTGAAGAAGAAGATTTCTTGCAGGTTTTTGTGGCCAGCAAGCCATTTGCAGCCTCTACTCAGCCGGTTCGTAGTTCATTTTGTGCCGTGGCGGGCAGGGTGCTCTTCAAAACTTGAGATGAGAGAAGTTACCACCACAATGACTCCTATGTGTAAAGCATGGAAAGGAACGCCTTCTTCGAGCAAGTAAATCTTAGTCGATTTGTTTTGACTATATGTGGTGCATAGATCGGATGTTATATGCTCGCGTAGTGAATGCCAGAAGGTCCCCAAGAACAAAAGAACTCTACTTTTTGCACAAAACTCAAGGTCGAAAGCATGCACAACATGAATAAGAAACCAATTGGGTGCAATCTCCTCCATGCCTTGTATGAGCACTCCACAAAGCATGTATTTTATATATTAATCATCTTCAAGCTCAAATAATAGCCCAAATTACAAAATAGCACGCTTTTGGCTTTTGAGTTTGCTTTAGCACAAAATAGAAATAAAGCTAATGGGCGGGCACCCAAAGAGTCAGGCATACCTAATACAATGTCCAAATACAAATATCATAATCATGCGCCCATGCGCATACAAAATAATTAATAAATATCCAACGCCTTAATAAATAGGCGCGACAAAATATGGGCGCCATGCCTAAGGTATGCGCCCATCAAGATATAAGTGATAACTCGAATACACGCTATCCTCCAATGCTTTCCTCCGCCACTGCTCTTATCTCTACACATCAACTAAAGCATTCACAATCGTTAGTAAAATAATACAATTAAACCGACAAAAGTGAATACCTAGCAATCTTCAGCTACATAAATAAATCAACTGGCTAGAAATCAATCCTAACATTAATTTATCACGAGTGCGCACTCTAAACTCATAAACGTTTATTAATTTAATATGTATTTTGCAGAATCACTAGCTATGGAATCACCCATGTACACACTAAATTAATGAAACGCCCGAAAAGGATAGACGTCCCCATCAACTTCTCGCACAAAGAATCCACTTTGCGTATGAGCCCCGGTCAACAAAGTTTACAGAATCCACCGTAAAACCTCACGGAATCCACCGTGGCACGAAATCCACCGTGAAATATGCCTCCTGGCATCATACCCCCGGGGTGGGATAGCAATTTTCCTCAATTGCTATTAGCTCAATGTGGAGCTAACAAAGTGGGGAAAGCATTTAAGTCTCTAGCGTGCATCCATTGGGCCTCTTCAACATGATGGTTTTTAAACTTGACCAAATATCTAGAGTATATATGGCCAGTTCTAGTGGTCATAAAGTCAGTATCTATGATAGCTTCAGGTTCAAGTATCTCAGTCTCTTCATCTAACAAAGGTGGGTTTTCATAAACAGGGTGTACAGGTAATTGGCCTCTAAAGGGTGGTAATAAATTAATGTGAAAGGTGTTGTGAATTTTCCAGTGAGGTGGTAGTTCTAACTTGAATGCATTGTCATTGATTTTGTGAATGATCTTAAATTATCCATAGAATCTAGATGCTAATTTCACAACTGGGTGTTTATCTACACTTTGTAATCTATGTTTTTCTATTCTTAACCAAACATAGTCGTCAACTTTGAAATTCATGGCCTGTCTTTTCTTATTGGCTTGTTTTGTATATGATTGCTGGGCTTTGGCAATCATGTCTTTAACCTCATCAAAAATAGTAGCGTGCTTGTTAGCAATATCATCACCACTCTGAATTCTATTTGATAAAGATGCAACAGGTGTAGACAATCTATAACCATAAATTACTTCAAACGGTGCTTTCTTTGTAGCTATGTGTGGTGTATTGTTATATGCAAACTGCAATAAATGTAAATGTGTGTCCCATGTCTGTGGTTTAGAAATAGTGTAAGCACGTAAAAGATCTAAAATAGTACTGTTAGTGGCTTCTGTTTGTCCATTAGTTTCAGGATGAAATGCAGATTAAAAATCAATCTTTGTTCCTAGGTTAACAAACAAAGTAATCTAAAAATTATTACAAAATCTAGAATCACGGTCAGAAATAATAACTTTTGATAATCCATGATTAGTGAAAATAGTTTTCAAAAATAATTGTGCTGTCTGAGATACTGTTAAAGTTTTCTTACATGGAATGAAATATGCTTGTTTACTAAACATGTCTACAATAGTCCAAATCATGTCATGGTTAGCTTTAGTATTAGGTAAAACAGTAATAAAATCCATAGAAATATGTTCCCATGGTCTTGATGGAATAGATAAAGGCATAAGTAAACCATACTATTTACCATGATGTCTCTTAACTCTTAGACAAATCAAACATTCAGAAACAAAGTTAGATACATCAGTGTCCATATGTGGCCAATAAAAATCTTCAGTCAATATGCGTAAAGTAGATATGATACCTCTATGACCTTGATATGGAGGACAATGAATCTCATTCAAAACAAAAGATCTAAATGGTATTGTAACACATAATCTCTTTTCATAAAACATGAATCCATCATTGTAAGACAGTGAATCAATATGAATCTAGTTATTTCCAACTAATTTATTCCAATCAGCATGAAAAGCAATGTCCTGATGATAAGTATCTTTCATAGGGGTTAGAGAATCAAATGATATAATAGAAATATTATGAATGGTCGGTCTTCTACTCAATGCATCGGCTACTACATTTTCTTTACCTGGTTGATATTGAATAAGGGGATGAAAACTCTTAATAAAAGCTACCCATTTGATATGTTGGTCAGATATTTAAGGTTGACTAAGTAAATGTCTAATACTTTGTTGGTCAGTCTTAATCATAAACTCAGAACCCACTAAGTAATGTTTCCATTGTCTTAAAGCTTGTACAATAACTAACAATTCTTTATCATAAGTGAAATATTTAAGTTCGGAAGGTTTCAGTTTACAGCTAGAATAGGCTATAGGATGATTATCTTGCATAAGTATGGCTCCTATTCCAGATCCGCTAGCATCAGTAACTACTAAAAAGAATGGTCTATTAAAATCAGGTAGTTGTAATACAGGAGCACGGGTTAATGCATGTTTCAATAAATCAAAAGATTTCTGTTGATTATTGGACCAATGATAAACAATACCTTTCTTTAAAAGTTTAGTCAAAGGCAAAGCAAGTAACGAAAATTTTCGCACAAATTTCCTGTAAAAACTAGCAAGACCTAGAAAAGAACGTAACTCATGCACATTTTTAGGTATAGGCCAGTTCAATATTGCTTCTATCTTCTTAGGGTCAACCTTAATACCTTCTGATGACACAATATGACCTAAATATTCAATTTTTGTTTGAAAGAACTCACTCTTTTCCGGATTAGCATACAATTGATTATCTTTTAACAACTTGAAAACCAAAGACAGATATTCATAATGTTCTTTCTCATTTTTATCGAATACCAAGATATCATCAAAGAATACTATAACACAATGCTGATATTTCAAAAATATGCGATTCATCATTCTACTAAATGTAGCAGGTACGTTAGTCAATCCAAAAGGCATCACTAGAAATTCATAATGACCAAATTGTGTTCTAAATGCAGTCTTAAATATGTCAGATTTATCTAATCTCACCTGATGATAACCAGGTTTAAGATCTATTTTACTAAATATAGCAAAACCTTGTAGTTTATCCATAAGATCATCGACCCTAGGAATTGGATATCTATTCCTTACAGTAATCTTATTTAGGACACGATAATCTATGCACATGCGATAAGTATTATTCTTCTTTCAGTATATTCACCGATTTGAATTTCTAAATCATGCACCTCTTGTGTTCCATTATACCTTGTGCCTAAGAATGCTGCTTTAATGCGATAATGCATAGGAACAGTTTGTAATTTCAATTCTTTCACTAACTTTGCAGAAATAATCATGTGTACTACCATCATCATGCAAAATAATCTTTTCTTTTCCATGCACTAAACATTTCATTGTCAACAAAGAATGTGGAGTTGGCATACCTGGTAAAGTATCCGAAGGAGTAGTAACGTCATCCTTTTCTTTCGTAAAGTCAGGCATTTCTTCATGTTCTTCATCTTCCATTGCTCCAAGATAGTTGATATGGACAGGTGGCTTCTTCGATTGGCAATTGGCTGCTAGATGTCCAGATTGATGGCATTTGTAACACATTATAGGTTTGGCTTTAGATACATTGTTTGCAATGGTAGGAAGTCTAGGAATATTAGGATTTGGCTATGAAGATGGCTTAGGGTTTTGATTGGTATTTGATGGCAAAGTAGGTGGTTTTGTCCAAGACTTACGGAAAGATGATGAAGGAAATCAACTTTGACTAAATCTTCTAAAATTTGAATTGAATTGCTTAGAACCATAGTTACCATTTGTTTGAAATTGTTGTGGACGCTTGTCTCTTCCTCGAATCTTGTCTTCAGTGTCATGAGCTAAAGAAATTGCATCTTCAAGAGTTGCAGGCTTGAACATATTGACTTCAGCGTAGTAATGCCCAATTAATCCAGACATATACTTGCACTTGTGAGTCGCTTCAAGTACATCTTCAAACATGCGTAGTTGGAGTAAGGCATTCCAAAAGCGTTCGGTGTACTGAGAAATAGGCTCACGATCTCTTTGCTGAAGAAGGTCCCATTGCTTTATGGCTTTTTCATGGAATTGTGGGGGAAGGAAATTCTGCATAAACTTCTTCTTGAAACTCTCCTAGGTAGTGGGACAATCTATGCTCTTACAAACCACGGTCCACCAAAGAGATGCTCTATCCACTAAATGATTAGTGACACACTTGATTTTATCTTTTTCAGCGTATGTTTCCTCATGAAAGTAATCATTGAACTGACTGATAAATGCAAGAACAGTTTTTCCATCTCGAGTACCATTGAAAGTACGGAATTTGAAATTTCTTTTATTTATCTTTGTTTCTTTGCGGATGGATTGAGCTTCGAGAGTCGCATTGATGGTTCGTCGGATAAGATCTTCAGGTTGTGGTTCCTCTTTGTCGGTATTCGATCTTTGTAAATTGGCCAATTGAACTTGCAATGCTTACCGGGCTCTTCGTTCTTCGTCCAACTGCATCATAATTAAATACAACTTTTGTTCCATGGTAGGTTCAGGAAGATCACCTTCAGCCATTAAATCATCCATATTTTTTTCCATCATCTTGTAAAAATTCAAAAGACCTCACACTCTCAAAATCCAATTAGCGGAATGAGCGTAGCTCAAAATCGGGTGTACAAGGCTTATAGATTTTTTGTTTGGCTTTCACGGTCTTCGACTTTTGCAGTTGCGGGATTTTAAATCTTCGTGAAATCTGCGTATAACCTTCTGCATGTACTGAAACTGGTTCAGCATGTCTGCGTATGCGAACAGAGTCTTCCAGGGAACAATTTTGTAGTTCTGTGCTTTTGTGCAGGAACAGTCCTTATGGGAGTTTTTAGCATAAGTTAGTTTTGACTTCTGGGGACTTGATTGAATTGCAGAGTAAGTAAATTTAGACTTACAAAACTTGCAGGCTTTGGAGACTTGCAAAACTTAGGAGTTTAAGAAGCTTAATAGCTTAATAAAATCTACATGATTATCGTGGACTTGAGGACGTCTGATGCTGTTTTGACGCCATTTAGTACATACTCTTGCCGTTTTTTGACGGATTTAATTCCTGAAGCTTTTTAAAGCTTCTAACTAAGCTTTTTACTAAAGCTTTATTGACTTTGAAGTGAAACTTGGAGATATGGAAGTTTATCTATTCTCTATTGAAAAACGACTTGAAAGGAGAGATATTGACATGGTCCTCCACTTCCCAAGGCCGGTCCTTTGCGGTCAGAGGTTGTAGTCAGAGGTTCTTGACCACCAGGAATCCACCCGTATCGACCGTTTGCGATGAGACTGACCGTAGAGCTCGATCGTTCTAGGAGCTCCGCCTTCACACAAGATGGATAGCGATTAGAAGCTCTCGATCTCAGCTTCGCTCTGATACCACTGGTGCACAGATCGGATGCTGTATGCTCGCGTAGTGAATGTCGGAAGGTCCCCAAGAACAAAAGAACTCTACTTTTTGCATAAAACTCAAGGTAGAAAGCATGCACGACATGAACAAGAAACCAATTGGGTGCAATTTCCCCCCATGCCTTGTGTGAGCGCTCCACAAAGCATGTATTTTATGTATTAATCATCTTCAAGCTCAAATAATAGCCCAAATTACAAAATAGCATGCTTTTGGCTTTTGAGTTTGCTTTAGCACAAAATAGAAATAAAGCTAATGGGCGGGCGCCCAAAGAGTCATACCCAATACAATGTCCAAATACAAATATCATAATCGTGCGCCCATGCGCATACAAAATAATAAATAAATATCCAACGCCTTAATAAATAGGTGCGACAAAATATGGGCGCCATGCCTAAGGTATGTGCCCATCAAGATATAAGTGATAACTCGAATACACGCTATCCTCCAATGCTTTCCTCCGCCCCACTGCTGCTATCTCTACACATCAACTGAAGCATTCACAATCGTTAGTAAAATAATACAATTAAACCGACAAAAGTGAATACCTAGCAGTCTTCAGCTACATAAATAAATCAACTGGTTAGAAATCAATCCTAACCTTAATTTATCACGAGTGCGCACTGTAAACTCATCAACGTTTATTAATTTAATATGTATTTTGCGGAATCACCCGCTATAGAATCACCCATGTACACGCTAAATTAATGAAACGCCCGAAAAGGATAGAGGTCCCCATCAACTTCTCGCACAAAGAATCCACTTTGCGTATGAGCCCCGGTCAACAAAGTTTACGGAATCCACTGTAAAACCTCACGGAATCCACCGTGGCACGAAATCCACCATGAAATATGCCTCCTGGCATCAGTATGTCCTCCTATGAGATCATAATTGTTTCTTGAGTTTTGTCTCGTCATTCATGTCATTATGAAAATTCAATCAAAGATATACAAGATTGATCAAAATTGATCCCATCTTTGTTAGATAATATGCTAACAATATTATCATAAGCACGATCCTTTATAGTGTCAAAAAGCTATGTTACCAATTGCTTTCATGGAATGGCATCACTAGCAAGCAGCAAGCTGATTGATAATGTTCTTGAATGATTCGATATGTGTTGCCAGAGAAGTTCTGATATTATAGTGTAACTCGATAAGCTGGCTATGAAGATAAAGTATTTGTATAATAGATTTCTTCTCAAAATTTACTATCAAATACTCCCATATAACTTGTGAGGTTGAAAGATTACATATATCAAGCATAAGAGATTCTTGAAGAGCAAAAAGGATATACCGAGAAGCTACTCTGTCACATTAGACCCACTCATTATAAATAGTTTGCCATTCTTCAAAGATAAGCCCTTCAATTACAAGGGTATTATCATGAGCCTGATCAATTGGTTGAGGTAGACATTCATAATTACCAAGAACAATATCATGCAAGTCATCACCTTCAAGAATTAGCATCATCTTGATTTTCCATCTGAGGAATCCTCATCCTTGAAAGTGAGAGACATAACCTTGTCTAACAATTATAGAATTGGATATATTTGGCTAAGAGAATACATGCAATATGAGATCACTAAATGTAAACACCATATATGAAATGATGATGAAAGTGTAGCACAACAAGCATACTCCAAAAGAAAGAGACCCAAGATAGACAAATGTGGGCAAGAATAAAGCGATCCAAAATAAACAAAACATATGTAAGAATAAATCAGCCTAATATAGATGAGAAATATAAATAACAATTAAAATATTATCACGTTACTTTTTGGCCAAGGATAGATAATGATCTAGCAATTTTTGGCAAAAACTTAAGAGTGAGTAATCACGATGAAACCTGTGTCGTTGAAGTGTGCACGAAAAACTATTGTCCTATTTGTTTTCCTATTTCAAGTCCAGATTACCTTAATTGACATAACTTTTGACACAGAACTCCAAATTGAGCATGGATTTGCTAGGAAGAAAGCTTTTGAGTCCTAGCACATCATAAAACTTTAGTTTTCTTGAGAAATGTATTTGTTTAAGAGTTTCCCAAGTAGAAACTTTTAGGGTATCAAAGCAATGCATAATTATAAATCAGCATATCTACAATCTAGATGATGATCGAGTGAACTTCTTCTATGCTTAAATTTCATAACATAAGATGCTCATAACATACACAATACATCAAATCTAAGTATGAAAATAACAAGAATCAAGAATTGAAGAGATACTACATAGGTATACTTCCTGATTGTCTTCTTCAAAGATTTGGTTGTAGTTGATTGTGATAGCTCTAATATCATGTTGAGATGTAGAGAGAGAAGACATGTAGATATGTGAGAGATAGAGAGAAGAGACACACCATGTACACTCCCAAAGACTATTTCATATTGATCACAATCTACACATATATAGGTGAGACCTAGTGTAGATAGGGTGAGCTATATAAGCTCCAACAGATTTTCCATAGAGGCTATAGAGACATATTATGAGTGCACTATATTCCTACGCATCATAGTGGACACTCAACCAACCCTAGCAAAATGTAGTTCTATTCCCTATCACTATATTCTTAGTTTTGATAGTGGACACTCAACCAACCTTGGCAAAACATATTTCCCTTCTCTATCACTAATCAATTCTCACTCCTATTTCTAGTGTCTCATCATGATTCTAAACTTCCATACCTTTTTTTGTTGTTTCTTAAATGGAGGAATTAATTCTAGGACTCTACTCTTGATGGACATGGCTTCATTAGATTCTACTCCTGGAAAAATGTAGGAACAAAATTTACCCTAGTGGTTATTTTTTGTACTTTTTTTGGGTTGATGGGGCTAAATTTTTTGCCTTAAATATTCAAAGGCTAGATTAACTAGATTTTCACCCTATAATATTGAAAAAAAGAGGTTTTCATAACTGTATGATCCCATTTTCTAAACTCTTGTCCTTTCATCCACAAAAGATTTGACCACCTCATGTACACTCAAGAATCGTGAGGGTCCAATAATTCTTACTATAATTCCATTTTATGTTTGGCATGAAGTCTCTGTTCATAGTTCTATGCATTTATTCTATTTTGTTGTGCTCTCATCTTCTATAAAAGTGCAAATGTGGTCCAACATGTCACTCAAGGTGATGTAAGCTTTCTAATTCATGAGCCCCTCTGTAAAATCAAAGATCAAATGAATCCTATGAGGAAGCAATCTCTGAGTGAAGATATTTTTGGGATTCATCTACCCTTGGTGTGCGGCTGTTGAGCTTGTTCATCAATGCAAAAGGGTGCTTGGCCCTAGCTAGCTATTATGCATTTTTTGTCCTTTTGTCAAGGTTAAGTTCTCTGATGCACCTCTTTTCTCCTAATCTCCTTATAGGTAGTTATTGCTTCTCAAGAGTAAGAGGTAGGGTTGGGTCTTTTCCCTTAAATTGGGCTATCTAGTCAAAGTCATCTATTTTTTATCGATTAGAAGGTCCAATATGTTTATAAGTCCCCTTTAGTTTGACAATACAAGGTTGGAAATCTAGTATAAGAAATTGGAATTAGTCTCTACTAATGTTTTGGGTCAAGACCATTAGTTTGGTGTCTAGTATCATTGGAAATCTTTTAGATAAAAAATGAGTACTTGATAGTAATCATGTATGGTTCAAGTTATTATTTGTACGTAGGAGGTGATCTAGCATTCCTAATGCCTTCTCAAGGATCTTTATGCTCATTGTACACTACTTATAGGGTTTAGATCAAATAAAGGAGTTCAAAAGTGTATTGCTAATTCCTCCCTATTACTAATTTGGTCAAAACCTTGAGTGTATGCCTCAAAAGGTTGGTGGGTCATATTTGGAACCATATTTTAGTATTTTCTTGCATTTTTCAAAGGTTGGATAGTCCTTAAGTTGGTTATGTTAGTTTATCCTTAGTGGCCACACAAATTTGGAGGTCTCAATGTAGATATTATCCATTTGTTAACAAATTTTACCTCTAATGTCTGCAAGGTAACAGCTTAAGTTTTGATCATTAACATATCAAGGCAAGGTACTTGTTAGGAGAAGGATACCAATATTGATGGACATTAACAAGTATTAGAAGGTTGTGAAAAGTCTTACCTTTTCATGTGACACAATGTTCTCTAACAAGGGCAAGAGAGCATGAACATTGCAATTGATATTGGGAAATATTTAAGAACTAGTTACTAGATATTTCTCTTTACGAGCTCTTCACTTGGTTTGGGAGTCCTCTCTTAGATTAGTCAGAAGTACTGATTCACAAACACATTAGTACAAGGCATCATTCTTTACTACTTCTACGGTAGTTTGGTTAATGAGTACTTTGAAAAACATGGGAGCTCTAGTTAGAGGGACAACAAATGTAAGGTGTGACAATTAAAGCTACATGGAGATCGCAAAGAACCTATCATGTTCCACACTTGCACAAAACATGTACAGATCCAATATATTACTATGTTTGGAAGTTCATTGAGAATGGAGTTGTAGAGATGGAGGATTTATCTATAAATAACATTTTTTGACATATTAATTGTACTTAATATGGCATATTCACTGAGGCTCTTTGGAAAGATCAACATGGTCACTCCATTTGTTGTTGGGCTAGCCAAGTAGTTCCGTTTTAAATAAAAATTGGGTCGAGGGGTGTGTGAGTTCATTTAAATTTTTGTTTATTTATAACTTATGCATCAAGCACCCAACATTATTAGACTCCCACATGAGGAGAATCCATGAGTGCACATGACATTAGTAGGGCTCTTAGATAGTCACTAGAAAGGTTCTAACCTTTTGTAGACCAAATAGTCTAGGTGGACGTGGCTATTGGGTTAAGCTAAAAGAGTTAATGTAGGTACTAGAGTATACAATCAAGGTACTTTAGGTACACCTAGTAAATGGGGTACTACATAGCTAGTCATAGATAGGGTATTGAATCATGGAGGAAATGGAGGAGGATATGCTTGACATACTTTGCACCAAGTAACAAGTTATAAAAAACATCTACCCCATGCAAGTTTAGCAATAGTTCAAGATAGGCTCCAATGCAAAAAACCCCTAGCTTGATGTATAGGAAATGTTCTCTAGATTGTCATATGTCATAAATGTAGATGGTGGTGGTTGGTCCACACAATCAAGGCAATCCTATGTGTCTTGGACTAGCCAACCTCCAACACTAGGTTAAAGGGGCTGGTACTGTGGTATCTAGGCAATCCTATGTGTCTTGGACTAGCCAACCTCCAACACTAGGTTAAAGGGGCTGGTACTGTGGTATCTTCTGAGGCTCGGCCTCAATATGTTACCTAGATGAAGATTTCTATCACCGAGATGAAGATTTCATTGAATCCTTTGAAACAACCTTTCCCTTGAATAAATTAAAGGATTTCATTGAATCCTTTAAACCAAGATGTATTTGGGACAAATGAGATGCTTGGAGCTACGTGTTTATACTAATACCGCAAAGGAAAATGAAGGATGTTCAAATGAAATGCTTGGAGCTTCGTATCTTTTCTCGTACGCGTCAAGGAAAATGGAAGGATGTACAAATGAAGTGCTTGGAGCTTCGTATCTGTACTAGTACCGCAAGAAAATGAAGGATGTACAAATTATGAATTGAAGGGTTGTATCTTAGGAAGGCATGTTTTGTAACCATACATGCTGGTGTTATTAGTGTCATGTACTGGTTGGGACACGTAATGGTACCAAGTATTGGAAATACCATGATGCCTTGCATCATTCCGAGTCCCGACAAGAGGCTCATGTAAGAATTAAAAATACTTTAGTCTCATAAAGTTAGAAACCTAGATAAATCGTGCTACGCATGTCTTTATATCTCTTGTAAGTATGTCTCATTCAGAAATTAAGAAGGCTGCAAACGTCACAATTTTACTCATAAACATGTCCAAAATGGTGGTGCGTAGGCATGCGTGCAGTGCAGTCACTTTGGTGCTCACCTCCCCTAGGAATGTCGTTGTAGAAGGAGGCTCTTGAATAAACGGTATACCCCTGGGCCCTTAGATTCAAGATTGGAAGAAATAAGAGGTTCTTTAAACGAGGAAGTAAATGGCATGTAGGATGGTGGTACACCTTCAGTAGGAATTTTCTACAATACTTAATGGGGGCAAAGGAGGCTCTTAAATATAGGCTTAGAGGTAAATTTAGGCAAAGATAAGGTTAGAGGGTGACGGGTGGATCTCAGTGTGTGTGACAATAGGCTTTAAATTTAAAAGGTGGAGGTTTTGTGAGTAATCAAAGATCAGACAATAAAGAGAAAAGGAGAACATATCCGATGAATATGAATGGAATGGTACCTGGCTGGCGAGTGGCCACTTCCAGTCTCCCCGGTAGTTTAGTGAGAGTGTGTTCCGTGAACCTTCTCTTCTGGCCGAGAGATAATGATGGTTGGTGCGAAAGGGACCGACTGAGACTCTGACTTCCTCTCTCTCTCTCTCTCTCTCTTTTTGATCTCGTTCTCGTGTCCATTTAAACGCTTACGAAGCTGCGCCTGCAGCAGGCTTCCAGCATCCTCCCCATCGCCATTTTTGCAACAGAAAAGAAGGTGACTAGCTGCGGTGAGAGCTCAGGTTCTTTTGTTCTTCTGTATGAAGAAGCTTCTTCGGTAGTTTATCAATATACTGCATATTACTTTAGCTTCCCTAGTGTCAAACAAGATCTGCCTCTCGCTGCCCTAATTTATACCAAATAACGCCTAGTCCATCAGAGCAGGCACCACATTATCATAGCCTACTCCTGCAGATCATAATTACGATTACACAATATCTCGCCTAATCCCCGCCTCCTCCCCTCCTTCCTAGATCATGAACAAGATGGCAGCTAATCCTCAGGATATTGACCGTAATATCACTGCCAATTACGATACCGAAGGTCGCAGCTGCCATGAATATGATCCTGACAATGATCAGGGCGTGAGCTGCCGCGGCGCTGAGGATACAACGAGCCGCGACGATATGCATCGATCGGGGGGCTTGAATATTCACGAGCGGCGTCATCATGGCATTACGACCGCAAGGCTCGAGTCAAGCCAGCCAGCAGCTGCATGCGCTGGTACTGTAACTAGCCAACTGAAGCTGATCTTGCATGATGATGATGATGATGATGATGAGTTACTATATGCTGATGCAGCTCATACCCTCTCGGCTGCTGATAAATTAACAAACAGTAGTGCTGTCGCAGCAAAGCAAGGCCGTCACCATGACGATGATGACCCTCATGGCGGGGGGTTTACTATAGCTAGTGTCACTAGTGCTACTGGAGCCGCTGCTGCCGCCAGGTTGGCCTCAAGCGCAGCTGCTAAAGATAGTAATGCCACAAGCTGCCAGGACGATGATGTGGCCTCTGCTAACTATATGGCAGCTGCCGCCAAAAAACCGCCCCGGCTGTATAAGTGGTGTGGATGCGCTGCCTCCTCCGCTTGCTCTCACTCCTTCGTCCATATAAACAACACCACCACCCACCACCACCACCACCACCACAACAACAACAACAATGAGTACGTCGCTACCACCCCTCATCATCATACCTCCCTCCATCGTCCTCATCAGCTCCCCCCTCATATCGTTGCTCCTGCCAAGCCCCCTTCCTCATGCCCACCATCCTCCTCTCAGTCCCTCCCCCATCACCCTCTCATGAGCCGCTACCTCCCACACCACCACCGTCCATCTCAACATCAGCAAGGTATGTCATTGAGCCCTTAGTACTTTTACATCAACATCATCGTCCCACCACACATTTTTATACATCATCCAAACACCATCACTAGCATGCTCTCTTCATTGTGACACTTTGTACATTAGGAGTATCATCATTCCACGGTCTTTGTTTTTACTATCATCATCCGTGTCATCATTAGCATCATATTCATCACCATTGTCATAGTCGGTAGTGTCGATCTCATCAAACCATCTCTTTTATGACTATCATAATCACCATCATCTTGTCATCATCACAGGTCTTATCAAGTGGTTTCTTCTAGCCATCATTCTTATAACTAAATTCATGCAATTACTATGCATCTTATGATCACAACATCTACACTCTAGGGCACCAATAGCTCTTTCAAACAACATGAACTTAGTCTTTATATAGTTGGAGATGGATACAAAATCCAAGCTAGCCAACTATAAAACTAATGACAAAAACTTTATTTTCCCGACTTAAGGATGCCAAATAAACTAGCCATCTATGAAGCTAATGACAAAAACGTTCTTTTATCAACATAGGGATGTCCATTAAACTGCATCCATTTCTTTTCTAAGTAAAACCTATGCACATATGCCCACTTTAGTAAAAATCTCATCCTATTTTCCTTGTATAGGTTACCAAACGACCAAGAATATCTTTCATGTTACTATGCACATTATGATGTTAGGGTATTTTATACTACTAAATTTTCCATTTCAGAATGGCAGGAGTTATAATAAGACCTTTACAAGGAATATTAACATGTTTTAGAACATTAGGAATCGTTATTCTATGGACATGTATGCCATTGATCATAGCGTTGTTAATCCTAACAAAATTATGTATATGTACATGAAGAATATATTGTAATAAGTACTAACTAGTTACACTCATGTATTTTTGGTGTATGTGATATTATTTGCCTTGATAGCATGTTAAATTAGGTGTTACTACTGCAATCCCTTGTCATAGTATAATATGTAAGACTAATAAGCAAGGGATGTGGGCATTTAGACTCAACACATGATATGCCTTGAGCTTCACATTATGGCTCAAATGCTTAATGCATTTTTTGAGTTCTAAATCAAAGCGCTTCCAAAGCATGTGTGAATCATGATGTGCATAATATTGCTATCAAAGGAAACATGATGATTAGCTAAAAATTGTTTTAACATTGTGATGAACTTTGAAGTGGTAATGTGTGTATGGTCTCTTAGACATTCTTTGGACAAAAATTTGAGACTAGTTTTTAAAAAAGGTGTAAATTTAGGGGGGAAAAGCGTTACAATTTTCATATCTATAGGATGTTTTCAAGTTGTCAATCTTGAGTTAACCTATAGCTTTGTAAATTCATTCAAAGACTTGGAAAGGAACCTATAGTGTTTTCTAAAGCTTTTCGCTTAGTTCTCAAGCTAGGATTTCATGAGAATTGCTCTCAAGAGCATCAATGTGTGGTTTCTTTTTAGGGTTCACGAGAGATATTCTTGAGAACATATACAAAAACCTTTAATTCAAAATTTTGGAGGGATTTTCTACCCAAATTTTCTAATTTACATGTATTTGGTATTTTCATAACTAAAATTGCTGCAAAGTTCATAGTTACATGTTCATGATAACTGAATTTTGTAGAGAAAGGTTTGAAACCTCGTTTTTCCGTGAATACATCGTTATTGCAGGGTGGTGGATGCATGAGGGCGGCATGATGAAGCCAGTCATTAGCAACTTAATTAATGGCGGTTCGTCAGTGGACAATCACGATCTTAATAATAATAATAATAATAATACGAGAGCGCTGGCCAGGCTGAAGGCGCACATCTTGGGCCATCCCATGTACGAGCAGCTGCTGGCCGCCCACGTGGACTGCTTGCGCGTGGCCACACCCGTGGACCACCTCCCAGCCATCCAATCCCAGCTTTCCAGTGTCCACCACGTGGCGTCACGCTATTCGACAGTAGCCCGCTACGACATCGGGCCTTTAACCGACCAAGAGAAGGAAGAACTCGACCGCTTCATGGTACGCCTGTAGGCTCTCTCTCTCTCTCTCTCTGTCTCTCTAGCCTCCTCTCTCTCTGTCTCCATTAAAATCACAAATATGCCATTTCCTACCTTTGTACCAAGCTCTTTATGATCATGTGTCCCTTCATGCAAACTTCATAGTATATTTACTACTAGTTGCAGCTAGTCCTTATAGCTATATTACTTTTGGTAGCCTAGTGCTCACATGAAGGATTTTGCAATATAGCATTGTCCTCCATCACTTCTCTCGCCTTTCAATTTGAACTCGATTGAGACCATCTAGAATGGGTTTAGGATACCCTAGGTCGTGGAATTTATTGGACAAAGCAATCACATCCAATGCAGATTTGACTAGTTCCCTTCTTAATGTTTGACATATGTTACTAGTCCAAATATTACTAAGTCCCTTCTTAATAAAAGAATTATGGTCCCACCTTCCCATCTCACTTGACACATGAGGTTTTACATCTCCGTATCACATAAAACCCAATAACTCTTCCAAGGGAAGTCAAGGATTAAAAAGCAATTCAAATGTACCAATTATGTAACACAATCTCATGCCATTGTCCAAATTTCGCCAAAGTGATAGTGTGGAAAGTTATAAAGAATATTCGCCTTTAAGAGTTTATATCAACTCCTCAATGCTCACATTTGCTTCAAATGTTGGAAAGTCTTTCCGTACCAAACACATGGATTCTAAGGAGCCATAATTACTTTTAAAAGGATTCATTATTACATTCCAAATTGGAAGTGGTCAAGTTGGATACCTATATTATAACATATCCTAGGTTTCTTTGTTCTTATCTATTAAAAACCCTTCCTCACATTGCTTTAAAGGCAATACATTGGTCTTTATATACATAATTGCTTGTGGCATGAATGTTTGCATGGAGAGGTTTGAAAATGTGTGAATTCTTGCCATTTTCCATCTTCCCTAGTAGGTTTCTCTACTTCTTACCAACTTGTGTTTGTCAATATAGGCTATTCTAAGGATCATAGTTCCTTTTAATATATAGTTGGACTCTTCACAAGGATTGTGTCTGTGGGTCTATGTGTGTGTGGATACATACATGCGTGTGTGCATGCATTCATGCACATGTGCATGTGTGCGCACATAGTTGAGAAGGAAACATAGACATGAAAACAAGTGTTTGTTTAAGAGCCTTATGCAACTCTAGAAAAGTGAGCCATTTGTGGTACTAGTCAATTGATAAATTTTAGGACTCCATCATGGTAGCATCTTGTGTATCTTTAAACATTTGCTTAAATATGCACCTCATGAGCCCTTTCTTGCAACAAGTAATCTAGAGGTGAATATATAGAATTAAGTGCAGATGTTAATACATACATAATTTCCTTTTACTGAGATGAAGAATGAAAAATGAATACATATTATAACATATTCTACCTTTCTCTCATTTCCTACTCATCTAAATGAAAATGCACAATCCTAGAATATATAGTTTCTCTCATTTCATGCTTATCATCACAATGATAAAAAGTACAATTCTATAGAATAATTCTATGCAACCAAATGTATTTTAAATTCTCTAATAGGGGCTATCTCATATTAGATGAATTATGATGAATGAAAAATGTTGCAAAACTTGAAATTTCTAATTGACTTGACAATATAATTTGAAACTTCATATGCAAAAAGTTAGATGTGAGCAATTAATTTCTTTGAGCAATTTGAGTGTGTCAACCAATTTCCGTAATTCTATCTAGATAAAAGGTACCCACCTATAATATTATCATGACATTGTCTTTTAAATGTTTTTAAATCTATCTTAAGTTGAAAATTTTTATCATATGTAGGGTCATAAAATCTTCCCCTATTGTATGCAAGTTTTTTTTTTTGGTAATCTCTTAAAAAGATAAGTAAAGCAATGAATTATCTTATAGATATTTGCAATAATATTTGTGGTGGCAATTCCATTTATGATTTCTAGGCATTTCTACTCAGAGAACCAACTTTCCAAAGTAGTCTCTTGTTTTATAATATTTCACAAAATGTTCATTGAAATGTTAAGAATGACTTTCTCAACCCAAAGAAAAGAAAGACTTTCTCAACCTAGAGAAATACCTTATTTGGTTCTCCCTCATATGAATAATACACAATCAATATCACAATGCTTGTCAAATAGAAAAACTCACATAACTTATATTTCATGTCCACATGTTTCCCACCACTTTACCCTCACTCATACTTTAATGCTTTAAACTAGTGTAATGAATGATTCATTATACTTTTCGTGATTAAAAACTCAAGGGCCTCATTATTTAAAGGGAAACTTGTACTAACTTCCATTTCATATGTGTTTAACCTTACTAATACATATATTTGTGTGCTTCACTTATAGTTGTCACATGACCCTATTTAGTCACCTTACTCTATAATGAAACTAAGACTTCAACCACACATGCTTGAGATATTTTCTACTTTATCTTGTCTACCTATCATAATGTTGCTAGGAAACCATGGTTATGCTAGGAATGATGACTTATGACACCCTATTACTCCCACATTTAAGTGGTAGTCTTCCCCATTAATAAGAACACTCTCATCTCATATATTTAAGTGGTAGTCTTCCCCATTACTAGGAACACTCCACTCTTCCATAGTTAAGTGGTAGTCTTCCATGTTATGAGAAACACTCCACTCTCCATGTGAAAATAAAACTACCTAGTCACATTTTCTTACTATTCTCATGAATTGCACCATATTGCACCTTGCATTTGTGATATACAAATCTAGAACCTTGGTCAAGTCTATCTACCTTGTTGCCTAATAGCAAATTTCTATTGTGTCCATTCTTAGATCGTACCATAAGATGCTTGTATAAAAATTTGTGTTGCTCATGTTAAGGCATTCAAACTTTTTAAATAACTATGCAAAATGGATTGTGTAATACTACCCTCTCATTTAAGACAACGTCATTTGGACTTATTGAGGGCCTATTCAGTTTAAAATACCTTCCATATAGCAATTAATGACCATTAATATTTTTCAATTGTGTTTTTAGGGAGGTTCCATGTGTATGACCATTAATATTTTTCAATTGTGTTTTTAGGGAGGTTCCATGGACTTTATTAAGCACATTGACCTTGTGCTTTTATCATATTTAATGTCCCAATAACAAGCACAATGTAGTGTAAAACACCCGACTTACATATATTGAGGCTAGGTAGACCCCTTACACACCTCTTTCCTTGATAAAGTACCCTAGTATGTATGGAATATCTCTTTCAAATTAAGAGTACATTTTGACCATATACATTACTTAGATCTTGCATGTAACTCCATAATCAAAACCCTTTGATGTGTTGCGTACCTTTCTTTTTTTAAAAACCATTAAAGAATGCAATGGAGGTTAGTTTTTGTGTTTTAATGTCTACAATGCATAGTTAAGTCTCTTTTTAAAGATCATTCATGCCTTTCCTAGTTAAATTTGTACCTATCCAATAGTGGAATGTCAACATGTGTCATGGTTTGTGTAATTGCATATATCTAATGGTGTATATAGATTATTCATGAAAGAATAAGAACTAAGTGGGTCACTTAAAATGGAAGTAGAATTTGTAATGTTCTAGTCACACATCCTATTCCATATCTCGTGTCTTTAGCTTTCTTGTTTTGTGAAATTCACGCCTTTATTAGATCTTTGTCCCATTTTTCATAATTTATAATTTGTGATGCTAAAATCACATGTTCTTACTTAGATTCTGCATCATGCCAATCATACCATACACATTTTTAAAACTTTATTTGTGTAATGCATGTGTCATGTGATGGTAGGTTAGCATTTCTTTATATGATGTAAACTCCTTTATTTATTCGTATTTTTGTTGTCTTTCACTATTTCCGCCATGCTACCTTGCATGTATAACACACACTCTCTCATTATATCATAGGATCCATCAAAGCTAGAAGCAACAATGACCCAAAAATGAGCCATTTGTTTATTTTATATATGATCTAAAGCAACTTCTTGATCAACTACACTTAAGATATTATCCCAATCATGGCTAGATATTTAATACACAAAACAAATGGTTCTCTTTATTCCATCTTAATTGAGACAAAGAGACTAGAGTAGACCAAAAATGCTACAAAATGTATGTGATCCTTCCACTCTAAGTTGAACCTAATGTTTTCTACCTAACTAAGGCAGTATGATTAGGAGAAAGTGATGGTGAAGTGAAGGTTAAAGTTCATAAGTAAGAAAAGAGAACCAAGTTTGGAAAGAGTTTGTCACATTATCAATATAAACCAAATAGTTTGCCTTTAACTCTCAAAAACGAGGCCACAACTTGGAGGAGTCATTCACAAATATGTAAGTGCATTATGTAGGTTCAATGAAAGGGATGTTTGAAATCCTTTAGAAAAAATCTTACGCATATAAGGGTATCATTTAATATGGTTGTTCATAGCTTGAATAGAAAAAGGGTATGTTTTATGCATTAAAACTCACGATTAAGGGTTTTTACACTAGGCCTTGAACACACATGATAGTAAGGCTTATATCGACATGTTGAGGGAAAAAAGAAGTTGGATGCTTGTGTCACCAATGTTAACTAAAGAATGGGATCCTCAAACATTAAGGTAGATTGATATTTTTTGGGTTATTAATTCAATTAACAAGAAAAATGTAGGTAATCATGGCAATGAGATGAAAATGGAGGCTCTAAAACCTCATAGAATTAATTACATCTTAATTACTACGCATCTAGCCTTTGTTTTCTTGTTTTCAAATTTTTATATGTAGTTAAAGATAAAGCCCTCATGCATATTTGTAATCATATTCCTACTAAAATTTATTATATTGAAGTAATGTTTTGGCTATGGTTACCCTTGCTTTCTCAAATAGAGAGGCCCAAAAAATTTATCCTACATAGTTCCTTACATGTAGGGCTTAGCAACTAACCATGTTGTAGATAGTTGGTTGTTATACTCTTGTAATAAGACACGGAGGAGAGAATATAATAACTTCATGCACATTAGTTTCCTTCATTGTTCTGCTAATTACTTAGCAAATCACATAACAATATAATTAGACCAAGGCCTTAAATAATAACCTTGATCATCTCTATGAAATGGTTTACCAAATAATGTATTTTGTTGATATTTTAGGCAAATTATATAAACATACTCCATTCTTTCCGTGAACAATTGGGAGAGCATGTACGAGTTCAAGCTATGGAAGCCATTGTTTCTTGTTGGGAGTTTGAACAAGCATTCACAAGTTTGACAGGTAACAACTTAATTTTTGGCTTGGATATGGAAGGATAAATTTGATTAGTATACTTGTAATAGATCACTTTACACTTGTGAGTCTATAAAGAAATGTACTATCATATTTAAAAGAGTTGTTTGTCCTTAATAGTATAGTCATTTGGAAGAGAAAGCATGAGAAAAAACAATCTTTGAATAGGATTTATAAATTCTATTTTCATCTTTTGAGTTAACTAAATGAATGTTTTTTGTGGACAAGAGTTATCATGACAATAGAGACCACACCTAGTTCTCTAAAGGGCATGATGGTTTTTGAAGTGTAGGAGTGTTGTTGGGGGACATAGAACCAGGAGCAACAATGTCAGATGATGAAAATGAAAGAAAGGCAAGATATAATCTTGATTTTTTGGAACGACTTGACAATCTAGGACTTGGACCTCTTATCCCTACAGAATCAGAGCGCACTCTAATGGAGAGAGTACGCCAAGAACTGAAGTCAGAGTTGAAGCAGGCAAGCCCTTATGAGCCCCTCTTAAATAAAGTTAATGGTATAGAATCTCAAAAAATAAGCTAATTTTGCATCTTGTGGTTTAGTCATTTTTTGGAAAATGTTTAAAGAATGGTGTTTCTATCCTTAATGATTTTTAGGGCTACAAAAATAAGATCGCTGATGTTAGAGAGGAGATCTTAAGAAAGCGACGAGCAGGAAAATTACCTAGTGAAACCACTTCAATCCTTAAAAAATGGTGGAATGCACATTCAAAGTGGCCATACCCCACTGTAAGATCTCTCTCTCTCTCTCTCTCTCTCTCTCTCTCTCTCTCTTTCCCCCTCCCTCTCTCTCCTTGTGTGTGTGTGTGTGTTAATAAAGTGGTAAATTCCCATTTCAAGCTTGCACACCCAACAATGAAAGTCACAAGATGCAACAATGGGAGTCCTTGAGAGTTAGAAAATCCAAGTACAAGACAAATTCCATATGAAAGTGTAAGGGAGAATCACATTTATGATACACTTGTGCTAGGGAGCATAGTCAAATTTTAAAAGTAGATATCATGAGTCCGCACACACACACCCACATGCACATACATAAACATACAAAAAATGGTTGGGCAATTAGACATTAACATTTACAAAAGAAAATGAGAAGAAATTACAAGAAGTAGCTTGTGCTATTGTAATTAAGTTCTTGAAAAGAATTTAGATATATATATTTTGAGATATATTTTTAATAAATACTTTGGTGCTACAACTGCCCAAGTATAAAAAGATGCAAGAGACTCATTTTCAACTTTACCACATTAATACATTGAGAAATCTCTTCATCCTATACCTTATCCAAGCTTTCATGGTTTCCTTCTACTTTCTTTCTCTTTTTTGGTATTCTTTATCCTCATCTAGTCTATGTCAATCCTCTTTCTCTCTCTAGCACTTATATTTTCTCTTTGTTTAATTATATTTCCTAACAAGTGGTATCGAAACTATGCCTTTGATCCATTTTATCCACATTTATTTCATCTCTACATCCCATTTTCAATATGAATTCAGGAAAATCTAAGAATAAAGCTACACAATTCCATTTATGTTACATTTTGTGGCTAAAGGATCTTTTACACTTAACAAAGCACAAGGTTGGAGCTACTTAGAGTAGATTAGATATAATAAAATATGGAGAAACATGGATAATTTTAGTAGGCCATGACCTATTTTTAGTTATTTTTTGTGGTCATTTTTATAAAAGAAGGTTAACTAGACTTGAAAGAGGATTTTGTCTCTACTATTGAAACTCCATACTTCTCAAGCTTCCAAGGGCTTTCCAAGCTTCTACCTATTCATTCTTTCATCTTTGGCACAAACGGACAACACATAAGCCTTCTAGGCATCAAGCAACCCATTCACACGGTATTGAAGATATTCAATCGGGGATTCAACAAATTTTCTCCATCAATCAACTAACATGATTTGCACCAAATCTCAATCCTATTTTCTTCCCTTTTTTAGTAAGAACCACTCTTTTTAATCATTTCTCAACCTTAGGCATCAAAGTTGGCATTTTTGGCCTTCATTGGTGGCCATTAGTATTCCTTTTCTTGGCATTCTCCCTCTCTTGACAACCCAAAAAGAAAGGGCATCCATGGATTATTTCTTTAATATTCAAGATTCTTAAGGAAGATCTATTTCTTGGTTATACACCTTCTCTACATCAAGTACATTGAAGGAGGATTTAAGATTTGAAAGATTGATGTAATGAAAGAAGCTGAGAGGAGAGAGAAAGAGAGCAAGAAGAAGAAGGAGGAAGATTAGAAGAAGAGAGAGAAAGAGAGAAAAGAGGAGAGAAGGGAGGAAGCCATGGAAGCTGGAGATGAAGGTGAAGAGTATGATCTTGTTAATAATTGGTTGCCCTAATCTGGGCTTCTTACACCTTATATACCCCGGTCAGTGTGACGGGGTGTCTAAACCCTTGTCGGTGTGTATCCCGCTTGTTACAATCAATCCCCACTCAGAAGGTTTTTGCCCTAAAAAACAAGGAGAAATAGAGGGTGCCCTCAAAAACAAGGAGAAATAGAGGGGAGTGATGGGTGGGCTAAGGGAGTGTTGCAGAGTACTACTCAGAGCCCTTTGACAATGAAAATTGGGTGGGAAGAGACTAGGGACAACATGCAGTTCGGGACCAGTCTGCTGAAGTAAACATGTCATAAATTTTGATATGCTGCTCCAAATAGGGCATACCATGTCAAAACGGAGCTTATCACGAGTATGCTCAGCCTATGTAGAATGCACATGCTTGAGATTTGAGTAAGTAAAAAACTTTTCTAAAACAATGTGTAGTCTATGGGCAGAGGGTGGTCAATTGGGGCATGACCGGCTAGTCTTCCAGCCATTGGGCCTCACACGGAGGTAGGGAAATTCATTGATGATTGTTGTTGGATGCCAAGAGGCTTCTTCCAAGGGTAGGCCTTGCCATTTGATGAGGTATTCTTTAATGGATCGGGACCGTAAGTGCTTATCTCGTTGTCCAATGATTGCTTTAGGGATATATTGAGTGATGACTTCTTCATCTATGGGGGGAAGCTCTTCCATATAGTCCACTGAGGAGCCTACAAAGGGTTTCAACTGGCTGACATGAAACACATTGTGGATTTTGGTGGTAGGGGGGAGTTCTAAGCATTAGGCCAAGTCACCAACTCTCTTTAGAATTCGGTATGGGCCATAGAAGCAGTGGGACAGCTTGTTACTTCTGCCCTCTCTGAGAGTTGAGTAGCGGGACTCAGGTATTTTCAAAAGGACCAATTCCCCTTCTTGAAATTCCAAATGCCTTCGTTTCTCATCAGCATAGAGTTTCATGTGTGTTTGGGCCTTTGAACGTTCATTTTACATTGCTGAAGTAAAGCTTGCATGTGATCCAACTCAGCCTAACTCTGAGGATTGATCTTATCATTAAATAAGACTATGGAGAGGGGAACCTTATACCCATATAAGGCCTCAAAATGGGAAAATATAATGCTAGAGTGCGTGGAGGTATTATATGCAAACTCAGCCAAGTGAAGCCACGTATCCCAACTATGTTGTACATCATGGCAAAAGTGCCTCAAATATATCTCAAGCCATTTTTTCACTCTTTCCGTTTGGCCATTAGTCTGAGGGTGGTATGCAATGGACGGTCCCCATGGAGGTAAAAAGTGTCTTCCAGAAGTTACTCATAAACTTTGCATATCCTGATCATGTACTATGACATGTGGCAAGCCATGCAACTTGAAGACATTTTCCATAAACTGAGTGGCCACCTGGGAGGCAGTGTATTGGATCTTAGTGGGGATAAAGTGGGCAGCTTTGGTGAGGAAATCAATGACCACATAGATACTATTCCACCCTTTCTTAGTCGTAGTAAGGCCAGTGATAAAGTCCATTGTGATGTGAGTCCATTTCCCTTCAGGGATAGGGAGAGGTTGCAAGAGGCCAGCGGGCCTGAGTGTACTATCCTTGTTCTGTTGGCATGGAACACATTTGATCACAAAGTCCTTGACATCCCTCCATAAGCCTTTCCAATGAAAGCTTTTGGAAATCCTGTCATATGTTTTGAAAACACCCAAATGACCAGCAGCGGGGGAAGAATGCATCTCTTTCATGATCTTCTGCATGAAGGGAGAAGGGTGGGGGATGACAATCTTGCCATGGCACCAAATAAGGCCATGCTTAAGCTGATATTGGGAGTTTTTAGCCATGACCCCATGCTGTAATTTCTCAAATGTGTGGCTGAAGTGATCATCTAACAAGTAAGCCTCTTAAAGCTCTTCAACCCAATCACTGTGCAATTCTAAGATAGAGGACACTCTGTATGCCCACATTCGAGAGAGTGAATTAGCCACAATATTATCATTGCCCCGAGTGTGTGAAATATCAAAGTCATAGTTCTGTAAGGTTGACAACCATTGCCTTTGCTTAGGAGCCAAAGTAGACTGAGTCAAGAAGTACTAGAGGACTCAGTGGTCACTTTTTACTTGGAAGCAGCTGCCATACAGATAGTGGTGCCATTTCTTGATGGGATGGAGAATGGCCAACATCTCCTGGTCATATACATTCATTTGCATCTCCTTATCATCAAGCTTGCGGCTCTCAAATGCAATCACACCATGATCTTGCAACAATACTGCACCAATACCCCGGCCATTGGCATCACAATGAATGGTAAATAGCTTAGAGGAGTCAGGGCAAACAAGGATGGGGGTTGAAGTAAGTGCATCCTTTAACTATTTGAAGCTATGATCCGCAGTGGCATCCCAAAATAATGACTCCTTTTTCAAGCAATCAGTCAAAGGTGTTGCAATGGTGGCATGATGCTTAATCAAGCATCTGTAGAATGAAGAGAGACCAAGGAAGCCATGCAAAGAAGTGGTGGTGGAGGGAGTGGGCCAGTCTCTAACACTTTGCACCTTCTTTCGGTCAGCCTGTATACCTTTTTTACTCACAATGTGTCTCAAGTACTCCACAGATGTCTGCATGAATATGCATTTGCTCTCCTTAGCAAAGAGTCGATGCTCTCTAAATATGTCAAACACCCTCTGAACGTGTGTCAAGTGCTCCATGGATGACTTGCTGCAAATGAGGATGTCATCAATAAAAACAAGCACAAACTTGAATAGAAAGAGCTGTAGGATTTTGTTCATGAGGCATTGAAAGGTGACGGGGGCATTAGTCAACCCAAAAGGCATCACTAGAAAATTATAGAGTCCAGGATCAGTCCCAAAGGTCGTTTTGACCTCATCTCCTGCCCGCATACGAATCTGATGGTAGCTAGAGCGCAAGTCAATCTTAGTGAAAAAGCATGCCCCTATCCAGTAAATCATCAATCTGTGGGATGGGATAGCAGTTCTTCACTATAATTTTGTTCAAATCTCTGTAGTTAATGCACATGCAAAAGGAGCCATCTTTCTTTTTGACTAAGAGGACGCGGGATGCATAGGGGGAAAAACTCGGTTCAATGAAACCCATCTGTAACAACTCCTTGATTTGCTTTGCAACCCCTTCACGCTTACACTTGGAGAGTCTATAGGGGGTTTTATTCACTGGCTTGGAATGGAGCTTTAGGTCAAGTGGGTGGTCCACTTGTCTCTTCGGAGGGAGGGATGTAGGCATCTGAAATAGGTCATTGTATTCCTTAAGTAAGTCCTGCAAGTTTGAATCATGAGATACTCCAAAGGGTTGATCAAAATTTTCCTTATTTAATTGCAAAACAAAGATTTGTGAGCATTTCTTAAACTCCCGTTTAAGTTGCTTTGCTGTAATGAGCTGAAAATCAGCATGATCTTGAACTTGCTCTACGTGGATAGGCTGTCCATGCATCATAAACTCTATGTAAAGCAAAGAGAAGTCCAAAGTAATCTTCCCCAATTTTTTGAGCCAATCATAGCCCAAGATAATGTCAATGGGGTCTATATCTAGGGCAATCATGTCAACCAGTGCCACATAATTTTCAGCCAAGCATAAGGGAATTGTAGGACATACATGTGTGCTAATTTCTTCTTCTCCATTTTCTACTTGGACCTTGAAGGGGCGGTTTAATGCCATAGGGGTGCATTTCAATTGATCAATGGCTGATTTATTGACAAAATTGTGAGTGCTTCCACTATCCACGAGGATAAAACCATGCTTTCCATTGATACTGCCTTGAATGCGAAGGGTACTGGGGCTACGGGAACCCATCCAAGCATCCAAGGAGATCGAGCAAAGGGAAGTGGGAGGAGGATGGGATGTCAAATCAAGTATCTGTGATGGAGCATCACCCGGGTCAAAGGGAAACCCGTCCTCGAGGTTATAGAACTGCTCGTGATCAACATCCTCCGTAGGCTCAGCCTGGTCAATGGGCAGGTCATCCTTCTCAATGTGCCAATCTTCCATGACATACATGCTATGAACTTTGACCTTAGCTGTCTTGTACAGATATTGGGAGGCATGATCAGCAATGTACTTATTTCCACACTTAAAGCATGGGACCTTTTCCTTTTGTTCCTTTACAACATTTGGGGGGATGAACCGTTGGTTACTGGATCCATGGTACGGTGATGTCATGGAATGTTTATTTTTAGCATACTTATTCTCAGCATTAGAGCCCGATGTTGTCCCAAAACGCCCATTTTTCTTTTAGCATGGAACACGGGGTAAGTGGGTACTTTGGGGTTGTTATTAGGCATAGAAGTGCCTCAAAAACCACCTTTTTATGGGGCTGATCATGAAGGAATGCGGGGTTGCCCAACACCTTGCTGAAAATGCTTATTCTTATGGTACTTTCTTGCATATCTCTTAGCCAATTCAATTGCATCAAACAGTGTGGTAGGTTTTTGGGCCATGACATCTGTCGATAGGCTCGGTTCCAACCCATAGATGTACTTATGCAATTTAGCATCGTTGCTAATGCTCTCCACATACATGGTCAAGTTCATGAATTGATTTGTGTATTCACATACAATGAGGTTACGTTAGTCAAGAGTGTACCATCATCTTGCCAACCATTTGTTTTCCATAGGGGACACAAAAACTTGGACCATATGCATTTTAAAATCTTCCCAGTCACAATGAACTACTGATCCTCTCAATTGATATAGTGACACCATGTGTGGGCAAACCCTTCCAAGTGGAGAGAAGCAAAAAGTATTTTCTGATCGTTAGTGCAGGGGTAGATATTGAAGTAGCACTCCAACTTGGACATCCATTCCTCCAAGTTAGATGATGAGGGGGATTGCTCATTGTACTTTGTTAGGATGACCTTGTCACGCAAATCATTGGAGCCTTGCTGCCCATGAAATCCTTGCTGTCCATACATCCCATGGTGGCCATACATGCCTTGCTATCCATACATCCCTTGTGGTGCATTAAGCCCATTTTGTCCATTATAACCATGCTATCCATGATTGCCAGGCTGGCCATTTGTACCATTTTGTCCTTGATGGGGTTGATTCATATGAGGTGCATGGGGGCTCCTAGGGAGAGCGGGGGAAATCCGACCCAAGGTGGGGGAAGGCCTCAAATGGATGTTGGCTGCATGGTAGACAAGGGAATTCAATAGGGGCTCATCATCCGTATGAGAAGGTTCCCCGATCTCATAGGTAGAAGGGGAAATTCCCTTAGCGGCAATTATACCATGTGGACCATGCAACGATTCCTGATGTGGAGGATGCCTAGACTCATGCCTAGAGTCATTGATCTTCTCTTGGGATGAAGCGGTCGCTAATTGAGCAACAAGAGTAATGAGCTGCTCCAAGGTCTGTTGAGTCTTTGAGTTTGAGATAGCCATGTACTTGATCACTTCATCATACTTGGACATCATTTGGCGTGGTTGGTGACCATATCATTATGTCGTTCCATATGACGGAGCTCATGTTGGTAGAGGGCGTGATTGAGAAGGGTGTATGTGTCCGTTTCAGGCATTTCCTCTTGTATATCACCATGGTAATCTTGCACCGAGCTTGGTTCATCATTCATGGAGGTTCAGGAGTCTCTAATCTCCCTCTGAAGTTCCTCTTGGGCCTTTCTTTTGCCTTTCTGGCCAGCCATTTGGATGCAATCCACAGGACTTGCTATCAGTAAAAAGGGGTGTAACTCTTTGTAGGAAACTCCAATTGGTGAGGTTTTGGTCTCAAGTCAGAGGGGACACAATTATCTTCAAGATGAGCTATTAACCTTTGTGACAGAAAATGATCAAAATTTTATGTAATGGGTTTACTATGCCTGTCCTCTGGAGCGGTCTGCACCCTCTCCACAGTGACCCTAGTGCACAAAAATTGGCATTACTTTCAAACCGTAGCTCCCATTAGGGAGGTTTTTGATTCAAACTTGAGGGGGAAAAGCCCTCTTTGAGGTGAGATGTAGGGTTCACTCCCAGATTCAAAATAGAATTTTTTGCAATGGGATCTTCTTGACTCTCCTGTAGGACTATGACAAAAAATAGTGCATGTTCCTTATTAGTACCAAGGTCTTACATGGATAGAGCATAGTTCAAGGGGCCTGATCAGCCACATCAATAGTATACTGAGCATACTGAGCATAATCACAAGCATCATTGCATACCCATTGACTTTGCCATTAATGCATAAGTACATTAACTATCATACATCTCCTTTGACTGCATGCACTTCAAGTGTCATACATGGGTGCCATTAGCATTGTGGGGTATCCAAGAGGGATCATTGGGGTAGGGGAGTGGAGCTCATGGAAGTACGTACACCAGAATACAAGTATCAGCTCCGGATCATTGAGAGGTGGGAAAATTTCCCCTCGGGCCGGGTTGTGCCCCCCTTTAGGGTCTTAAGTGGTAAGGGAGGGTCGTCTCTCTTTTCTCTTACCATCTCACCTAGTATCGGCCTTTTTCCTAAGTCAGAGTATACATGGCAGACATTTTTAGTAAGAAATCAGCATGAAATGCATTGCAAAGAAGATTTTTGGCCTTTTCATGAGATGCAAGGAATGACAAAGATTGGGGTAGGGGTTACCTTGGCAATCCACTGACTCACTAGCTACTACTTACCCAATTTACAATGGCTATTAGTCATTTTGGGTTCATCCAAGATCACAAGACCAAATAGGGGTTAATGTCACCCATTATAATAAATTTCAGGAGAGGTATGATGCATGCACATAAAGAGGATTGAACTATTAAACCTATGCAATCTTAAATCTCTCCAGCAATGGATTAAGCTTAGCAAGTGGCTAAATTGAGAGATTAAGATCAAATTGGCATACCTCTTTAATACTCGGGAGGACCTTGAAGCATGAATCATCGATTAAGTCCGGTTGGTTGGGGCATCCATGGAAGATTACTTCAACATTCGAATGCTCCTAACAGATGAGGAAGGCTCCCATTCTTGTCCCCAAGCTTGAGCTTTAAGAATGGGAAGCTTCAAGTGAAACTTTCATGGTTGCCCCCACAAAGCTTCCATGCATGTTGAACTCCATGTCTTCATCCAGGTGAGAGGATTCATTCCTAGGCTAAAGGGCTTGTGGGGGTTGAGCTCTGAGGGTTAGAGATGGATTTAGTTTGAAGAATCCATGGCTACCCCAAACTATTCCAAAGAGTCCAACTGTTGTCCACCTTGGGGGCTGAATCCTGGCGGCAAGAGTTTCAAGGAGGAGAAGGTCAGTGTGCTGGATCAGGAGCCTAGAGTGGCAGAGGGAAGCAAAGGGAGGAAGGTTAGGGCGGAGGGGGGGAGGCAGGAGGAGTAGGGAATAGCATCCCAACATGCATCACAAATTGCAGGCTATTCCCTGAGGTCTCTCCTGACCTGCGACCCTTCTCAAGGGTATGGCATGTGGTCAGGGGCAAGTCTTGAAGGCTCTTGGGGCTTCAATTTTGCACTCCCATGGCTGCTCTAAGGAAAAAGAGGAGTTATCTCTGTTGTATTGCTATGGCAGCTTGCCTAGGAGTAGAGGAGAAAGGGGTTGGAGCAAAAAGTAACTGAGGTTTTTCCCTCTTCCAACTCTTGGGACTCTAAACTTGGCCTTGAACCCTTAGAATTTGCATGAAAAGAAGTGACAACCTGCTATTTTAACCATTTTACCTTTAGATATGTCTGAATCTCCAACCATAGCTCCTACTTGTTCCAAAAAACTGAAGTTAACTATAGTCCTTCTTACTGTACTTGTACCTATAAGCTGAGTAACTAGGGTTTTTGGGATTTGAAAAGGAAGAAAGGGGAAAGAGGAAAAGGACCAAAGACTGAAAATCTGATACCACTTGTAATGAAAGAAGCTGAGAGGAGAGAGAAGAAGAGCTGAGGAGAGAGAAAGAGAGCAAGAAGAAGAAGGAAGAAGACTAGAAGAAGAGAGAGAAAGAGAGAAAAGAGGAGAGAAGGAAGGAGGAAGCCATGGAAGCTGGAGATGAAGGTGAAGAGTATGATCTTGATAATAAGTGGTTGCCCTAATTTGGGGCTCTTACACCTTATATACCCTGGTCAATGTGAGGGGGTGTTTAAACCCTAGTCGGTGTATATCCTGCTTGTTACAATTGAAGCTCCAAGTTTGCAATAGGCATTAATGGTAGAATCTTCTATTCTAGCCCATTCTTTGTGAAAAAGGTGTTCAAACTAAAGGAGGAGCATTCAAAGAATGCAAGGAAGGCATATCCAAAGTCCCATATCAATGAAATTGTTCTACATGAAGTGTTTTTCTCTTACAAGCTTTTCTTGGCTTCAATAAGAGAGGTATCCTTCAAGTTATTCCAATTAATATCTTATAATCCACATTTTGAGCTTTCCCAATTGTTGAAGAGAGAGAGAGGTATTTCAAAACATATCTCTTACTTTAGCCCATTTGATTGTCTAATCACTCTAAGCATCATTTTAGAACTTCATTGTATAAAAAAATTTAAATTTTCATTCCTAGTATGAAATTTCATCTAGAAATTGGCTTAATGATGCTTATATGGATTTATTTAACTTTATTAATTGTGATTCCTTCTCTTCTTTGAGGCAAAATATGATAAGAGGTCAGTAAGTGATTAGTAAATATTTCTAAGGTACATTGTTATCCTTGCCATTCCAATATTAAAAATATGATTCCCATTGAGTAAAAAGGTGGATGATGGAGGAGATAGTGAGATAAAAGAGATATGACCCTCTCTTTATCTTTAGGATATCGAAGGGGTATGAAAAATTTGACCTAGAGAGAAGTTTGTATACCTCTTAGTGATTTGGAGTCTATGTAGAGACCCTTTCCCACCATTTGATCCCTCACACATGCACATCCATGTTGCATATTTATCATGATTAAGTTTGGAAATATAGAGGTCAAGTAGGGTAGTTGATACTTTAGATAAGGAAATGGAGAGCTTTTATTAGAAAACAAAACAAAAAAACTCATTTGATACAACCTTAAAAGAAATTATCATATCTCCTTAAAATCCCATACATATAAAGGTGGACAATCATATAAAGGCCACAAATGTAATTCATCTCTTACATTATCATGAAGTAGTAAAGTCCATGTAAGTTTCTATAAATGATTGAACTAGTTTATGTATACCAAGATAGGATTTGTTTCTATTTAAAATATTGGAGAGAGAAGGAGTAACCTTACTTTGTAAAGCTATCAAGTTTTCAAGGGGAATTATATCTTCCTAATCATATGTTTTTCTTGTATAGAGATAATATGCCACCTTTTTTGTGTCTTTTAGTTTCTAATCTTGACCCATAATTTACAATTCATTTGCATTTTCCATGTCCAATTTTAGAAGCAAAATGTGTTGATCTTAATTCATACATACTAAAGATGTGTATTCTTCTTACCTTCAAGGCAAAAAAACATTTTTCATGTTAGGTTTCATCTTTTAATGATATAGAATATACATAAACTTGGTAATAAAAAAAACCTTGTTATATGAACTTTCTCAAATGTAAGGAGCCTTAAAGACAAAATTATCAAAACTTTGTCTATAATATTCAAAAACCTCCAATCTTTAGAGACTTTCCTCTTTGGAGGTATAGTTTTATCCTAATAAGGTAGATAAAGCATTTTCCTTTCCATAACTTCATGATTTTCTCTACTCTTTGAGTACCCATTTGTGATCCCAAGATACACTCCAATAGTATTCAAAAGATAACTGCAAAAAGATCCACTAATGGTGTTGTCATCAGAAACCACATTACCTAGCTCACCTTGAACCTTAGAAAGAGTATCTTGGGTTCTCCTTCTTTAACCAGTGAATTCTAAAATACTTGGAGTGTGACCTTCTCTTGCTTCTCCAAATACTTAATTCAACAATGAACAATGCAAAAATAATATCTTCTCCTTATAGCAAATCTAGCATTCCCATATTCCTTGGAAGCATGTGTCATACCAAGAAAAAAAGTAGTAGTAATCTAGCCTTAAGGGGTTTCCTAATTATCAATAACAACCATACATTTATTCTACAAGACCAGAATGAAGGTGGATAAGAAATGGAATGATTCATTCCCTTAATTTTCCACACTATTCTTAGTTTACTAGTCAAAATCTAATATCATTTATGAAGATTTTCAAACTACAGCAATGCTCTTTACATTTATACCAATAATGAAAATAAATTCTAAGCTTTGTGTGGACTATTTGAGTACTAGGGCAATTCGACATGGAGTATATTGGTCTTGAAAAAGTATTTATGCTACCCTATTGGAGTTGCTATATTAGTGAAAGAAAGCTATTTCTAGGTATTGGATAAATAAAAGGAAAAATAGATGCTTGGAGACTTTGTCATGGGACAAAGAAAATGAGGTTTTAGAGTCATTGAAGGTCATTATTGAAAATTTTTAATGGTGTGAGAACATTGTTAAACGAAAATTCGCTCATGACTCTTAATTTGGATAAACAATTTGGTATTTAATGATGCTATCTCTCATATTGTTACCTGGCCCAAACTATCCAAGACCATACATGATAGGAAATTAAATAGTTGTCTTGATGTATGAATTGGAAACTCTCTAGATTGGAAAAGTCTATAGTGCCTTTCAGGGACACATGCTAAGGAAGAATATAATTGGCTTTAGAGAGTTTTTTAGAGGAAGAAAGCCTACAACTTACAATGTGAAATCACATCATAAATTCCTAGATAAATTGAATACCATGGTTTTAGGGCCAAATCATTGCTAGATTAATACAATTAGATCTTATTGGTCAAATTTTGGTAGGCTATTACAAGAACTTAGGCATATTGAATAATAGTTAGAACATTGTGGAAGGTGACTCCCTTTAGCAACTTGAATTTGTTATGCATGAGGTTCTCCTTTTGAAACTTCCAACTAGGAATAAGCTATGTAAGTGGATGCAAATTCCCACATTATTGTCATTTTTCCATGTGGAAAATAAAGATGTTTATCATATTTTTTTGGGCTACAAGAATATTTAAGTATTTTCAAGGAAGGTTAAAGAATGGTTGATAAGGAAATTCTACATGACAAAACTACCTATAGGAAACTTCTTTTGGGCACTAAGGGTCCAATATTTCTTGGTATTTTAGTCTTTTGGCATATAGTTAAACGTTTAATACAACATGGGACTATTAAATCTTGATTTTATTTAAAGTCTTTACAAGTATATTTCTTTTTGACAATAGTCTAAGCAATTTTACAATTTTCTACATGATAGAAATATCTAGAGCATAAGGATAAAGATGCATATAAGCTTTAGAAATATTTGAAAGCTTAATTGTCTTTTTCACTTTGTAGATATATCTTAAATCAATGCAATCATGTTTTTGCATTTAGATAAATAAACTTGGTTATTTGTAAATGAAACATATTAACCATTAGCTCTCTCCATTCTTGATCTATTTGCAAATTTGTTTTTTGACTTAATTTAGCTAGACCAAGACATCACAACCTTATCTTCCATGATTATGTTATAGAAGAGGACCATGTAAGTCTTTCCAAAGCTATCTACTTATGCATATGCCCATTAGACTTTGGCATAGTTCACATATGACTTAATACATCCAAAGTGTTAAAAATGAACATACTAACTTACTTCAAGGTAGCTACAAAATATTATGACATTGATCTTTGAGCATCATTGAGTATTAATAGCTTTCACAATACATATGTGGGTTACAATGAAAGACATTCAAACATTTAAGGGTTTCCAATAGTAGAAAATGTGTCTTTTTAAAATCTTGCTAACAATTCATAGATTCTCCAATGAGTTTATGTTTTTGTGTGTGTGTGTACTCTTACGTTAGTTCAAAATAAAAATTTTGAATACCAATATGGAGTGTTGTCATTAGTAATACCAATATGGAGTGTGCTGATAGTACCAATATGGAGTGCCTTTTAAAAGCTCCCATGAGAAATGCTTGCCAGTAGTAATTTTGATGTGGATTTGTGAAGACAACTTCTTTAAACAATGATGTTAAGGGGCCTTATGAAACTTTTTCTTTTCTTGAAGGAAGAAGAGAAAGCGAGACTAGTTCAAGAAACTGGTTTGGAGCTCAAGCAAATAAATAATTGGTTCATCAACCAAAGAAAGAGAAATTGGCATAACCATGCAATGACAACCACATCATCTTATCTTAAAAGTAAGGTGAAATAGCATACCATGCAGAACAAGGAACTTGAATTTAGCTTCCTTCTCCTTTTTTACATTAAATCATCAAAAATGCAATATTGAATCTTCTAAATTGTGTGGTTAGATGAGACAAGTATGGTTGGTGGAGCTACACAAGCATCGAACATGTCATTAACTTTGAGTTGCGATACTACTGAGAGATTGCAAAGTGATGAAGATAAAAACTTTCATATTGTCGAGAACTATAAAGAGAGCATATGAATACAAGTATTGTAGCCTTGATCATTTCTTCTCTTTCTACCCATGATTTGTGTTTTATCATGCTTGTATTCCACGTTAAGAAGCTTCCATTTTTAAAATTTTAGATCAACATCACCAATTATGTTACAAGCTCTAGTGCATATGTATATAATCAACCATACTTTCCAATTAAAAATATAACCATAAAGTTCAAAATTTCTCAAATCACATATAAGTCATGTTCTATGTCTTACATAACATGATAAACATTTACAACTAATATCTATTACTCAATTTCTAGCAATTTATAAACAACCACAAACTTGGTGATCATGCATACAACTCTAAATTTATGAGCTAAAGATCTAGGGAGTCCACCATAGATAATTTGTGGAATCACGTAAGTACAATGGAGTAGATTTTTTTTTCAAAAGTTCATAAGCATATACATTAGGGGTAGCCTCCCGTTAATTTCCCCCTTCAAACTTAAAAATAAGGAGGGAGAGGGTTCAAGGATGGAGGGGGGATGAGGTTTCGGGGGGGGGGGGGGGGGGGGGGGGTGATTGTGGGGGGTCAATTGCATAAATATTTCCATACTTAATATAGCCCTTTCTTTCAATATTTACGGGCTTATATATTAACAAATTCATAGGCATTATCATTTTTGATACCTTGTATCACTATCGACCTATCCTTGGCCTCAATGAGTCATGCAAGAACACTCAAGATCATGTCTCATAAACATTGTTATGTGTAATTTGATTGCAGCACTAGCATAAAAGATATAACACTATATTAGGAAATTTGGAAATTTCTATGCACATTGGGAACCCCCAATACCTTTATTGTTTGACCACATGATCAAATCTTGTTGTTTTACTTAAAGGTGGAGCTTTACCTAAATGCTATATAAGCTACCTTCCCAAATCCCACTTTCAAATATGGATCAAGATTTAGCCATGTGGTCAAATATTTATCACTTATTTGAAATCGGAACTTGAAAATTTTCCAAATTCTCTAATACAGTGTTATATGAGAGTCCAAATTTAAAATTCCTATATTTTAGAATGTATGCCACCTACCATAAAGATTTCATGATTAAACTTTTCATATGTTGAATAATAGTTACCATGTATATAAAAATTGCTATAAAGAAGAAATTCAATTGAGACATTGATATGGGATTGATATTTTGAACAATGCAAATGAGAGCATTGTATATATCTTGTTGTAATACTTTGAAACTTTGATACACTCTTATGTTTTGCTTGCACCAAAATTTAGTGTGGTAATATAGAGAAATCTTAATATAATGTACATGTCCATAAGTTTTACAAACATATAGTAAATTTTTTTTAAAATGAAGATAATGCATTTAATTCATGTTTAAAATACTATCTTTTTGGTTTTCAAAATAATGTACTATCATAAGATACCACTTTTAGAGTGACATGACAATGTATCACCTTTAAAGTGTAATGTGTAAATCTTGTGTTAGAAATATTCTAGTCTTTTAGTCTTAGTCAATATAGAGAAATTGAACATAATAGATGATATTATATCTAAAACATGAGGTGCATAATGAGTTTTTTTGATAGATCATATAAATGTAAAAAGGGGAGGCCAAATCACTCTTGCATGACTCTTAGATAGAGGGTTTTCTAGGATTCTTTACTTACACATGGCATGCCTTTTTTACAAAAAGTGAACTCCCTAGGCCCAAAGAGATGTACCTTTATCAAAAGAAATGTATTTTACAAATATGTTACTAAGTATTGGTAAATCTATGATTTTCAAGGGTTTCTTCTAACAACTCATGTAGGGGGAAAGGGGGGGGGGGGGGGGGGGTAGGGGGGCAGTGCGGGGACACTCATATATATATGACACTATCACATGATTTCAATTGATGGGATTTTAAATATCTCTATTTTAGGCCTTTTTACATACAAATAGATATTATCTCCTAGGGATATTCACATGTTCAATAGGAAAATGGTGTCTCCTTCCAAAATATGAGCTAAGTTTCATAATGGAATCATAGTTCACTAGTTTCAGTGCCAATCGAGTTCATCACATGCATGACGTTAAACCCTTTGGCGTACATCTCCTAAGACATACTATGAATATCTAGTAGCACTGAGTATATGAGCTTACTTTGATTGTAGCACTGTGTATATGAGCTACTAAAGCATAGTCTCTTTTCACATCTTTAGGCAAATCCTTCTCTATTTCTACTTATTAATTTTGTTTCATTTCCACCACATTAAAATATTCATAATAAGTACTTTGAAGCACATAAATGAATACCCTCATAGAGTATCCTCATGATCAATGTAAATTTTATAGAAAGTTATATCCATAAATTTTATCATCAACTCTTAATATTCACTAATTATGCTCTAAAAATATCCCAAAATTTTCATTTTCACCCTTAGAAAGTAATTATCTTCATATTCAAAAATCTATTATGACTCCATATTTATTAATGGGTTCCTATAAACATATTCTAACTCGTTTAATAATCTCTCATTAATCTCTTAATCATGCCTAAGTACCATAAAAAGTATATTTTTTATTACTAAATCTACTATATCTTTTAATGTATACATAGTACATGCATGGAATTTTTTTCTAGGTCTATCTTAGGTTGATTCCTTTATTTTTAATACTTTACCCAATAAAAATCCATAAATCCCTTATTTTTCACTAATTAGGGTCTAAAATTACAAATTTTTGACAATTTCTTATCATTTTTTTCATTTAAACCATTAAAATAGAGAAAATAAAATTTCTTTCATTTTTTTATTTGTAAAATTAAGGAACACTCATTATACTAACATTTCTCATTCAAGCACATGCTTTTGCTTCAAATTCAACTATACAAAAAATACCCAATTAATTAAGAGTAGAAAAATAGAAGACAATATTTAATTATGCACATATCTTTTCCCTCCTCTTTTGTGTCCAAATCTCTTCACTTCTCCCAATCTCCCTGTAAGAGAGGGCAAATAAAATAATGAGGATAAAATACCAACTACACTAGCCGGTATAAAACGTGTAAGGGACTGGATTTTTGACCATCAAATTATAATAATACAAGTCTCCTTCATCTTCTCCCTCTCTCTAGCTTTCATGGTTGTCTTCTCTCTCTTCCTATCTTTCTCTCTCCATTTCTAGTCATTTTCTCTCCTCGTCACACACACACTCTCTCTTCTGCACTTCTTCTCTCTCTTTTGCAGTCTTCTCTCTTCTCTTTCTCTCTCCCAATCCTCTCCTTGACAATTGGTATCAGAGCCATAGGTTCTTGATCCAATTGACCAACATTCCATTCAGTTATCCCATTTCAGTCACATAGATTTAAGAGCCACAAGTACACAAGTACAGACATGACATGGAGCAGCAGTGCAGTTATCAAGGAAATTTGGACCACAAGGACTATAGGTTTGGAGCATTCTTGGACCAAGTTTGGAGGCTGGAAGACCAATTTAGTACCTCATGGGTCATTTTTGGCCAATTTTGAAGGTATTTTCTTAAAAGAAAGTGGTAAATGGAGTAGAAGAGGAGAAAGTCATGGTTACTTTTCAGGAACAGTCTTCTCTCTCTTCATTCTCAAGCTTCAGCCAAGCTTCCATGGAGGAAAACCACCCTAGATCTTTTCTCTCCCACCTCCATTGATCAGATGGCTTCTACCAAAGCTTCCCAGGGACTTTAAGCTTCATTTCAAGTAGCCATTTGGTCATTTCCACTTTGGCTTTTCCTGCTTTGAATTATTCAATTGCAAACATGCAGTCAAAGATGTTTCTTGTCTTGGTGGTGTTTGGTTTTTAGTAATAGGTTGATCTTGAATCTCAGAAGAGGACTTGTGTTTTGTTGAGGAGTTCTTCTCCTGGTTGGAAGACCTAGTGCACTCCATCGTCTCAAAACAACCTTTCCAGTTGTATAGAAGATTCATCAACGGATATGTTGAAAGAGTTCAAGGTGGACATGAAGTGCGACGGATGTGTTCCTTTTGTTCAGGAGAAGATAGAGTCACTTGCAAGTGTGACGAATGTCTTTCTCCTGTTAGGTGAAAGTTGGTTGGACTCACTTGCAGGTGTGAGGAATACATGATGGAAGTACCATCTAGGTGGCCATCAAATATTTGTGCCAAAATTCTGGTCCAGAGAAGGAACAAGACCAGAAGTCAGGTTTACCAAGAGGTTGCATCCCTCTTCAGAGAGCACCAAGATTTGCTTCAAGAGTTTACTAGCTTTCTTCTTAATCAAGGAGCTGTTACGGGTCCATCTCCAAAAGTGTCTGGGAACTCAATGCCTCATAAGGATGATAAGAAAGGGAGATGGTTGGGGCTCTGTCAGATCACAATTGAGATGTCATTCATCAAAATAGTTTGAACAAGATCATACTGAGCACTCTTCCCTCTGCAGGCTTTATCCACCAATAGCCAGAGATCGAGGACGCTTCATTTCCTCCCCGTAGGATCCAGGTATCATCAACATTTTCTTTAGATCAGTGCTACAGTGAGTGCCTACAACAGGTAGAACCGTCGACATTTCCTTCAGATTAGTGCTGTAATGAGTGCCTCCAATATGTAGATCTAGATGGTGGCATCACAATTAAGGAACTAGGGACAATTATGCATTCCCTCAAACAAATGCACATGGAAATGGCACCATTAATTTCCTTGAGTTTCTCAACCTCATGGCCCAGAAGATGAAGAACACTGACTCTAAAGAAGAGCTAAAGGAGGCATTTAAAGTCTTTGACAAGGATAAAAAAACACCATATTAGTGAATTTGGGAATCTCCCAATTCCCATTTTTGAAAACTAAAAAAGAGGGTTGTGGATAACATGTTTGTAACTTTCTCAAAACCCTATCATGTGACCTATCATTGGAAATTACTTGAAAAATGGGATCTAAAGAGCCATAAAAATCTCATTTTGGAGAAATGGTGTTCAAGTTATGGGAAATAAAAGTTTTGACTACGTGTCCCAAACTTATGGGAAATTCCCATATTTCCTAATATGGTGTTAAAATGGTTTTATTTCAACTCCTGAGCTTTGACATGTAATGACAAATCTTAAGGAGAAGCTCTGATGAGAAAGTTGATGAATTGATACATGAAGCAAATGTTGATAGTGATGAACAAGTGAATTTCGCAGAGTTTGTGAGAATGATGCCTTCAAAATGATGCTCTATCTGAAGCATCGTTTTTGCTGATAGAAAGTGATACAAAAACAGAACCTATTACTTTTACTAGTTTATTAGATGAGAACGCTGTGAACGCTACTCTAGGACTAGAGGCCTCGCGGAAACAATCAAGAAGTAAAACACTAGCTCAAACAAGGTATCCTCCAGCACTCTAGGTTTGAATACCAAAAATCTTGATGAAGAATTGAAATTCTATCCAAGAAGAGTACTGGCTCCAAGAGTAGATGAAACAGTTGGAGATCTGTCGTTTGTGGCTGTGAGAAGTTGTCTCCCTGCTCAACTTAAAGGAGAAACATGAATGTCCATTCCACCTTTATGTAAAGAGCTCTTTATGCTTGTTTCCCCTTCCCAATTGTCAAGTTGTAGAAGTCAGGATTGCAGAAGCAACAACCCCTTAGATGCCATGATGGCAAGCCTCAGACTTTGAGGTCTTAACAGTGCTCCAACAGCAAGCTCTGAGTAATCAACTAGTCTTCCATCCGCATACACTAGCAGATGAAGAGGATCTGTTAAGCCAAATCCTGGGCGAGATTTACAAGCATCCTTCCAATGCAACTTTTGCAAGTTAATCAAATCCTTTGCAACAATGTCTTTGTTGGAGATGAATGTCAGACTAGATGAGTTGGAATTAGAAACAAGAGTTAGGTCCCTTGTAATATTGTAACGTTGCAGGGACAATGGTTTTTGAGATGATAGCTAGGCTGCTCAGTATGGAGATGATCTCTTTGGGCTATGAGCTGTGTGAGAGGGCATAGCTGGGTTATTGCTTGCAGCTTTGTTAGATTCACCAGTACCAATAGTGGCTTTGGTATCCATTGCATTAGGATTGGTGTTTGTACTTTGTGAATTGGCCACTTTCATCACAGCTTCATACTTGATATTGGTGGATTTTTTTTTGGAGTAGACCCATTCAAATGAGCAAGCTTTAAATTCCCAGACTTGTTAAGTGGAGGAAATTTAACAACTGAATTAGGCTGTGGAATTGATTGAGGTGCAACATGAAGACTATCTTTCTATGTTGCTTTTGGTTTGGATGGCTCGATCCAGGCGGGAGAAGATGCCATAAGAGTGTGAGTAGGGTAAGTCACTACCACTAGAATAGGTTCTGTCTCAGCCAAATTTGGTGGTTATACAATAGTAAGTGGATAACTAGGCATGGGCCCCCATAGCAATGGGAAGTGGTGGACCTGAGACCCATAGCAATGGGAATTAGTGGACCTGAGACCCATAAACATAGCCATTATTCCCTGGTCTTGTGTACTACACATCCATAGTCATTGAGGTATACATGGGTTGGTTAACATAGCTAAAGTCCAGAATCGATGTCGGATACTAGACACTAGACTCCTATGCAGCCTCATCAGGGAAGTCTGCTGTCTTTTTTGCACCCTCATCAGGGAAGTCTACTTTGTGGGCATTACAAGTTGGGACAACTGATAGATGTCAACAAATGTTGTTCACTGATCAATGTTGTTTGCAAATTTTTGTGAAATAGAAGGAGGAGTAATGTATGCTTGTGATGGATATGAAGCCTTTGTAGTTGCTGGAAACAACTAATGCTTTGTGTGGAGTTGTAGCATTGATACGCATTGGTCTATCTGAACACTACACACCTTTCTTGATTGCTCAGGGGTAGCAGATTACAGATTGTCCATTTCATTGGTTGAAAGTTACTTTGCACATGAAGACTTGGATTTTGCTAGTTTTCTTGAGAGAGGTCAATTGTTGTGGTTAGTTCATGCATTGCAGGATTACAGATTTGGAGCACATGTGCATGACGGTAGCATAACTGAAGAAGAAAGAAACTTAGCATAACTAAAGAAGACACATAAACACTTCTTCCACAATTGATGATGATGCCCTCATACTTGCAAGCTCAATGTTAGATTCAGAGAAATTGATAGGTTTTGAATCATTACTGCTATGATCGAGCATGTGGGAAAGCTAGACAGTTTACATGGCCAGCAACTTACTGAAGGTTATGAAGGATTGTTGAGATGGCTACCTGTTTCATTGAAATCTACGGCTAAAGCAGATCCCTGAATTCACGAGCACAGACAAGAATCGGAACATGGTATCTCTTGTCTGTAAAGCTTGGTACAAGAACTACAAGATACCTTTGCATTCTTTGAGGATTCGTGATCACATGATATTGTTGTTATTGGCTTCTACCATGCTTTGGAATATTTTGAAAGAAACTTGATTAGAATGGCACGTGAGATAAATAGCTCTAGCTCTATTGAACAAGGTTGGCTTCAAACACATGCTAATATTGATAAAGTTGGAGCTTTAATTGATCACTATATTGCTCTTATGAAGGTCGATAGAGAAAAAGGAGCAAGACTTGAATCAAGTATGGATTCTCATCACCCTAAGTATTATCAACAGCATGATGAGTATCTTCATGGGCATTATACACCAGATACTTATGCTTATCGCCAACATGTATATGCTGATGGTACACACTATGATTTACATGTATCTTATGAATATGGACATCAACAACATGCAAATGAACATGAGCAGTATGCAAGTACATTTGGGCACCATGTTAATGCTTATAGATATGATGTACCATGTCATAATGCAGAGTATCATTCCATTGAACCTTGGCAGCAAAATAGCTATTATAGGCAACATGCTTATGCTTATGAGCATCCACCTTTTCAGCAACATAACAAAAACATGATTATACATGCGAACCTTCCTTAATTTAGTAGACCAATTCTTATGGACATGAAAATAATGGTCATGCTTATTAGTACTCTTCTAGCTTTGATGAACAACAAGTTCATAACTACCATGGTATCCTATATCCCAATCAGTTTATATCTCATGATCACCCAAATGTAATGATGAGTTCTTTTCAAGGTGTTGATGATGAAGAAGAGAGCAGTGAGCAAGATAAACAATAAGAAGGGGATAATGAACAACACGATCAACAAGAAGATGTACACAATACAAAAAATCATGTTGATATGATGAAGGAAAATAATGCTGAGATGATGAAGGAAATGCATCACATGAGGGCCACCATGGACACACTTAATGCCAATTTCTCTAAGTGATTGGAGATTCAACTGAAGGGAAAAGAGAAATAAGACCAAGAAGATGTACAATAAGCAAACTGTGAAGAGCAAGATGTACAAGAAGGGAACAATGAAGAGTAAGATGTACAAGCTCATGACATATTAGCTGAAGAATCACATGAGGCACTCACAGAAGTAGATGGTCATGCTGAAGGTTTTAGACTTTTGGAGAAACCTCATGGTGACCTTCTTGAGTATCAATTTACACTTAATCAAGGTTTACAACAGCCATTGAACGCATTTGATAATGAGTACCTTGATCATGGTTACAATGATTGGTATTTGTCTAATGATGATGTAATACATGATTTCGGCATACATGAAGATGAAGATGGCATTGTGCTTCCCTATGATTCGGGAGATTATGGATATGATTATGGACTTGATTATGGGGATACTTCCTTGTATCCATTTGACCCGGTTGGATTGGGGTATGTGGTTGATGGCCATTCTCTTCTCTTGGACAATCATTATGACAGAATACCTTTTGATCCAGGAGGTTAATGGATTGCTTGAGATCTCATTTAGACTAGCATCCATCTTGCCCGCAATTTCTTTTTTTGGGTAGACTCTTTTGGTTGAAGATTGGTTATCTATGGCCATATTTTAGTGCAAGGAAGATTGCAGACAACTCAATGTTTTACACCAGATCTTACTCTAAACTCTGAACAGCCAAACCCAACATACATGGGCTGAATGCACTTACCAAGAGCTCCATTTTGATATGTATCATGCCTTGATATCAGATTTCTCTACAGAAAGTTATCTTAGATTTACTACAGCAAGGTTTTGTAGTAGACAGCACACTGTCCACTTCCTACAGGCTTCATCTTCTTAGAGAATATTGGTCAAGATTTAAATTTTATCATTCCCCAATCATCCTTGTATACCATACTTGATCAATGACCCTTTATACGTCAATTATTACCCATAATTCCATTAGATAGCCCTTGTAATGTCTGTAGTAGAGTAGTACTCTAGTCTACTCCTACCTTGTCTTTTTGTAATCAATGCCCAACTTGTTTTTGAGGGCAAAAACCTTTGGGTGGGGATAGAATGTAAGAGAGGGAAAATAAAATAATGAGGATAAAATACCAGCTACACTAGCTTGTATAAAAGGTGTAAGGGACTCGATTTTTGACCATCAAATTATAATAATACAAGTCTCCTTCATCTTCTCCCTCTCTCCAACTTTCCTGGTTGTCTTCTCTTTCTTCCTATCTTTCTCTCTCCATTTCTAGTATTTCTCTCTCCTCATCACTCTCTCTCTTCTGCATTTCTTCTCTCTCTTTTGTAGTCTTATCTCTCCTCTTTCTCTCTCCCAGTCCTCTCCTTGACACTCCCTTGTTTGATACTAATCTAATATTCCACTAATCTTGATGAAATTTTCTCCTTCTATGGTTTGTGAAAGGCTTTAAGAATGGGTTCAATAGGAATAGAAGGAAGAATGGAATAGATAAAATATAGAAATGGTTGAAAATTGTTTCATTTGTTGGATCTCTAGCACTCAAGAATGTTGGCACTCTATTGTTTCTTATTGTCTTTCTTCTTGATCAACAATAACTCTTCCTATGATACTCCTCCTTCAACTTCTTAATTATCCACTTATTCAAACTTACTATTTTCATACTCAAATTGATTCCCTCTTGCACCTTTCCACAACTTCGTTTTTGACCTTGCCTAAGGTTCTTTCGCTCAAATTCCATGCATACATATTAAATTCTACTTGCATCTTCTTCTGTCTCAAAATATCCACCTCTTCTCTACCCATATAAGGCTTCAAAAGGGGAAACTTCAATGCTATAGTGCATGGAGTTATTATAGGCAAACACAGTCAAGTGGAGCCACGTATCCTAACTGTGTTGCACATCATGGAAAAAGTGTCTCAAATATGTCTCAAGCCATTTGTTCACTCTTTTAGTATAGCCATCAGCCTAATAGTGGTGTAATATTTCTGTTAAAAAAATATTAGGAGCCCGCGTGAGTCTCATGCTAGGACAATTCTGGCATGGAAGTTAGGGACAGTGCAAACTTTAAACGGTACACGACATATCTCCACCGGCCAAACGGATCGAGGTTTTTTTGTAAAAACCCGCATATCTACATGTGAACCTCCTCTTGGGAGGATGTTAAGAGGGTAATTGATAGAGTTATTGAAAAAATATTATATTATCCCTTCTTTCCCCCCAGCCAAAGGGCCATGCTGGAGGAGAGGGAGTGAAGCGCGGATGAGTAAGCGCTAGTGCTGGAGGTTGAGGGGGATATGGCCATTCAACACGCCGCGTTGGGGAGAGAGGTCTCCTCTCCCTTCACCTATAAAAACCCCCTGTGGGGGGAAGTAAAAGGAGAGGGTCATGAGGCTGATTGAAGACACCTAGGCGTGGAGGAGAAAGAAGTCGTCGTGACGCTGCCAGGCCGTTGTCGTGAGAGGAGGGGCTGAGAAGGCATCGTGTGCCGTGCTGCCACTACCTGTAGCCTGAGCCGCCGCCAGCACTGTTTGGATTTGCAACCGCCTGGCCACGTTGGCCGCCGCCATCAAAATCCCATCTCCCTGCCACGTGTAGTAGCTAGAAGCCTTAGAAGTTTCTTAGAAGCTTCTAAGGGGGGGCTCTTTAAGCCCCTTGCATTCCACAAAGCCATTTAAACCCCCTTCTCGTGGATTTCCCCCCCACACAAGTTCTCTAAAGCCATTTAAACCCCCCTTCCCATGGATTCACACTAGCTGGGTTTTTAAACCCCTTTCTTCCCACTGAATCTCCTTAAGTCCACTTTACCCTCCCCAGTTTTCTTTAAAACTCTTTTCCATTGCAATTCCCACAAGCACACAAGTCCTTTAAAGACATTTTACCCATCCCGTGGGTTTCCACCCAAGTCCCTATAGAGGCCACCTTACCCCGGGGTTTTCCTTAAATCCCCTTCCCATTGCGACTCCCATAAGTCCCCATTAGATCCTCAATTAAGCACTCACAGCTTTGAAGAAGAGGGGTTTTCTCTAGGGCCCATTCCACTCGAATTCCCCCATAAACCCATCCCTAGTTTTCCCCACACTCCTTCTCCACAAAGATCCTTGACTCCGGAACTTCCATGAAAGGAGGGAGAAGTTCATAAGTTCCCATTTCCAAAGCCCAAATTCCGCAAGAAGGTGCTTCGGTCAAGGAAGCCGTACTGCAAAGGGAATTCGTGCGTACAAGGGAGAATGGGCCAAGATCATAAGTTTGCGGCCAAGGCAAGAAGGTTGAATTCAGGATGGCCCCTAAAAAGGCACAAGGCGCAACCGCAGGAGGATCATCTCCTAACATTCATGTGGACATTTCAACGATGTCGGCCTAGTGCAATCAGGAATGGATTGGATATGAAGACACCCTAACTCTATTTCCTATCTAATCATGATTCTGTGATAAGAAGACACCGTTCGATGGGTAAAATAGTTCCATGGATTAGATGCGACACTTGTACAACAAGTTGCAGAGTTGCATGATCTTGTGGTTTGATCACACGAGAATGACCAATTCCTCGAAATGAGATTGGCAGATTCTTGTGCAAGTTTATCTTGCAAGAGGATGAGTAGTCATCCTGTTATAGCACCTTTCTTGGGAAAGGTGACCAAGATAAGGTAATTAGATATTTGCTTGGAAGCAAAGGACCAATCAATAGTTTGGAGCAATATATTTATTGTTAATAGAACTTAAGGTATTGGTTAAGTTGGGTTAATAGGGTATGGCCCTAACCCAAAGACATAAGGGTTAACAAAAAAGCCCTTGGGGATCTTGTCGAGTCACAATTGATCCCATATCGAATGCTGGATGCATTCGGAGAGAAGGATTCACTCCTTAGCAGTTTGCCAAATAAACGACCACTGGAATTGATTGTGCTTGTAACAGTTTAGAAAGCACTATTTGCATTGTTTGCTCAAGGAACTAAAGGATGAAAAAGATATTTAATGCTTCAAGTTGAAGGCCTGAAGGGAGAGGGACCTTCAGTTACCCCTGACTGTCTGCCTAATCCTAACCAAGGGGGTTGTTAGCCGCACCAGGAAGGTGGATCGAACCCGCTGCGTGAGGTCTCTCCATTGAGCGCTACTTGGAGCAGGAGGATGCTTGGGTTCCAGGGGGGCTTTGGCCAGTAAATCCCTCGCCTTCCGGGCCCTACACAAGAGGCCAACGTGACTCTAGATTGGATCTCGAGGCCTGCATACTAGTCTATAGGCGGAATCTTGGATTAGTAATCCCTTTGGATTGCTAGATAGCCTTCCGGAAGATTATGGATAAGCCTACGGGCTGGACTTTATAAATGTATTCCAAAGATAAATATGATAAACTGTTGAAAAAGAACTTGTTTGACACTATTTTTCTATGTCAAGTGCTATGATTACGTGAAGGAATCGGTGTCTAACAGACTAATTAAGGAAGCTACTTGATGCATGTTCAACTAAATATGGTAGGTAATTAGACAACTAAAACAACTTGAGGAAAGTGCGGTGGATGTGGCCATGGTCCGACCTACGGATGGGTGGTCCCAGTTGGCCGGGAACTTTTCTCAATCATAATGGACAGCAGGAAGATCTTTTTAAAGGAAATGAATAGCAAGCGCGCTAACCTAGAGTCTAGGTTATAATAACCCCGTTTTACGCTATTTTAGGGGAATGGAATGGGACTATGCCTTATGGCAGAGAGGTCGAGCCTTGCATCCCTTTTGTTTCCCATTCTCCTTGAACCAAGTGCAATGTGAATCCGCTTCGGCCCTGGCGTATCTGCGTAAAGTAGTTTGCTTGGGGTTCGATGCTAGTTGCCGTTTAGGAAATGACCATTAGGGGAAACCCTGATCCTAAGTGGGAACGGCCAGAATACTTTTGCTACGTGGCAGATGCGAGAAGTCCTAGATAGAAACCCCGTAACATTCCATGGGAGTGCCGGGCGGAGCTTTCTAGATCTTCTTTCCGATGGACTACTAAGACATGCCCTGAAGGGAACAGGTGGACACGTTACAGTTGGTATCAGAGCGAACCAACGAAGGATTTGTTTTTAAGAAATCTTATTAAGATGAAGTAAAGCAAGTGTTGCTATTTAGAACATTTCCTTACTTTCAATGCTGTCTTGCAGAATTATGAAGCATGGAATAGGTTCTTAGTGTTCCGGGTCATGTTTATGATCATGATGCATTCCTCGGATTATTGACAAAGGGTTGATATGATGAGCATCCTAGACTGTATTTATAATCCATCGCCTTTGTACGTGGAACGAAGATGGACAGGTGACTCACGAATCTACTACATAGTTACCCACCAGTTTGCATACCTTCAAACCATCCTAAAGCGGATCAAGTGATTGGAAGACTTGAAGATCGTGAAGCTGTTCATTTTTGTGGAGGCTCACGTAAACTCAACTCTACATATTCAAGGTTGGAGGGTTGGGCTGAACTCATATGTATATGACGAAGTGACCCATGTAATCCCCAGTGATAGGATCAAGGTGTTGTGGCGCTATGAGAAGAATGGGTTCCAAAGGAAAGGATACCCTAATCTTCCGATGACTTACTGATTCCTGAAGATCCATGACTGGAAACCATACTATTATCCAGTTCCCGTAGATAAATATAATATAACATTATTCTCCCCAAACTAAATGTAACAGTTGCTCTATCATCTCAGGAAATGTTGTACTCCGAAAGGGCTATGCCCATATAAATGCAATAAGACTTCTTTTTATCAATGTCAGTCTTGTCCATGAGAATTGATAAAAAGCTAAGTGGCTAGGATTCTTGGTTGATAGTAGCTGAATTGGATATGAAATATAAATCATAACAATTAGCGAGTTATAACGTTAAGGATCCTTTATTTAGGCACAACCCCAGGTATAGATTCCCAGCTCGCCTCCTACATCAAGTACTGCTGTGATCCAGGAGAAGAAGTTTCTTCTCAAGCAGATTTAAGCCGCCTAAATTTGACGGGAAAGGTAGGACTGTCCAAGTGGATGCTAAGATTTGGATAGAATCCATAGAGGATTACTTTGAAGCAGCCGGTACTGCACCCGCAAAAAAGGCTATGTTCACCAAGTTGAAGCTCACCGGTGAAGCCAGGCTTTGGTGGAAGCAATGGTGCAGAGATCAAGGAATCGTAGAAGGATCCATTACCTGGGAAAATTTGAAGAAAGCTGTGCAAGGAAGATACTTACCACTTGTGTATCGCACACAGAAAATGAACGAGTTCTACGAGTTGAAACAACTGGGACTCACTCTTAACGCATACTACTCAAAATTCGTCTCACTTCTTAAGTATATGCTACAGATGGACATGACACAACAGATGCCAAAATTTTATGTTGGTTTAAATCCACCAGTTAATACCCGTCTCGAATCAATGTGCCCAACAGATCTACAGGACGCACTCATTCGAGCTGCATCTATAATTCAGGAGGTGCAGGCTAGGCCAAGAAGTAACAAAACTTGGTCTTATAATGACCCGAACAGAGGAGTATATAGGCCTCAAATGAAGAAAGTTCAAGGTCAGAATCAGGGACAAAGAAAGAAGGCAAGGACTAATAATGTCAACAACTTTGTCCCTACTCAAAGCAATGGCCGAAACCTGCATTGTTTCCATTGCAACGAGCCTCGTCATTTCAAGAGGCAATGTCCCAAGCTTGGAGGTGGACATCACCAAGCACCTTTCCAAGGAACTAACCATGGCCAGGGAGCTGCTACCCAGGTAGAGGAAGAACTGCCTGCATTGCCAACATGGAAATGTGTGAAGAAGAAGATTCGACCATGGAAGTAGAGTTTGAAAGGGCGACAATCCATGCCTCTCTTCACAAGAAAGGGCCGAATCGCTAGTTTTCGGCGATTCAGGCACCATCGGATTATCAAGGTAAAGGTTTCAAGACCTTGATTGATTGTGGCAGTACACATTCCTTTATCTCACCAGCTTGTGCAAGAAGATTAGGAATAGCCACAGTAGAAGCACCTACCTTGCTTGTGGAATTAGCAAATGGTCGTGAGGTCATTTGTACCAGGCAAACTACTAAGGTGGAATTCTTTATGGGAGGAAAGACGACTTTGGTCAAATTCAGAGTCATGAACTTAGGTATCCATAAGTGTCTACTTGGGATGGATTGGCTTAAACCTAATGATGCCCACATTCATTGTGGAAAAGGCCAAATTTCCTTTCGAAACTCTGAAGGGGAATTGGTCACAACTCAAGGTGAGGCTGGAAAGCCGAAAATTCAATTGGCCAAAGCATCTCGGATTATAAAGGGAGTTAGAAAGGGACTACCTGTCTACCTGATTAATCTCAATAAGTTAGATCAGAAACATGAGTCTAGTGAAGAAGCTTCATGGCTAAAGGAATACACGGACGTATTTCCTGAAGAGTTGACAGAATTCCCGCCTCAAAGAGAAGTGAATCATGAGATCAACAGGAGCTGCACCAATTGCAAAGAGACTTTATAGAATGTCCATCCCGCAAGCAATTGAGCTAAAGAAACAACTCAAGAAACTGCTAGATCACGGCTACATCCATCCTAGCAGTTCACCATGGGGAGCTTTAGTACTGTTCCAGAAAAAGAAAGATGGAACGCTTCGTCTGTGTATTGATTACAGAGGGTTGAATCAATCAACTATCAAGAACAAGTACCCTATTCCTAGAATAGATGAGCTTCTTGATCATCTTCAAGGTGCAAAGATCTTCTCCAAGATTGATCTCAGGTAACCATAGATAAGGATCAAGGAAGAAGATATCCCAAAGATGGCCTTTAACACAAGATATGGACACTTTGAGTTTCTAGTTATGTCATTCGGGCTTACGAATGCACGTGTCACCTTCAACAGGTTAATGCAGGATATCTTTAGGCCACATCTTGATGACTTCGTACTTGTCTTCTTCGACGACACTTTAGTCTATTCTAAATAGGAAGAAGATCATGAACCCCAACTTCGGATTGTCCTTGAGACAATGAGAGCACATAAGCTCTATGCTAAGATGAAGAAGTGTGCATTCTTCAAGCGTTAAATTGAATATCTAGGATTCATCGTATCAGTGGAAGGAATCTTAGTGGATCCGGCCAAATTTAGAGATGTTCTAGAATGGCCAATACCTACAACTGTCAAAGAAATACGTAGTTTTCTTGGATTGACAGGATGGTATAGGGTCTTCATAAAAAACTATGCTTTGATTGTAGCACCTCTGGCGGACTTACTGAAGAAGCAAATATCCATTGCATGGTCAACTGCCAAACAAATTAGCTTTGATAGATTGAAGAAAAGTTTAGTATCAGCACCTATCCTAAAACTTCCAGACCTCAGTAAGGAGTTTGAGGTAGTAACTGCTGCTAGCACGCTTGCCTTAGGATCTGTGCTCATGCAAGAAGGTCAACCTGTAGTATACTCTTTAAGGAAACTCAAGAGCCATGAGAAGAATTATGCTTTCGTATTCACAAGGAATGCATGCTCAATGTGATGCATCTATGGTTCCCGTTGCTTACAATACTTTCCAACTTGCTAGACTGCTATAGGATAGATCTCATAAGGTGTGTCTTTCTTGGCACTGGCATAGTTTACATTAGTGTCAGAGTCGGACACCTCTTGGTTATTCCTACATGTGTACTCCATATGTTCCATCCCATTTTTCTTTGACCGCCTGCTCCTCTTTGTGGAAGCAGTTACATCATCATCAAAATCATCTTTATTCCTGCCAGAATGCAAATAGACCCAAAGTTTCTTCTCTCCATCATAACGTACACAAGGATCCCTTTCACAATGCACCCGATCTAGTGCCTTACTTATTCCAAATCCACATCTAGAGCTTCTGGAAGCTGAAGCTATCAGGCGCAAGCAATTGCAGGATGTTGAGTTGTGCCTCCACTACGTTGGACAATCAAACTAATCAGGGCAAGTCCAAGCTTGTCAACAAGGTCATTCGTGCTTCACCCATTCATCAAGTCTCCCAGTCGTCCACTTGAAGAGCATTCTTTTTTTTTCTTAGATCCGGGATTTCTTATACCGCTTTGACAGCTTCAGCAAACTACCTTAGCATCGGTTCAATATTTTTGACACACACACACATACAAGCATTCATTCACACACACACACAGATAAATGCACACATATAATATTATTTACAATGGAACGAAGTCCCGGCACACACATGGGTTTAAGACGATAACTCGAAACACACTCACGGGAAAACTAGGGATCATACACACACAAACACGCAAGCCACACGTAGAACAAAATGCAAACACAACGACTAGGTATACACAAAACACGAATGTCACACACACAAACTTTTTGGTGGATTCCACACCTCGGATACGCAGCAGCACGACATCCACCCCCTCTAATCCTGTGCATCCTCCGGATGGGCCAACTACCCATGATCATTGTCGTCAAGATCCATGTACAGATCAATCTCTTCATTGTCTATTTCCAGTACATCAGCAAGGTTATCTATCATATCATCTGCCTCTTCTACTGGAGTTTCTTCTCATTGCTCTTCTCTTGCAAATTCTTCCAATGCATAATCCTCATCATCTCTTTTCTTGAAAAAGTTGATTCTTTTTCTTGCAATGGGCACTTCAAACACTGTCCCATCCAATTCTGTCAGCTCATATGTTGCATTGTCAAAGATATGTCTGACTATGTATGGCCCAAGACATCTTTTCACCATCTTCCAAAGTGTAGTATGCTGATTTTCAAGGCTACTATCAAAGACTAATACCCAGTCTCCCTCTTCTATTGCTCTAGGCCGCAAGCGATGCCTGCTGTTAAACCTGTCCTTATTTCTAAGTCTAGCAACCTTCAACTTGTCAATAGCTAGCTGAATATCCTCTGGTCTTCTCTCCAACTGCCAGATCCGAAGAGCTAAGAGCTCCTCTCTTGTCAAATCCTCTTGCTAAGGTAAAATTGACCAAGTCAAAGCACAAGTCTCACTCAGCATAACCGGTTTCTGACCATGCATCAACTTTGCGGGCATATATCCTGTGGTAACACTGTGAGTCGTATGATCAGCCCACAAAGCAAATGGTAGAAGTCTTGGCCATTCACCTATCCGTTCTCTGCATGCTTTGGCTAATGCTTTCACTATCGGCGGATGCCCTCTTTCACTCTTTCCATTTCCCTCTGGATTGTATGTTGTGGTTAGAGCCAACCTGATTCCTAGTTGAGAGAAAAACTCCCTAGCTTCATCTACATCTAATTCACCACGATCTGCAGTGATCTTACCCACACAGCCATACCTACAGAAAATTTCTTCCAATAAGAACTTACACACTGCACTAGTGGTCTTCGTTCTCAAAGGTCTGTCCTCAACATGATTGGTAAGATTCTCTCTAGCCAATACAATATATCTCATTTGCCATAGACCCATCGGCATAATAACCAATTCAACTACCCATTTATAATGAATGCATAGCAGATAGGTCGGGTGAAGCTCGTCTCGATGATGCACTACGGAATACATCTGACAGTCTCTACAAGTCTCTATAAAGCGAGAAACATCTCTGTACATGCCTTTCCACCAATATTTTTCCTCGATTTTCTCATAAGTAGCCCACACTCCTCTATGACCAGCCCAAGGACTCTCATGAAACTCTCTCATCACTTGTAACTGGGTCTCTTTATTGCAAACAACCTGCAAGGGTAATCCACCTCTTTTCTTCGGGTGCTTCCAAAGAAATCCGTCCTTGAGAAAATAACCATAGGCTTTTCTTCTAATCTTCTTGAACTCTTCATCTGTCCATTCATCTATTTTGCTTAGTGTACTAAGGTACTTGCCAATCTGCAACCAATCTCCAACGTAGAGTTCTTCTATGAAAGCCACAATATCATAGACATGGCAAACATGATCAACCATAGCGACTGAAATTTCTGCATCATCCTCTTCTGCAAGTAGTGTCTCCTCATCATCATATCTGGCTCTAGACAGCATATCGACCACTGGATTATCCTTCCCTACTATGTGTTTAAATTCTGGATCTAATGACTTGATGTATGCGATCCATCTCAGCATAGCTATATCCGGAGTAGAGCAACTTGTAATCATACCTATCAATGGCAAGCAATTTGTCTCTCCCACAACTGGGGCTTGAATAAAATACTCCTTGTCGCATTTGAGCACTGTAACAATTCCCAGTAATTCCCTCTTGATTTGTGGATACCTCCTCTGTCTCTCGTTTAGGACTTTCGCCCCAAACCGAATAGCGTACATATTTCCATTTGCATCATCTTGACCCACAGCCCAACCTATGCCAATTGGACTAGTGTCAACTGTCAATACAATAGGCCTTCCGCAATTATAATCCGCTTTCCTGAGAGTAGGAGCAATCTGCAATAACTTCTTCAATTTCTGCATGGCTCTAGTGTGGCTCTCATCCCAATAAAATTTTTGCCCCTTTCAAAGTAGCTGATATAAACAATCTGTTATGTGTGCAAAATGGTGTCATAGATTGAACTAGGGAGAGAGATAGAGGAGAGAGAAAACTACAGAAAAGAGAGAAAGACTGCAGGAAGAGAGAGAAGAAGAGTGACGAGGAGAGAGAAAGACTAGATTTAGAGAGAGAAAGACATGAAAGAAGGGGAAGCCATAGAAGCTGTGAGCAAGAAGGGAGAGAAAGATTGTAATTGTATTAATGTGTCAAAAATATGTGAAAAATTACATCTTCTCTCCTTTTATACCAATGTCAGTGTGACATGGCATAATATCAATATTATTAACACTAATTTGTTATTCCCAGCTTCTTACAATCCATCCCTTCCCAAAAGTTTTTGTCCTAAAAAACAATCCTAGAAACAACTAGAAAGAAGATGGATAGAATAGAGTACTACTCTGTTTTACAGCTTTACAAATGGGAAATGAATGAAAAATAACCACTACATGAGCTGAATTTGAAGAACGGAAGTAAGCCCTAGCTATATACATGATTTGAAATACTTCAGAAGCAAATGGAGCCATAAAGTCTTCAACAAATAATCCCAGAACAAAGTAGACAGCTTGCTGAGTAAACAGTCCCTGCTGGACCAAATCTGCCATAACTTTTGATAGAAGTGTCCAAATGAGATGTACCATATATCAAAATGAAGCTCTTGAAGAGTACTTTAAGCCCATATAGATAGCTTAACTCTGAAAATTAGGTACAATAAAAACTATTCTAAAACAGGGTGCTGTCCTGAACCAGTTTGCATCATTACTAGCTCCATAAGCAATAGGCTTCAGCCACCAATGTCTCCCTCAAGTATGGATACTCATCCAATATAGAATCACGTCTCTAAGAAGCCTCTTCAGATGGTAAACCTCTCCATTTGATCAAATATTCCACAATAGAACGTGATCTAAGCTTCTTTTCACGTTGACCTATAACAGCCTCTGGGATATACTAAACAAGACCATCTTCATCAATAGGTGGCAGCTCATCAACTATATCCACTGGATCACCATAATAGGGCTTGAGCTGACTAACATGGAAGATGTTATGAATCTTTGTAGAAGAGGGAAGCTCTAGTTTGTATGCCAAATCTCCAATTCGCTTAAGGATCCTGTAAGGGCCATAAAACCTATGGGCAAGCTTGTTAGTGGATCCATCTTTTAACGTAGAGTACTTGGATTTGGGCACCTTCAACAAAACCAGCTCTCCTTCTTGGAACTCTAAAGGCCTCCTCTTCTCATCAGCATACATCTTCATTTGATCTTGAGCCTTCCTTAAATTTACCTTGCATTGCTGAAGAAGGGTCTGCATTCTTTCCAACTCCTCCTTCCCATGAGGATTGATCTTTTCATTAAAGATGATTGTGGGTAAGGGAACCTTGTAACCATATAAAGTCTCAAAGGGTGAAACTCCTATGCTCGCATGAGTGGAATTGTTGTAAGAAAACTCAGCCAGGTGTAACCAAGAATCCCATGAAGTTTCGACATCATAGCAAAAATGGCGAAGATAAGTCTCCAACCATTTATTAACTCTCTATGTCTGTCCATCAGTTTGGGGATGATAAGCCGTAGATGGAGCCAATTTAGTGCCCATAGATGTAAATACCGCCTGTCAAAAGTTACTCATAAACTTTGAGTCCCTATCATGGACAATCACCTGCGGTAATCCATGTAGTCTAAAAATATGCTCCATAAACTGGTTGGCCACTTGAGAAGCAGTAAACTGAATCTTTGTTGGGATAAAATGAGCTGCTTTGGTGAGTCTGTCAACCACCACATAAATACTATTCCACCCCTTCTTAGTAGTAGGTAAGCCAGTAATGAAATCCATAGTAATATGAGTCCATTTACCCGTAGGAATAGGCAATGGCTGTAATAAACCTCCTGGCTTATGTGTGCTATCCTTATTTTGCTGACAAGGCATACACTTCATAACGAAGTCCTTGACATCTTTCCACAGTCCTTTCCAATAAAAGCTTTTGCTGATCCTGTCATAAGTCTTGAAAACTCCCAAGTGTCCAACTAAAGGCGAAGAATGTAACTCCTCCATAATTTTCCGCTTAAAAGAAGAAGTAGAGGGAATAACAATCTTGCCTTTCCACCAAATAAGACCATTTTTAAGCTGGTAATGTGAGTTTTCTTCCATAAGACCTTGCTGTAATTTCTGAAAGATTTGGTTGAATTCCTCATCTAAAAGATAGGCCTCCTGTAGTTCTTCAATCCAATCATTATGTAATTCTGTCATAGCTGACACTTTGCAGGCCCACATACGAGAAAGAGAATCAGCCACTATGTTATCTTTTCCCCTTGTATGAGTGATATCAAAATCATAATTCTATAATGTAGCTACCCAGCGACGTTGCTTTGGAGTGAGATTTAACTAAGGAAATACTTGAGTACCCGGTGATCACTATGTACTCTGAATCAGCTGCCATATAAGTAATGGTGCCATTTCTTGATTGCATGCAGGATAGCCAACATCTCCTGGTCATAAACATTCATGGCCATCTCCTTATCTGTAAGCTTACGGCTCTCAAATGCAATTACTCCATGCTCTTGAAGCAAAACAACCCCAATGCCACGGCCACTAGCATCACACTGTATAGTAAACTCCTTGGAGAAATTCGGACATACTAAGATAGGAGTAGAAGTAAGGAGTTCCTTTAACTAGTTGAAGCTGCTATCTGTAAGAGTGTCCCAAAATAAATCCTCCTTCTTCAATCTGTCAGTCAAAGGAGCTGCAATTGCCGCATAATGCTTTATAAATCGGCAATAGAATAAAGATAGACCAAGGAATCCTTTAAGAGAGGTAGTAGTAGTAGGCGTTGGCCAATCTCTTATGCATTGCACCTTCTTGGGATCAGCCTGTATTCCTTTTTCACTGACTATATGTCCCAAGTATTCCACTTCAGTCTGCATGAAAGAGCACTTCTTCTCCTTAGCAAAATGCCTATGATGTCTCAATACATCAAAAACCCTCCTCATATGTGCCAAGTGATCCTATAAAGTCTTGCTATAGATCAAAATGTCATCAAAGAACACCAAGACAAACTAAAAGAGGAAAGGTTGCAAGATCTTATTCATCAGGCTTTGAAAGGTAGCTGGAGCGTTTGTAAGCCCAAATGGAATCACCAAGAAATGATAGAGCCCACGATCAGTCCTTAAAAGCAGTCTTGACTTCATCGCCCTCTCGCATGCGAATCTGATGATACCCTGATCTCAAATCAATCTTCGTGAAAAATCGAGCCCCCTTAAGCTCATCAAGAAAATCATTAATCCTGGGTATAGGATACATGTTCTTCACTATTATCTTATTGAGATCCCTGTAGTCAATGCACATTCTGAAAGATCCATCTTTCTTTTTGACTAACAGGACTGGAGATGCATAAGGTGAAGAACTTGATTCAATGAATCCCATTTCAAGAAGTTCTTTGATTTGCTCGGCTACTTCCTCTCGTTCATACTTTGATAATCTGTAAGGTGGCTTATTGATTGTCTTTGAGTTGGGCTCCAAATCAATGGGGTAATCCACCGCTCTCTTAGGAGGCAATGAAGTAGGTACTTCAAACAAATCTCTATACTCCTCAAGAAGAGCTGTCAAGGCTGGATGGTTTGCTGAATTATTGGGCTGATCCTGTGTTTCTTTGTTCAAATACAAAACAAATATTTGTGAGCGCTTCTTGTACTCTCTTTTGAGTTGTTGAATGGTGATAAGTTGAAAATCAGATCTACTAGGAATTCCCTGTAAATGGATAAGCTGTCCATTAGAGATAAACTCCATATATAACTGTGAGAAATCCATAGTGATCCTGCCTAATGTCATCAACCAATCACAACCAAGTACAATATCTATAGGCCCCATTTCCAGAGTGATCAAGTTTACTTTGGCTTCAAAATTTTCAGCCAACTGCAAAGAAACCTGTGGGCAAATCTGTGTGCTGATTTCTTCTTCACCATTAGCCACTTGTACTCTAATGGCCTGCTGTAAGTCTGTGGGAACACAATTTAACTTGTCCATGATGGACTTATTGACAAAACTTTGAGTACTGCCACTGTCTATCAGGATGAACATTGGCTTTCCACATATGCTTCCCTTCATACGAAGTGTATTAGGGCTCTTAGATCCCGTCCAAGCATCCATAGAGATAGAACAATTAGTAGCAGCAAGTGACTCATCACAAGATCCACCAGGGTCAAATGGAACATTTCCACCTAGATCAAAAGGAAAAGAGTCGGTTGGATCATAAAAGTACTCATGTCCAACTTCCTCCTCAAGATCTTCATTTTCAGCATTAATTGCCACTGCATTAGCTTCATCTATGTCATCTTCAAAGTCCTCAAACACTAGCATACTCTGAAGCTTTGGCTTGACATTTTTGTAAACACACTTTGAAGCATGATCAGGTGTATACTTTTGTCCATACTTGAAACATAAGCCCTTGTCCTTCCTTTCCTTGTAAAGATCCATGGGAATAGATTTGGGATTTGTATTAGCTGAAATGGACTTAGGCTTGTTGTCCCCCTGTTTGAATTCAACCTTTGGATTGTTTGCTATCCTGAAATTACTTTGAGGCCTAGAAGCATTAAATGGAGGATAAGTTGGTACCCGTAAGCTCCCATTAGGCACATGATTGCTGCCATAAATGTTACCAACTTGTCCCTGCTTTAAAACAGTCCTTGGCTGTCCATAACTAGGCTGAAATGAAGATTCTTTCCTATACTTTCTTCCATAGCGCTCCGCAAGCTCAATAGCCTTGAAAAGTAAAGTAGGATTTTGTGCCATAACATTAGTTGACAAAGATGGCTCCAAACCATACATAAACTTGTGAAGCTTAGCCTCATCATTGCTGCTTTCCATATACATGGTTAAGTTGAGGAATTGGTTTGTATACTCTCTTACACTTAGGCCCCTTTGTTCCAAACCATACCATCTCCGTGCTAACTTCTCTTTCTCAAGAGGCAAAACAAAGACTTCAGCCATAAGTGCCTTGAAAGCTTCCCAATTCTCTAGAAGTATATTCTCTTTCTTGATATACCTCCACCAAGTATGGGCAAATCCTTCTAGATGCAAAGAAGCAAAGTGAATCTTCATATCATCAGTTTTAGGGTATATATCAAAGTAGGACTCCATCTTAGAGGTCCATTCCTCTAAGTCTGATGGTGAAGATGACTGGCCATTAAATTTGGCTAAAACAATTTTGTCCTTAAACTCCCTTTCATGAAAGGGTTGCTGTCCCAAAATTGGTTGATTAGGATTACCAAGTACAGAGCCTCCAAATTGAGACTGAAATCTTCCAACAGGTGGCTGAGAATTACTATGTAATCTTCCTGTTGGTAGAGTACCCCAGGAATTTTGAGTATGCAGTCCAAAAGCTTGAGTATTGGCCCCATTTAAACTGCCCAAATAGTCATCATGCCTTTGTGAAGCTTCTCCTTCTTCATACTGACTATTTGGAATGCCTCTTCTTCCAATAATCCCATTTCCATGACCATTTTGGTTAGATGGCTGAAGTGGGGCTGAAGGGCCACTATTTGAACAAGCCTTCTCATTAACTTCTCTTGATGCCATTTGCAACTGCATGAATTTAGATATTTGTGCCATGAGTTTTTCATTGGATTCCACCAACTTATCAATAGAAGCCTTGGTCTGATCAGTAGATAGAACCATCTACTCCATTCTTGACAAGATGGCCTCATGTCGTTCTCTATGTCTTTGTTCATGGGCACACAAAGTATTATTGAGTATATTGACTTCTCCTTGTTGTTGAAGCTATTCAGAGTTCTCTTGAAGTGTACTGTCCATCATGGAATCCCTGATTTGTTGAGCATAATCCTCCTGGACCATATTTTTGCCTTTATGTCCTGCCATATTAGTGCAGTTCTACAGTACCCCCTGTCAGAAAAACGACTATAACTTTAGCTAGGAAAATCCGATTTCATAACTTTTTTATGCGAATCGAAGCTAAGAATGCCCTCTTCAAGATGAGCTATAGCACCCTGTCTAGACTTGTAAGTGCCCTGTTTCGACCCTGTGATGCAAGATAGTAACCCCAAATGGTTACCAAATCCTGCAAAAGGGTATATAGGACCTATGGGTACCCTGTAGTACCTGCACCTGTGCTTGAGTAATAAATGTTGTACCTGTAACCACCTGTAAATACCCTGTAAGTGACCTATAAATTCCCTGTTTTACCCTGTTTTGGTCCTGTAGGTACGTAAGTCCTTAGAAAGTCTTCAATCTTCAATCCTCCACTCGTTGTACCTGTGTGAGGGATAAAACGGCATGACATGCTCCCTACACGGGCTCCGAATCACCGGGAGGTGGGCAAAGTTCCCCCCCGGGTGTGTTGGTGGCACCCCTTCGCGATCTTCGATAGTGAGGGAGGGTCACCTCTCTTTTGTCCCACTATCTCCCCCGGCATCCACCTTTTTCCTCGGTGGGAATATCAACATGGCAGAGGCTAGTGTTCTAAGCAATCAACATGATATGCATTTCTAAAATATTCATTCAGCCTTTCATGAGATGCAATTGAATGAGATTTGGAAAAATTGGGATAGGAGAAGGGTCTTACCGATGCAATTCAGTGACTCACTGATTGCTAGTACTTACCCTTTTATAATATTTCAGCTTGGGTGAGAGAAATTCAACAAAACAAATCAAGGTTATGCGTCAAGCTGATCAAATGATACCTAGTATGATGAAGTAATGATTTGAATCAAAATGAAATTCAAAGAAATAGGCTGGAATCAAGGAGAATTAACACTAATCTCTGATCTACTGATCAATCCAGTGAATCAATTGATCAATAATCTCCCATCAACAAGTGGAAAAGCCATTAGCAATTGGATTATTGAGAGATTTTAGAGATTAGTAAAAGGAAATACCTCCATTAAGCTTGAAGAATATGATGGATGTCGGCTTCAATCCCATTGATACAAAAGTTCTTCATAATCCATCATAAATCTGTCATAAAGCTTGAAATCTCCATAGAATCAGTCCATACAAGCTCTAATATGCTAAAATCCTTGAAGAATCAATGCTCCAGCCTTGCTTGAACACTTGAACATCAAAGATTCAAGCTCCTTGATAAAAAGCCCCAAAATAATCCTTCCATTTGAGCTTCAATGTCATGCATGGGCTGAAATCTCTTCAATGTCTTCAATCTTGAAGTCTATCTAGCTTGTACTTAGCTTCAGAGAAGCCTTGAAGGTCGGGGAAGTCCAAAATTTAGAGAAATTTGAGCTTCCAGGTCTTTGGCTATGGCTGCCCTGCTGTGTTTTAGGGTTTGAGAAAGAGAATGGCTGATCAGAGCTCCTCTGTGGATGAAGATGATTGTAATCAAGTGTCTGATGAAGCCTTCAAAGTCTTTGATCAATGTGCTGAAGATCTCGAGCAGGCTGAGCAGGGAGAAGGAGCAGGGAATTCAACACATTTTTCGGCGCATTTTTCGGGCTGTTTCTGGCTGGTAATCTGCAGCATTGCTTCACTATGGTACTCCTCCTGAAGCTCATGCAACAAAGATCATTTGCCCCATGCTTTCACAGTGAGAAATGTTCAGCAGAGAGAGGTATTTGGGACTTTCTTGACAGCCACCATGAAAGCTTCAGCCAAAAGCTTGAGTGAGAGAGAAGAGAAGCTCTCTTTTGAAAAGTAACTGTAGTTTAGCCTCTAACTAAGCCCAGTTAACCATCCTTTACCCTAGTTACCTCCATTTTTGCATGAAATTTGATGACGTCCAGCCATGTAAGCCATTATCCACCATATCTGACCTTGGATATCTCTAGATGTAGTTTCCTACTAGTTGTAGATGTCTTGTAGCACTCCACTAGTCACTGTCTTGTACCATTTTTGTTTGAAATTGATTTTGAAATAGGAAAATGAGACTGAAAATGGAAGAAAAGAATGGATCAAAGACTCAAGCTCTGATACCACTTGTCAGAGAGAGAACTAGGGAGAGAGATAGAGGAGAGAGAAGACTACAGAAGAGAGAGAAAGACTGCAGGAAGAGAGAGAAGAAGAGTGACGAGGAGAGAGAAAGACTAGATTTAGAGAGAGAAAGACTGGAAAGAAGGGGAAGCCATAGAAGCTGTGAGCAAGAAGGGAGAGAAAGATTGTAATTGTATTAATGTGTCAAAAAGATGTGAAAAATTACATCTTCTCTCCTTTTATACCAATGTTAGTGTGACATGGTATAATATCAATATTATTAACACTAATTTGTTATTCCCAGCTTCTTACAAATGGGATATCCAAATCATGTAAAACACATAGGCTCCAATGAATCTCCGTACCTCTGAAGTGGCAAAATAATACTCTGTAATCTTTCCTATAGCATCCACCTTTGCAGGTGAAGGTTTCCTGCCATAATACCCACACATATGTCCAACAATGACGACCTCATTTACTCCAAAAACAGATTTCTGCCCTGATAGTGTCAAGTTCACTTCTTCTAACTTGGCCAAAATCTTTTCACAAGCTGTAATATGATTAGCCACAAAGTATCTGCATCCCTGCTCATTTAGACTCTCATTCTTCTCTTCTTCTGCACACCCCTTAATGGGCACATCATCCAAGAAAGGCATGGTAAGTTGAGGTATGTACTCATGAAGGACCTTATGCATGGCATGTCCGTGTTTTCCAAGGCCAGCTGAAACTAATCATATCCCGAATACAAGTCACCTAAAGAATAGATGGCACGTCCAGCAAATGCTTTTGCAAACTCATCCACAACTGGACTTATACCAACATTCTTGATAGTAACTCTGTTTACTGGTTGCATGTCCTGTATAAATCAGAGAGTACCATTCTTCTTTGGAACCATAAACCACCTATTTGAGTATGGTGTAGATGACGGCTCTAGGATTCCCATCCTGATTTTCTCATTCAACAAGTCAACTAGCTTTGGCAGGTGTGCCCTAAGGCACTGGAATAGGTCGGAGGTTCCATGGAATATGAAGAATAGTAAAGATCACCATAGGGGCAACAATATCCAGATTCACACATCCAATCTCATGCGAGAAGAAAGCAAACCCCCTTCCATGTCGCTCAAGCATATCCTGAAAGCATTGCTTCTCTGAGGGTAGCAAGAAATCACCATTTTCAATTTTTAATTTAGCAAGAGTCTCTGCTGAAAATTTATGGCCTATATGCTGTGGATTCCTCAAAATTGGCTGCTTGGCAGCCCTCTCTATTTGCTGATCACTGTCAGGTGGAAGCGGTCCAGCTATCGGCTTTACCTTCTTATCCACAGTCTTGTATTTCGTGTCAACCCTGGCTTCATTATGATCCTCTCCATTACTCAAATCATGCTATAAATCAGCAATTTTGCCCTCTCGTGGGCTGAATATCCTCAGCCCTCTGCTCTATGGACTGCATAGGAACAACCCTAAACTCTAAATGCTGAAATATTTCAGTAGTAAACTCTGTTGGTGGCTGAAAGTTTTCAGCCCTCTGTGTCTTTGTAGGCTGATCATAATCAGTCGGAAACTCTGTTTGCTGAATTTCTTCAACTCTGAATACTTTTTGCTGAGTCACCTCAGCCTCTGACTCTATCTGTGACACAAAATCTGAAATTTCATGAAACATGTCCAATGACTGCACTGATACATTACTGAGACAACTCTACATATCAGCTTTCAGCATATTTTCCATCTCTGTCATCGTATCTGCACAAACCATACTATTATACATCCCTTCTATATGCTCATAAAATACCTGCATTTTTCAAATCTTTCTCCTTCCTACATATGTACTGCCTGGCAGCTCTAGGCAACTTAGTAATCTTTTGATAACTCATCGAACTGTTTGCTGAAATTCCAACAAAATTGGAGGAGAAAACACTATTGCCACGAGGCGAGAACTCCAATCTCCTCTACTCTATACCACCGTCGTCTTGCAGAACAGTGGTACCTAATGAAAACCCGAATCCCTCACAGTGGGCAAAAGGTGCATCTTGAAGAGTATCCCTATTTCTAGCATGATTTACACACACAGTCATAAACTAGATTGCTCTCATACCATCTTTACTGCGAATCCGTGCATAAGCAGATCCATCATCCATTACTTTCATCTCCATGCACATCTCTGTGATGAATGGCTGTCCTAGGATTATGGGGTAAGAGCATGAATCCTACACAAAGAAATGGAAATCCTCCTCTACATCTCTTGCATAGGCCAAGTAACTGGCTGACAAAGAGAAGAAATGATAGGGGTAGAAGCAGACATAGGAGTAGAAGACAACGTGGATGTCATAGATCCATTCTGTAGGCGGGTCTTCCATATCCGCCTCTTGGTCAAAGTTGAGACCGCATCCTAAGCGTTTTGCAAATCTGTTTTAAGACCCATAGGCTTCGTGTGATCCTCAAGAAGCTCCTCTAATTCTTCCTGAAGAGTAGGATCTACAGCTTGCAAGAAAAGTTCAACTTTCTCAATATCCAATGCTCTTTGTTCAATGGCATCAAGTTGACTATACCTCTCTTCAAATTCTCGTATCAATTCTGAAGCAGCTAGACCTTTGTTTGGCATGTAGACCCACTCTTGGAATGACCGCCGTTTAGCCATCCCAAAGTCCTCAAGAAAATACTCCTCTTTCAGGGCCTTCTTAAAATCTTGCCAATGCAAATTTTGAATGAAAAGATCAGTCACTTTTACCCTCAAGGCGGGTGTGACAAGGAGAAGGAAATATTTACTCATAAGTCCTATCGGTACTCCAAAAAATCCCATCTTAATCTCATACATCTTCAAATAAGCCGATACATTACGGCCATCAAATAGCTTCTTTTCATTTTCAACTGCTTCAATCGCCTTAGTCGCGCTGATTGCATTCTCTTGCTTCGAATATAGTTGCCTTTGTTGAGACAATTGTTATTGATGTAACTACTGCTGCTGCTTGCATATACAATTGTGTCTGCTGATTTTGAAGTTGCATATACATAGACATATTCTGCAAAATCTACTTTAAATCATCCGTAGAAGTACTTCAGCAGAAGTAGAGGACAAAGTAGGAATCGTAGAAGGGGCTGAAATTGATGCTGAAGTATCTCCCATCCTGAAAAATTTTTTAAATGCTACGGTTTCACATTGGATTCAACAAAGATGTCGAAGGGTTTTCGAAAGCAAAGTCACGACCACAGTGAACCTTGACGAATTTCAAGATAGAAGATCAATCAAGTGAATAAGCAAGATGAGAAAATGATGCCAAGTAACAATTGTATTACTGCCAAGATGTTTACAAAATACAAGATGAATTCAAATCTGATCAGTCCACTGGTTTTAGGCCACCCGATTTAATTCTGCTGCATTTGTAGATCCTACATCAAACTATCCATGGTCAGACTGAATACTTTGCTGACTACAATCCACTTCTGTGCTTTCTGGAAAGGCAGCTTGTAGCTTACGCTTTCCTTCTACTGAAGGCTCATGTCCAGTGGTGGCTGCTTGATTTACTAAAGTCCCCTTGTTAAAAAGAGGAGTTAAATGGCCATGTTGTGCTTTAGATTGTTCATCCTGAGATAAATGTCGCCTCTCTTCATTACTCTGAACTAGACACACAGTTTTTTTTTTTTTTTGTGCAGTCAGGGCTTGTGAAAAGGCTCTCCCTTTCCTTTTGAGAGGAAGATTCAAGACAGGAATGTCTTCAACTTCATCAAGCTTAAGTTGGCTCAATACCTCAGCATCTATAATTGGAGCATGGGACCGAACGTTAAGAATCCTGGCTGCATCAACTTCCGCTTCCTCCCTCCTGGAGATAGGCCTCCCTTCTCAATTCTCTATTGTGATGTGCTCCAGAAAAGCCATGATGCTGATGAAAAAGATAACGCAGGCTACCAATAACTGAAGACGAATAGAGAGCCAAAGGGGTGGCGTAAATCAGATTGAAATACAATGTACTATATGACAAATAGCCATCTAATTGGCTATCTGGGGAGTCCTAAGAATTTCCTCAAATGACAATTTGTTTGCCGTCAATGTTTTTGCACAATCTGCTCTTCCAGGAGTCAACAGTCATTGAGCATCTGTAGCATCTCCAAGGTGAAAGTACTAAATGCTGACTGTTCATAACAAGGCATATTACAGAAGTCCAAAACTCTCTAGACTGTCACCCCAGAAGTGCTTCTCGTGGTCACTTCCTCTCTCACGAGTCACCTTGCAAGTGCTCCAGTGTAACACTGAAAATACCTCTACAATGCTCTATGATTGGAGTTGCAGACTGGGGAGCGTGAAGTGCTACACAAACCAATCAGAATGCTTCTTGAGATTGTCTCATATTCAATTCTACAATTGGTGATGAATGCAAAGCATAGCACAGAGTCTTCTGAGTACATTTCCTTAGAAGCTACAGTAGGGTTGTCTTCATCGAGCTTGCCGATGCGCTCCCTTGATGATCCTTCATTGCTTGTCCCTCTTTAGCTTCGTGTTTGCTAATGTTGTTTCTCAACAATGTCATCACCTCATGCTGTCCTTTATCTTTGTCTTCGTCTTCATCCTCTGTTACTTCTTTGTCATCGTCCTCTGCTCGTCTCGTCCCTCTTTCACATTTACCGCAGCTTGACGATCAATATCAGCCTCCTTCTTTGTTATTGCCTTCTCATTATCTTCAGTCATCACCTCCAAGATTTAGCATCGTTGTCACAATTCGTCCCACGTCGCTGCTCCCCCCTAAAAATCCAGGACTCATCCCTCCAAAAGCTGAGATCACCCCCCCACTTTTACCAAAGTAAAAAATAACTTGCAGTGCCCTCAAAGGAAGCCGAGAAAGTAGAGTCCCAAAGGAGCACCTGGTGCCTAAGACATATCAAGATTCAGACCAGAAGTTTCCAGCCCAAGTTCACTTCCGTATTCACAAGGAATGCATGCTTAATGTGATATATCTATGGTTCCCATTGCTTACAATACTTTCCAACCTGCTAGACTGTTGTAGGATAGATCTCATAAGGTGTGTCTTTCTTAGCACTGGCATAGTTTACATCAGTGTCAAAGTCGGACACCTCTTGGTTGTTTCTACAGGTGTACTTCATATGTTCCATCCCATTTTTCTTTGACCGCCTGCTCCTCTTTGTGGAAGTAGTTCCATCATCATCAAAATCGTCTTTATTCCTGTTAGAATGCAAATAGACCCAAAGTTTCTTCTCTCCATCAAAACGTACCAAGGATCCCTTTCACAATGCAGCCGATCTAGTGCCCCACTTGTTCCAAATCCAGATCTGGAGCTTTTGGAAGCTGAAGCTATCAGGCACAGGCAATTGCAGGATGCTGAGTTGTGCCTCCGCTACATTGGACAATCAATTTAATCAGGGCAAGTCCAAGCTTGTCAACAGGGTCATTCCTGCTTCACCCATTCATCAAGTCTCCTAGTCGTCCACTTGTAGGGCGTTCTTGTATTTTTTTTCTTAGATCCGGGATTTCTTGTACCGCTTTGGCAGCTTCAGCAAACTACCTTGGCATCGGTTCAATATTTTTGACACACACACACACACAAGCATTCATTCACACACACGCAGAGATAAATGCACACATATAATATTATTTACAATGGAACGAAGTCCCAGCACACACACACGGGTTTAAGACGATAACTCGAAACACACTTACAGGAAAACTAGGGATCATACACACACAAACATGCAAGCCACACGCAGAACAAAATGCAAACACAACAAATAGGTATACACAAAACACGAATGTCACACACACAAACTTCTTGGTGGATTCCACACCTCGGATACACAGCAGCACGACAACATTGTGACTATTGAAAACACATAGAACCTCTCACCTCTCTTGGGTGTTTTTAAGACTAGTACTTTAGCCTATTCTTGCTTCACATCCTCAAATGATATTTTGCAAGTATCACTCCAAACAAATGAATAGTTAAAGGATAATAAATTTATCATCCGCAGCAACATCCATTCAACAAGTGCATTAATGAATCATCGATAATATTCTACTTACGATAGGAAACTATGCACTTCCTTGGGGTTTCTCAGTGGAATCATAGCAACGATGACTTTCTAGATCAATTGTAACTCTGACCACCAAACTGACCACACAGCCCAACAGTAATTTGTAGGGTATCCCAAAGATATATTTTCTTCAATTTAGGGCAATGCAAAACTTCTTGCTATGCTCAAATTATTTTCTCAAAATTCTTAATTGCCTTTCCCTACTAGTGGTAGCTTTCCCCATTTCATTAATGAAAACTTTTAGCTCTTTTGGAAAAATATCACCAAAGGTTTTTTCAACTCTACGTTTGAAGGATTCACTATGTATATCATCTATATCATGTTCGTTCAAGGACTATTTATAAATATCCTTATATGTAAATTCTACTTGAATAAAATGCACCCTTTTTTATACAATCTGTAACTAACCCCTTTATATCAAACCCTTGTGTATGTAAAAAATATAAAAATAATATTTTTAAAGCACCTTATTTTGAACTCACATGATATATACATATATTCATGACAACCCCCTTGAGGCCATGTGTTGCCAAGAACCTGGTGCATTATATAATCTGAAGGCCATGACATGATATGCAAAGGTTCCAAATATAGTTAGCTTGTCCTTCTCTATGATTGCTATTTGATTATAGAAGAAAAAATAGTCCATAAAGAAGTATATATCCCTATCCATTAGCTAATCTAAGATTTGATCAATGAATAGCAATGCATAATAATCCTTAGCTATTTTTTGTTGAGTTCTCTAAAATCAACACAAAGCCATATTTGATTATTATTCTTCTTCCTAATAACTAGTGGTGAACACCACTCTGTGTGTTGTACGGGAAATGTTAGGACAACCTTAATAATTTTTGTAACTCTTTGAATAGCTTCTCCTTTAACTCAAAAGGCATGTGCCTCACTTTTTGTCTGATAGGTCAACTTTCCTCTTTCAAGAGAATAGTATGCAGAGCTTAACTAGGAAGAACAACTCCCAGTTTTGTTCGAGATATAGAGAGAGGAAGAGAGAGACATAGGCATGTGAGAAGCACAGAGAGCCAATCCTCTCTATAGTAATCTTCTTTTCTATTTTTCATTTTTTTATAACTTACAAAAAAAACTGAGAAGAACCTAAGTCTACATAACAATGTGAAAGAGACTTAGTCACTAATTGACTAGTATAGCTAGACCCCACATTATTATAGCACACATGTCATCTAGCTAACCTACTACCAGAGAGAGTTTGTACATTTATTGAGCTTGATTCTTCACACTCCCCCTCAAGCTCAAGTCATAGCATGTATTTCAAGTAGCAATCTGAAGTGAGTAAACTTATCCCTGCCAAGTGATTTGGTAAAGATATCTGCTACCTAGTCTTCTATCTTCACATGACTAATATCTACCTTGTTTTCAAGTACCATTTCTATGATAAAATGGTAATGCACTTCTATGTGTTTCGATTTGGTATGATAAATAGGATTACTTGCTAGAAGCCTCGAGAAAGTTACTCTTGAATATACATGTGCATCAAGTGGGTTCAAAATAAGGTATTTTTAAAATATCATTTATTTACATTTTTTACATATAGAAGGATGTAATATAAAGGGATTATTTACAGATTGAATAAAGCAGGGTGTTTTTAAAAGAAAAAATTCACAAATAAGGATATTTATAAATAGGCCTTCAACTCACGTGATGTAGAGGATATGTATATAGTAACTTAGCTGAGCAAGAAGCACATTGCTCATGTTATCATAGTATAACTTAACTAGTTTATCCACCTATACTCCCAAATCATCTAACATATTAACCAAGCAAATAGCTTTGCATGCAACTCAAGCTCCACCTCTGTATCGTACTTCAGTACCTCAAGAAAGTCACATTGGGTTGCTTTTTACTGATCGAACTAATCATACTACTGCCAAGACCGAATACATATCCACTTGTTCATCTTTTGTCGTATTCACATTCAGCCTTATTTGCATCATTGTATCATGTAAGCTCAAGAGGCTTACCATACTCATAAAATAGCCTATAATGTAGTGCATCCTTGGCATACCTCATAATCATTCTCATAGCATGTAAATGGGGTTTCCTTGGCCTTTGCATGAATTAGCTTATTAACCCAACTGAATAACTAAGATCATGTCAAGTGATGGTAAGATAAATCAAGCTACCAACGTCCATCTATATATACATAATCACATTCTCAATCTCATTTTCTATGTCAATTGTCAACTTGACCTTGTACTCTAGTGGAGTATCCATGGGCTTGCATTCCAACATACTATAACTTTCCAACATATTATAAATATACTACTTTTGCAACATTCAAATTTCTTGAAGTGTCCATATGACCTCAATACTAAGGAAAAATTTTAGCTCTCCCCAATATTTTATCTCAAACTCTTCTTGTAGCATGGATTTGATCTCATCAATGGCTTGTATGTCATCGTCTCTAATGACCAAGTCATCTACATAAGCCACTTAAATCACATAGTCATTATTTGTCTTCTTAGTAAACAAGCTATGGTCAGATTTACCCATATCTAAAATCCAAGATTCCATAAGAATGAGCTATTTTTGCATTCCATGCATGTGGTGCCACTTTCACTCCAGACAATGCTTTCTTCAATCTACAAACATAATATGGATATTCAACATGTACATATTCTTCTAATTGATCCATATAAACTTCTTCCATCAAATCACCATTTGTGAATGCATTCTTTGCGTCCATTAGGAGAACTTTGAGGTCTCAAAGATGCCCTATAAGCGATCCTAGAGAGAGAAAATATTTTAGGAAATAAAATCAGTATTAACATTTTTTAAACCTCTTATATTTTGGTAAGTAAATATATAAAAATTTGTTAACAAGTCATTGTGATGATATTCTCATGTGGTCACATCAAACCTAGAAATCTAGGCTACCATAAAGGTGACAAATATTGTCATAATGAAGATCTTACTCATCCCCATTAAAGTGAAAAATAATATTCCTTTTGAAAATTTTTCTACGTTTGATTATTTCCCTCCATTCTCACTCTCTTCTTTATTTTTCCCATCCTTACTAGTTTCTTTGTTGTTTTCCTTCTTATTTCTAATTCACATAGTTTTTCAATCCAATATTCTAATCACTTCCTTAGCTCTGGATCAGTCATCCAATGATCTCAGTAGCTCTAGTAAAAGATCTCTCTAACATCTTCATATTGAGTTGGATAGTGATTATGAACCAATGATTTCCCCTCCCATAGGCACCAAGAACAGCATAGAAGACTAGAGAACACTCCCACAAAATCTATGTGGAAAACTTGGCTTTCAACCTCAAGCCCATCTCTTCTCTTCCACAAACATGGAACACAACATATATTCATTTTCATCATCCTCACTACCTCCCTCTTCCATAGATAGAATCAAGACACACATAGAGAGAGAAGCAAGAGTTATGCCTTGAAAACATAGAAAAAAGGATATGTGAGAATGGGATGATAAAGAGAGAGCAAGTGGTTGCAACTCCCCTAACCAACCATCACATGACTCTTCCCATATTCATATTTCTTTATAAAAAAACATTTAAGTACATAAAAATTAGGACTTTAGAACCTTAGCATTTTTTCCCTTCTTATCCACATATTAGACCATAAAACATGGTACATTTTGTATCTAGGAATACATAAAAGGATGGCTCTCATGAAATTTTGATATAAAAATTTCACTTTTCATGACATATATTTTCCACATATTTGAGCTCCATCATACTCCCACACTAAGAAGTGAAGCGTTCTCGTGAACCACTAAATAATAATAACTACTAAGGAATATAGGGAAAATGAGGATGAAAAAGGGAAAAGTCGACTTGCTATCATGAAGCTTGCAGAGAGAAGGGACCCTTGTAAATCCCCGCACTAAAAACTTTGCATAGTCTCTAGAGAAAATGTTCTCCCACAGCAATCCATAGAGGTTTCCACCATCCTGCCCGGGAATATGATAGCATGCCATTGCTTTTCTTACTTCACACAGCATGTGAACAAGGGCTCTCTATTGGGTACTTTTTGTAAAAACATTTAGTTCAACAAATAAAAGATTATAAAGGTATTATAATAGATAAAAGATAATAAGTGTTTGTGGATGAAAAGGAACATCACAGGATAGGCTGTCAAATGGATAGGTTGCTGCCACGAATTGCAAGGAAGGGCATCCATCTGCATAAAGAAGAGAGGTGAAATGCCTACATCTTGGAGGATAATAGACATTGAACATTGTAGTAGAAGACAGACCAGCACTAAAAAATTCTCTTGTTGAAGGAACACCAAGTTCTCTCTACGTGGAGAGGCTAGAACTGCCATTAGCGGAGTCAAGAAGAGTAATCTAATGCTATCACACTACAAAGAACAATTTGGCAACATCATTCCTGCCTTCTTGTCTATCTTGGTCTCTATCATCTCATTAATCCTACTCATGGCCTTTGCTTAACCTTCTCTCCTTTGGAGGTTTCCCTGGCTGCACACCACATGATTGCCCATCCCGCAAGCACCAAGAACAGCATAGAAGACCAGAGAAAACTCCCACAAAATCTATGTGGAAAGCTTGTCTTTCAACCTCAAGCCCATCTCTTCTCTTCCACAAATAAGGCACATAATGGATATTCATTGTCATCATCCTCACTATCTTCCTCTTCCTTAGATAGAACCAAGAAACACACAGAGAGAGAAGCAAGAGTTGTACCCCGAAAAGAGAGAGAAACGGATACATGAGAATGGGATTATAAAGAGAGAGCAAGTGGTTGCAACTCCCCTAACCAACCATCACACGACTCTTCTCATATTCATATTTCTTTAAAAAAAACGTTTGAGTACATAAAAATTTAGGACTTTAGAACCATAGCATTTTTGTCCTCCTTGTCCACATATTAGACCATACAACATGGTGCATTTTGTATTTGGGAATACATAAAAGGATGGCTCTCATGAAATTTTGATACAAAAATTTCACTTTTCATGACATATATTTTCCACATATTTGAGCTCCATCAACTAATAAGGAAGATAACAAAACTCAATACTATTACAGAGTCTACAAAACATATACTAAGTCGGCTCGAAGAAAAGAGAAATCTTGATCTTTGGTTAGAGAGCAGACTATATCCCAAAGATCCTTGCGAAAATAGCACTCTGCCTTTCTATAATAGCTCTTCATTGTTGAGCCTCATTGGTGATGGTTATAATGTGTTTCTAGATTATACACTTAGCTTGGTTGCAGAAAAGAATATCCTTGGATTGGAGAACCATATTTTATCAAAATATAACAATGAGTTGTTGTAGAAGCTAGAGGGCTGTCAACAGAAGATTCATTCATTAGAGAAATGCATCAAATCTTATCAACAAAAGAAAAATATTTAGGTCTTCCAAATTAACAAAAGACTCTTAAGAATATTGAGAGTCTCACACAAGGAGGAGGTGGTTGTAGTAAAAGAATCCAAGAAATAAGGTACATTATTTTTCACTTTAAAAATATTACATATGACTTTGTTTATAATTAATTATATTGATTTGTGATATTGATTTTGTTAAGGTCTCTTCTTCAATCGAATGCAAGTGAAATATATTTTTTAAAACCGTCTCAGCTTTATTATCATCTTCTTCCTTCAGTATTTTCATTTTGGAGAATAAGAAATTTAAAATGACAAAGAAACAATGGTTGGAGTCATTTATAAAGGATCATTCTTTGGATATTGGGTTAGTGCAGAAGACACTAGATAGTATTGATATAAGTTAAGATGCTTCTATACAAATTTTCTAGCTTTTACAATCAAATATGAAGCAAACATAAGTACACAATTGCATACTTCCAAGGCCATCTATGGTTAGAACTATCAAATGTAAGAAGTTGGGAATAGTTAGAATGCTAATAATATGCCATGTCACATTGACACTAGTATATAAGGAGAGAAGTTGTAATTTTTCACATCTTTTGACAAATCAATACATTTACAATATTTCTCTCCCTTCCTGCTCTAAGCTTCCATGGCTTCTTCATCTTTCCTGTCTTTCTCTCTCCAATTCTAGTCTTTCTCTCTCCTCGTCACTCTATTTCTCTCTCTTCCTGTAGTCTTTCTCTCTCCTCTACAGTATTTCTCTCTCCTCTTTCTCTCTCCCTAGTTCTCTCTCTGACAAGTGGTATCAGAGCTTCAGTCTTTGATCCATTATTTTCTTCCATTTTCACTCCCATTTTCCTATTTCAAAACCAATTTCAGACAAAAAATGGTACAAGATAGTGACTAGTGGAGTGCTGCAGGACAACTATAGTTAGCAAATGACTACATCTGGAGATATCCAAGGTCAGGTATGGCGGGTAAAGGCTTAAATGGTTGGACGTCATCAAATTTCATGCAAAAATGGAGGTAACCAGGGTAAAGAATGGTTAACCGGGCTTAGTTAAAGGCTAAACTACAGTTACTTTTCAAAAGAGAGCTTCTCTTCTCTCTCCTTCAAGCTTTTGGCTGAAGCTTTCATGGTGGATGTCAAGAATCTCCACAAATATCTCCCTCTATGCTGAACATCTCACTGCCAAACCATGGGGTAAAGATTCTTTGTGTCCTAAGCTTCAGGAGGAGTACCACACTTGATGATTGCTGATGATTATAAGCCAGGAAGCAGCCTGAAAAATGAGCCGAAAAATGCGCTGATATTCTTGCTCTCTACTCCCTGCTCAGCCTGCTCCACATCCTCAGTCATTGATCTCAGCTCTTAAAGGACTCATCAAGCACTTGATTGGCAACAATCTTCAGCCTCTGAAGCATCCTGATCAGTCATTCTCTTGCTCAAACCCTAATACACAGCAGGGCAGCCATAGCCACAGACATGGTGATGCCAGGAGGCATATTCCACGGTGGATTCCGTGAGGTTTTACGGTGGATTCCGTAAACTTACTTAGATGACCGGGGCTCATACGCAAAGAGGATTCTTTGTGCGAGAAGTTGATGGGGACGCCTGTCCTTTTCGGGTGTTTCATTAATTTAGTGTGTACATGGGTGATTCCATAGCGGGTGATTCCGCAAAATGCATATTAAATTAATAAACGTTTATGAGTTTAGAGTGCGCACTCGTAATAAATTAAGGTTAGGATTTATTTCTAACCAGTTGATTTATTTATGTAGCTGAAGACTGCTAGGTATTCACTTTTGTCAGTTTAATTGTGTTATTTTACTAACGATTGTGAATGCTTCAGTTGATGTGTAGAGATAGCAGCAGTGGCGGAGGAAAGCATTGGAGTCTAGCGAGTTTCCGATCTTTGGACTATATTTTGATAGGCGCCACGCCTATATTTTGATTATGTCTATAGAGACATCGACTATTTATTATTATTTTGTATGCGCTTATGCGCTTGGATATGTTATTTTTATTTGGACATTGAGATTGGGCGTGCCAGACTCCTTGGGCACCGTCCATTAGCTTTATTTTCCTATTTTTGGTAGAAAGCAAACTCAAAAGCTAAAAGCTTGTCATATTTTTGTAATTGGGCTATTTTTGAGCAAAAAGATTGGAAATATATATTAAATACATGCTTTGTGAAGCGCTCACACAAGGCATGGGGGAGATTCAACCCAATTTGTCTCTTGTCTCATGTCGTGCTTGTTTTTACATTGATTTTTGTGCTAAAAAGTAGAGTGCTTTGTTCTTGGGGACCTTTGGGAATTCACTACGTGAGCTACCTGCGTCCGATCTGCGCACCAGTGGTATCAGAGCGGAGCAGAGATCAAGGGCTTCCAATCGCTACCAATCTCGGGCGAACGCGGAGCTCCAGGAACAAACGGCCTCTACAGTCAATCTCGTCGCGAACCGTCGATACAGGCAGACTTCTGGCGATCAAGAACCCCTATTTCTACTGTCAGATCGCGAAGGACCGATCTCTGTCGGCGGAGGACCACTCATCAATTCTCTTCATCAAATCGTGGATAATACAGTAAGAAGCCATATCTTTTGCTTCAAAAAGCTTAGTATTGAAGTGTAAAGGCTTAAGAAATTGGAGAAGACCCACGAAATTTGTCAACGAAGTATCTGAATATGTCCGCGAAATCCGCGACGGCATAAAACGGCTGCCCACGTCCTCATATCCTGCGCCGTTTTTTTCTTCAATTAAGCCCCCCCCCTTCATAGCTTAAACTATTAAGCTTAAATCCTTAAGCTCTCATCAAGTTGTACAAGTCACACAGAGCAACAAAGTCGACAAACTCCGGGTCACGCACTCCAGAAGACAAGTTTCGCAAGTCGACACTAATCAAGTACTGCAAGTCTTGCAAGTCAGCTAAGTTCAGCAAGTCAACAACCCTGCAAGTCTGTTAAGTCTGCAACTCTGCAAGTCAGACTAAATCAGAACTGACTAACGCTCGAAACTCCTAGAAGACTTGTTCGTTTGCAAAAACTCAGAACTGGAAAGTTGTTCGCAGCAAGCTGTTTTACCTATCTGCAAGTTCGTTGAAGTACTTTCAGCAAACAGAGATAGAAATATTTCAGAATTTTTGAAAATTGAAGAAGAAAATACCCAAAATACATAGCCTTGTAACCCCAAATTTGAGCTACGCTCATCCCGCTAACTGATTTTGAGTGAGAAAGGTTTGTTGAGTTTTACAGGATGACTACCCCACTTATGGATGATCCTATGGCTGAAGACGACCTACCCGAGCCTACCATGGAACAAAAGCTGGATCTTATCATGTTACAATTGGACGAAGAGCGAAGAGCTAGGCAAGCCTTGCAAGCGCAATTGACAAAGCTACAAGGAGCGTCCACTGATAAAGAAGAACCTCAAGCTGAAGATTTGATACGCCGTACCATCGACGCCACTCTTGAAGCACAAACCATTCGCAAGGAATCCAAGATAAGTAAACGAAGTTTCAAGTTTCGCACTTTCAATGGCATAAGAGAAGGAAAGACTGTTTTATCATTCATTAGCCAGTTTGATGACTATTTCCATGAGGAAACTTATCATGAGAAAGATAAAATCAAGTGTGTTACTAATCATTTGATAGATAGAGCATCACTTTGGTGGACTGTCGTCCGCAAGAGCATAGAATGTCCTGCTACATGGGAAGATTTTAAGAAGAAGTTCATGCAAAATTTCCTTCCACCGCAATTTCATGAGAAGGCTATCAAGCAATGGGATTTACTTCAACAACGCGACCGTGAGCCTATTCCACAGTATACAGAGCGTTTTTGGAATGCACTCCTACAGCTACGCATGCTTGAAGACGTACCAGAGACGACCCATAAGCGGAAGTACATGTCTGGACTTCTTGGACATTACTACGCTGAGGTGAATATGTTCAAGCCTGCTACCCTTGAAGACGCCATCTCCTTAGCTCACGACACTGAAGATAAGTTACGTGGAAGAGATCGACGACCACAGCCATTCCAAGCAAACGGTAATTATGGATCTAAACAATTCAATTCAAATTTCAGAAGGTTTAATCCAGGTCGTTTTTCATCACCATCTTTCCGCAAGAATTGGCCTAAACCACCCGCATTACCATCCACTGTCAATCCAAATCCTAAGCCTATCCAACAAGCAAATCCAAATATACCCAGACTCCCAGCCATTGCAAATAATGTGACCAAAGCCAAGCCTATCGTATGCTACAAGTGTCACCAGCCAGGCCATCTCGCAGCAAATTGTCATTCAAAGAAGCCATCAGCACATATCAACTACCTTGGAGCTATGGACGAGGACGAGCATGAGGATATGCCGGACTTCACTAAAGAAGAAGATGATCCTACTACTACTTCCGACACTTTACCAGGTATGCCTACTTTACATTCATTGTTGACTATGAAATGTATGGTGCATGGAAAAGAAAGAACTGTATTGCATGATGACGGTAGTACGCATGATTTTATTTCAGCAAAATTGGTAAAGGAATTGAAATTGCATACAATACCTACGCATTATCGCATAAAAGCTGCATTTTTAGGCACTAGGTACAATGGCACACAAGAAGTTCAAAATTTAGAAATTCAAATTGGTCCATATATTGAAAGAAGAAATTTCTTAGTTGTCCCATTACAGTCTAGCGACATTATTCTAGGAATGCCATGGAGACACCAACATAATCCCAATATAGATTATTCCACACACACAATGAATATTAATTTTCAAGGAAAATCTATTACATTATTTGGTATGCATGCATCTCATACTTTTCCACTGCTTTCGCATACTCAAGCAAAACGTGCATTACGCAAGAATACTAAATCATATCTCATTTGGGTGAATGAATTGCACGCAAAAGAAACTCATATGCACCCTAGGCATAAGGAATTTCTTGCATATTTTAAGGATTGTTTTGCAGAAGACCTACCACCAGGTTTACCTCCATCACGTCCAGAAGACCATAAGATTGACCTAATACCTGGCACACAACCACCTTGCAAAGCCCCATATAGGCACAATCAAATAGAGCAAAAAGAAATCCAGAGTCAAGTAGAAGAATTACTAAATAGAGGCTTAATTCGACCTAGCAGTTCCCCATTCGGTGCACCTGTGCTCCTAGTCAAGAAAAAGAATAATACTTATCGGATGTGTATTGACTACCGAGCATTAAACAAGATCACTGTAAAGAATAGGTATCCTATACCTAGAGTTGATGACCTTATGGACAAACTGCAAGGATCTTCTATATTTAGTAAAATTGACCTTAAATCTGGATATCATCAGGTGAGGCTAGATAGATCCGACATATTTAAGACTGCATTCAGGACACAGTTTGGCCATTACGAATTCTTAGTTATGCCATTCGGATTAACTAATGCACCTGCTACTTTCAGTAGAATGATGAATCGTATTTTTCTAAAATATCAATATTGTGTGATTGTTTTCTTTGATGATATTTTAGTATTCAGTCAAAGTGAAAAAGAGCATTATGAGCATTTATCATTAGTTTTTCAATTACTGAAAGAAAATCAATTGTTTGCAAATCCTGACAAGAGTGAATTCTTTAAGACAGAAATAGAATATCTAGGTCATATTGTATCAGAAGAAGGAATAAAAGTTGATCCTAAGAAAATTGACGCAATATTGCATTGGCCTATTCCTAAAAATGTACATGAATTACGTCCATTCCTTGGTCTTGCTAGTTTCTATAGGAAGTTTGTACGTAATTTCTCATTACTTGCTTTACCACTGACCAAACTTCTTAAGAAAGGCATTGTTTATCAATGGACTGAAAACCAGCAGAAATCCTTTGATTTACTTAAACGTGCATTGACCAATGCCCCTGTCCTACAATTGCCTGACTTTAATAGACCATTCTTTCTAGTTGTGACCGATGCTAGCGGATCAGGAATAGGAGCCGTGTTAATGCAAGATAACCATCCAATAGCATATTCTAGTTCTAAGCTGAAACCCTCTGAGCTTAAATATTCCACCTATGACAAGGAACTCTTAGCAGTTGTCCAAGCATTGAAACAATGGAAGCATTATTTAATGGGTTCAGAATTCATGATAAAGACCGACCAGCAAAGCATTAGACATCTACTTAGCCAACCCCAAATTTCTGACCGCCATATCAAATGGGCTTCATTCATTCAAAGTTTCCATCCTATCATTCAATACCAACCTGGAAAAGAAAATGTAGTTGCTGATGCATTGAGTAGAAGACCTGCAATTCATAACATTTCTATCATATCTTTTGATTCTTTGATTGCTATGAAAGACACATATCACCAGGATATTACTTTTCATTCTGATTGGCAAAAATTAGTTCAAAATAATTTCATTCCTGTTGATTCATTGTCATATAATGATGGATTCATGTTCTTTGAAAAGAGACTGTGTGTTACTATTCCATTCCGATCTTTTGTTTTGAATGAAATTCATTGTCCCCCATATCAAGGTCATAGAGGTATCATTTCTACATTACGCATGTTAACTGAAGATTTTTATTGGCCGCATATGGATGCAGATGTGTCTAATTTTGTTTCTGAATGTTTGATTTGTCAAAGAATAAAGAGACATCATGGTAAACAGTATGGGTTATTAATGCCTTTATCCATTCCATCTAAACCTTGGGAACATATATCTATGGATTTCATTACTGGCTTACCAAATACTAAATCTAACCATGACATGATTTGGACAATTGTAGATAGATTTAGTAAGCAAGCATATTTCATTGCATGTAAGAAAACTTTAACAGCATCACAAGCAGCACAGTTATTTTTGAAAACTGTTTTTACTAACCATGGATTGCCGAAAGTGATTATTTCAGATAGAGATTCTAGATTTTGTAATAATTTCTGGATTACACTGTTTGCAAATCTAGGCACAAAGATTGATTTTTCATCTGCATTTCATCCAGAAACAAATGGACAAACAGAAGCCACAAATAGCACTATTTTAGATCTTTTACGTGCATACACTATTTCTAAACCTCAGACATGGGATACTCATTTACATTTATTACAGTTTGCATATAACAATACACCGCACACATCTACAAAGAAAGCACCTTTTGAAGTTATTTATGGACATAGATTATCTACACCTGTTGCATCTTTGTCTAATAGAATACAAAGTGCCGATGATATTGCTGTTATGCATAACACTATTTTTGATGAGGTAAAGGATATGATTGCTAAAGCCCAACAATCATATACCAAACAAGCCAACAAGAAAAGACAAGCCATGAATTTCAAAGTTGATGATTATGTTTGGCTTAGAATAGAAAAGCGTAGACTGCAAAGTGTAGATAGACATCCAATTGTCAAATTAGCCCCTAGATTCTACGGACCATTTAGAATCATTCATAAGATTAATGACAATGCATTCAAGTTAGAAGTGCCATCACATTGGAAAATTCATAATACCTTTCATATTAGTTTATTGAGACCATTTAAAGGACAATTACCTATTCACCCTGTCTATGAAAACCCACCTTTACTAGAGGAAGAGACTGAAATCCTTGAACCAGAAGCCATCATAGACACTGACTACATGACCACTAGAACTGGCCGAAGGTATTCTAGATATCTAGTGAAATTTAAGAACCATCCTGTAGAGGAAGCACAATGGATGCACGCTAGAGACTTAAATGCTTTCCCCACTCTGTTAGCTCCACATTGAGCTAATAGCAATTGAGGTCAATTGCTATCCCACCCCGGGGGTATGATGCCAGGAGGCATATTCCACGGTGGATTCCGTGAGGTTTTACGGTGGATTCCGTAAACTTACTTAGATGACCGGGGCTCATACGCAAAGAGGATTCTTTGTGCGAGAAGTTGATGGGGACGCCTATCCTTTTCGGGCGTTTCATTAATTTAGTGTGTACATGGGTGATTCCATAGCGGGTGATTCCGCAAAATGCATATTAAATTAATAAACGTTTATGAGTTTAGAGTGCGCACTCGTAATAAATTAAGGTTAGGATTTATTTCTAACCAGTTGATTTATTTATGTAGCTGAAGACTGCTAGGTATTCACTTTTGTCAGTTTAATTGTGTTATTTTACTAACGATTGTGAATGCTTCAGTTGATGTGTAGAGATAGCAGCAGTGGCGGAGGAAAGCATTGGAGTCTAGCGAGTTTCCGATCTTTGGACTATATTTTGATAGGCGCCACGCCTATATTTTGATTATGTCTATAGAGACATCGACTATTTATTATTATTTTGTATGCGCTTATGCGCTTGGATATGTTATTTTTATTTGGACATTGAGATTGGGCGTGCCAGACTCCTTGGGCACCGTCCATTAGCTTTATTTTCCTATTTTTGGTAGAAAGCAAACTCAAAAGCTAAAAGCTTGTCATATTTTTGTAATTGGGCTATTTTTGAGCAAAAAGATTGGAAATATATATTAAATACATGCTTTGTGAAGCGCTCACACAAGGCATGGGGGAGATTCAACCCAATTTGTCTCTTGTCTCATGTCGTGCTTGTTTTTACATTGATTTTTGTGCTAAAAAGTAGAGTGCTTTGTTCTTGGGGACCTTTGGGAATTCACTACGTGAGCTACCTGCGTCCGATCTGCGCACCACATGGAAGCTCAAATTTCTCAAAATTTTGGACTTCCCCGACCTTCAAGGCTTCTCTAAAGCTGAATACAAGCTGGATAGACTTCAAGATTGAAGACATTGAAGAGATTTCAGCCCGTGCATGTCAATGAAGCTCAAATGGAAGGATTATTTTGGGGCTTTTCATCAAGGAGCTTGAATCCTTGAAGTTCAAGTGTTCAAGCAAGGCTGGAGTATTGATCCTTCAAGGATTTCATCATATTGAAGCATGTATGGACTGATTTCATGGAGATTTCAAGCTTTATGTTGGATTTATGGTAGATTATGAAGAACTCTTGCATCAACGGGGTTGAAGCTGACATCCATCATCATTTTCAAGCCTAATGGATGTATTTTCTTTTGCTAATCTCTGAAATCTCTCAATAATCCTATTGCTAATGGCCTTTCCACTTGTTGATGAGAGGTTATTGATCAATTAATTCATTGGATTGATCAATAGATCAGAGAATAGTATTAATTTTCTTCAATCTCAGCCTATTTCATTGAATTCCTTTTAATTCAAACCATTACTCATCATATGTATCATTTGATCAGCTTGATGCATAACCTTGATCTATTTTGTTGAAATTTTTTCTCACCCAAGTTGAAATATTGTAAAAGGGTAAGTACTAGCAATCAGTGAGTCACTGAATTGCATAGGTAAACCCTTCTCCCATCTCAAGTTCTTTTATCTCAATCAATTGCATCTCATGAAAGGCTGAATGAATATTTTTGGAATTGCATATCATGCTGATTGCTTAGCACACTAGCCTCTGCCATGTTGATATTCCCACCGAGGAAAAAGGTGGATGCCGAGGGAGATAGTGGGACAAAAGAGAGGTGACCCTCCCTCACTATCAAAGATCCCGAAGGGGTGCAACCAACCGACCCGGTGTCGTGTTGCTGCGCATCCGAGTCGTATACACCTCCATTTCTTTTGTTGTGCATTTGTGTTAATTTCCGCGTGTGATTCATTGATGTGTGATGCATTTTAATAATCCGTATCCAATGTATATATTCCCTTAGTGCATGCGCATGATTTTGTTTGGATGCATGATGTGCGTGTATTAGAAAAATATGAAAAACTGATGCCAAAGGATCTTTGTCCTACTGCTATTTGGTCTAGCTCTATGTGCAATGACAGCCTTGGTGCAAGTGTTTTGGAGATATGCTACAAGAAGGATATTTAAAGGAGGAATCGGAGTTGCTGCAAGATATGCCTCTTGCAAATAATCTTGGTTGCTTGGATGTCAATGTTGAATTAATGAAAAAGGCATGGTGACATATTACTAGCACAGCAAGGCTTTGACAAAAATTATGCTCATGTCAGACTTTTATAAAAGTGCTGGAATGAGGAAGGTCACTTGCCTAATTTTGACATGTGAACAAGAAAAAGAAAAACTAAAGATAGAGGAGAAAAGGAAGGGGAAAAGGAGACTAATTGGGGGAGAGAATTCGAATGGGGGGAAAAAAGGAGAAAAAAAAGCGGGAGGAAGTTACGAAGAAGGGCAGAGAGAGAGCGCAATTTTCTGTTACGAAGGCCTGTAGCAGAAAGAGGAATAAAAAACAAGAATGGGAGGATTATGATGGCGACACTATGAATCACAGATAGTCATCTGGAGCTGTGTATCATGTGACATCTCACAGATATGAAGTTCAAACTCTAGATCAAAGCACAAACAGGCAGAGAGACGAAGTAAACAATGAAGCCGGCCTCGGTCATCAGGCCAGGAGGAGTGTTTGTAGCAGAGGCCTTTCTTGCATAACAGCTTAGAGAAGCTTCCCTTTCTCAGGCAGAGAACTGAGCATGACTCGTGGGTCCGCTTCCGGAGGCTCGGCTGCAGCCTTGCTCTCAATTGCACAGGCTATCGCTGCTTGTGATGGGGTTTAGATGTCATATGCCGGTGATGCTGCTGTGACTATAGGTGAAGCATTGCGGCCAAATGTGGTGGACAAAACTGCATTTTGCGGTGGCAAGTCGCTGTCAAATGTGGCAAATTCAGAGGGGAAAAGTGCACTTTGAGCTGATGAATCACTGTCTACTTCGATATCGATGCCAACGGCATTCTGAATGTCTCCGCTGAGGATAAGACGACGGGCAGAAGAATAAGATCACAATCACCAATGATAAGGGGGCGGTGAAGTCGCGAGTGACGGTTTCCCTCGAGGCATCTCCTTTCCTCAATCAGATTGTGGCACCCGGAGACGTAGTGCTGGACCTCTCCAAACTCAGCCTTGCCACACTTCGATTGGAAGGGGGCCTCCGTCAGGATAATGATCAGATTGTGGCTACCAAGGCTGGGAGACTCAAATTCATAAAACCGAACAAGCTTTGGGTGGAAGGCTCACAAAAGCGTTATATTCCAAGTGCAAATGATATTGTCATCGGGCTTGTTGTTGATCGATGTTCAGAGAACTTTACCATTGATATTGGAGGTCCAAGCTATGGAACTCTTTCTATCTTTGCATTTGAGGGTGCCACTAGACGCAATGTACCCAGCCTTCAAGCAGGTTCAGTGTTGTACATGCGAGTTGTGAAAGCTAACTATGACATGCCGCCTGAGCTTTCATGCATTGATGCCACTGGTAAATCAACAGGCTTTGGACAGTTGAAGAATGGTTTGTTTTTTTTTAAATTGTTCAACAGGACTTGCACGAGTGCTGCTGAGCAGGCCCACCTGTCCTGTACTCGATGCACTCGACAAAAGCTTGTCTTTTGAAATTGCTGTGAGTTTGGATCAATAGTCCTTCGGTATCTACAGTAATCCTTGTTTCTAATGCCATTATAAATGCTGAGTTCTTGAGTGCTGCTCAACAGCAAGTGATGGTGCTGAAATTGTTACAAAGGGTACAATGATTTTGAACTATTGAAATGCTCGTGTTGCTGGAGATCCACCAGTTTCCTCGTGATCAAAGTAATTCATCTTCTAGAACTGGGTCTTTCCTTGGAAAGCAAATCTGAAAGAGCTCACAGTTTTTTTTTATCGCATGATGCAACCAACTTCCATGTTGCAAGTATCCCAAAGGCTCTGTTTAGGCTGAAATTTCAGTAACCCAGTTCCCATTCTCAGCAATCCTCTCGACAGAGTTTTCATCTTCAAGCATGGCATACTATAGTTGAACGACCACGTGCAAGGCTTTACTTGGTGCTGTACTTGTTCGAACCAAAATTTTGAGCTGTGGCTATGTTCTTGACAAGCAATATATGATCTTTGGCATCAAATTTTGAGATCTTCTTGTTAGCCTCTTTCCTTGCTGTATCTTGAACCCCGTGTTCAGCAGCCCTTACACGAAATCTACGACATTTCTGGTGAACCCGACGTGAAAGTGCTGCGTCATCAGCAAGATGGGAGACTCGCAAGAAGAGATGACAGATGATAATGTCATGAAGAACCTGTTTCAGTCATTCACCATGTATATGCAGCAGCAAGCTCATGCAAAACGTGACAGTGATGCTATGGATGCCTTGAAAGCTGTCCAACAGGAGATGAAGCAGTTTAATGGCCAGCAAGTGTCAACTTACCTGCATTTGTATGATGAAAAGATGAAGTTTTTTGGGGTTTCTCAAGATGTTTGGAGCCGCTACTTCTTGCGGATCGTGGTGCGCGCTCTTGAAGGTCGAATTGCAGAAATTCAAGAGGCACATGCAGGTTGGGCTGAATTTAAAAAGGCATTAAAAGATGAATATTTCCTGGAGGATACAGGTCTTATGAATCGCATGAATTTTTTAGCATGGGTTTCTATGCCTAATAAGGGACTTTCTGTTACCGCTCTTCTGCGAGAGTTTGAAAGCCGTTATGATCAGTTGGATGGGACTGAACAGCAAGCTTTGGAGATGCAGAAAGTGGAGTTATTTTTGCAAGCTGCAGATGCTGATTTACAGGAAAAGTTGGATGATCTTTTGGAAGATCAAGCTACTGATTCAGGTTTAAAGACTAAGTGGAGACATGTCATTGATGCTGTGAATGCTCTTGTCAAGAAGCAGCGCAGGAGAGTCAGATTGCATCGAAATACAGGATCAGTTCTTGAGAAATCCTTGGAGACTTCTTCTTCTACCCCTGCTACTTCTTTGCCTAAGCCTACTCCTCCTGTTATGAATCCACCAGTTCCTGCTGCTCCAGTGCCCTTATCTGTAGATGATGTTATTAAAGGCTTGGCGGATTTGACGATTGAAGCAGTCAAAGCTGAAGTTGGTAAGTTAAAGGAGCAACTTATGTCAGTACCTGCTGTAGCGCTTGCTCCAGTGACTGCTTTTCCAGCTGGTCAAAGAAAAGGGCGACGATGTATTTGGTGTGATAGTACAGAGCACCAACACTGCAGAGATTGTGATGCTTTTCAGGAAGCACGTAAGAAGAATGTAGTGTTCTGGGGACAAGATGGGAAGATATGGCTGACAGAGATTGGCGCTCCTCTTGACACGAACTTCGGTAAGGGAGGTATGAAGAAGCTTGTTGATGATATGGCTACGCGATCAGCTTATGTGAGTGTTAGAGGAGATGCTTCAGCTTTTGGAGTCCAGCTTGAGCAAAAATCTGATGGAGACTCTGCCTTATGGTCTTCTGCCTTGGAGATAGCGAGAAGAGGGAAAGTTCAAACTTCTACTATGACTTGTGTGGGCTCTAGCATCCGAGGAGAAACAGGATGGGATTCTCCTGTTGACAGGTATTCTATTTTTGCTTATATGGCTAAAACGCAGGGTTTAGATGCCATGGTTGAGGAAAAGAGAAGAAGAGATGAGGAGGGTCCTAGCTCCTCCAAAAAGACTAGAGGGGGTGACTTTGTTTCACCACCTGTTACAGCTCCACCTATGCCAAATTCTCCAGCTCAAACAGGTTCTGATCAACCAATGGGAGACAAGCAGAAGGAAAAGAGGCAACCAAGAAAAGAGCCAGGATTCAAGCTCTTGTCAGACCTTGATATGCAAACGGATATGAGTAAGATTTTTCATGAAAGAATTTTGAATAGTGAAGTCACTTTTACTGTTGGAGAGGCTCTTGGGATTGCTAGAAGAGAAATACAGGATCAGATGTAGGATCTTTTGCGGAGGAAACGGCATGCGATGGAAGGACCTGCTTTACAAGGATTGTGGCATGGAGCTCTTGGAGAAGAGCATGATGATGCAGTGATGGTTGAGAATGCTTCTGTTAATCCGCAATCGGAGAAAATAGTGCAGCCTATGCAGTATGAAGATGATGAGACCCCTATTCTCATTCCTCGCAGCCATTTTTCACGAAGTCATTGGGCTAGAGCAACCACTGAGACAGTGGTAAGGATTGGAGAGAAACAAATTCCCTTGATTGCTTTAGTTGATCATGGCTCTGAGATTAATCTTATTGCTCGAGGTGTTTATGAGAGTGGCAAGTGGCCTATGGATGCAGAGCATGGCTGGCGCATGAGAGCCGCCAATAATACTTCTGGTGATATGTATGCTGCTTGTCCGAGTATCAGAATTTCTATTGGTAATGTTGAAGAGGATTATCATTGCTTTGTTCAGGATTCATGCTCTTATCCGATTATTCTTGGACAGCCTTTCATTACAGAAGCAAGAATGGAAACAAAAGTGATGGATGATGGGTCAGCTTATGCGCGGATACGCAGTAAAGATGGTATGCGAGCTGTTCAGTTTATGACTGTTGGGGTAAATCATCTGAGAAACAGGGACTCCTTGCGTGAGGCACCACTACCTGCGAAGGAGTTGGATTTTCATTAGGTACCGCTGTCTTGCGAGACGCCAGTGGTACGGAGCGGAGAAAAGAGGAGATCTCGCCTCCTGGCAGCCAGTCTTTCTCCAATAACTTTGTTGGATTTACTTCAGATAGTTCAGTGAGTTATCAGAAAATTTCAGATTTGCCTAGAGCTGCCAAGCAGTACATTGGTCGTAAGGAGAAAGAGTTGAAGAATGCAGGTATCTTGCAAGCAGAAGAGCACGTGGATGGATTGTATGAAGGGATGTCTTATGCAGATACATTGTTTGAGATAAGAGCAATGCTGAAAACTGATGTATGCAAGGGTTCAAAGATCATACCTGTGCAAACCTTGGATATGTTTCAGGAAATTTCTGGTTTTATGCTGCAAACAGAGTTAGAGGCTGAGAAAACTCAGCAAACTGAATTTATGGCTGATCTTGATCAGCTAATAGAATTGCAGAGGGATGAATCCATTCAGCCAACAGAGTTGAATGCAGAAAAATTTCTGCATACAGAGTTTCAGGATGCATCTATGCAGTCCATAGAGCCGAGGGCTGAATCTATTCAGCCACCAGAGTTGAATGCAGAAAAATTTCTGCATACAGAGTTTCAGACTGCACCCATGCAGTCCATAGAGCTAAAGGCTGAAATTTTTCAGCCAATAGAGTTGAAAGTTGCTGAAAATTTGCAGAAATTGCAGCAAAGAAAAGAGTGCTTGAATGATGCCAAGGTTGACACAAAATATAAAACAGTTGATAAGAAGGTTAAGCCGGTTGCAGGCCCGCTTCCTTCTGATAGTGATGAACAGATTGAAAAAGCTATGAAGCAGCCTATGTTGAGGGATCCTGCAAATATTGGACATAAGTTTACAGCTGAAACTCTTGCAGAATTGAAGATTGGAAATGATGATTTTTTACTTCCAATGGAAAAAGAATGTTTTAGAGAGATGCTTGGACGTCATGGTAAGGCATTTGCTTTCTTTCCACATGAAATTGGCTGCATTAGTCCCGAATTGGTTGCACCCATGGTCATCTTCACTGTTCCTCATGTACCATGGAATATACGTCCTATACCTGTGCCTAAAGCACACTTGCCAAAGCTGATAGAGTTGCTGAATGAGAAGATTAAAATGGGGATTTTGGAACCCTCTTCTGCACCCTATTCTAACAGGTGGTTTACTGTACCAAAGAAGAATGGTACTTTGAGATTAATTCAGGATATGCAGCCCGTGAACAAAGTGACAATCAGGAATGTGGGAACAGGTCCAGTTGTGGATGAATTTGCTGAGGCTTTTGCAGGACGAGCCATCTATTCACTAGGTGACTTGTATTCAGGTTATGATCAGTTTCAGCTTGCCTTGGAAAGCAGGGATATTACTACTATGCGGACACCTATTGGTCTTGTGAGGATGTGTACCTTACCTCAAGGTGCTACAAACTCAGTTGCTCATACGCATAGAGTTCTTCGAGACTATATTCCGCAGTATACCATGCCTTTTCTAGATGATGTGCCTATTAAGGGTTGTGCAGAAGAAGAAAAGAATGAAAGTCTTGATTTGCGTGGATGTAGACAGTTTGTGGCTGATCACTTGAATGCTTGTGAACAAATATTGACACGATTAGAGGAGGTAAATTTGACACTTTCAGGGCTGAAATCTGTCTTTGCTGTTAATGAAGTCATCATAGTTGGGCATATGGTTGGATATTATGGCAGAAAGCCTTCTCCTGCAAAGGTGGATGCCATAAACAGGATTGCAGAGTATTGCTCGACTACTTCAGAGGTGCGGAGATTTGTGGGAGCTTGTGTATTTTACATGATTTGGATTCCTCATTTTGCTCATATTGCAGATGTTCTCTATCAGCTGCTTCGAAAGGGGCAGAAATTTCATTGGGATGAGAAGCATTCAAAAGCCATGCGTAAGCTCAAGAAGCTGTTGCAATCAGCTCCTACTTTACGCAAGGCGGATTATCAGTGTGGACGGCCGATCATGTTGACAGTTGATACTAGCCCTATTGGCATAGGTTGGGCTGTGGGACAGGATGATGCTGATGGAAATAGGTATGCTATCCGCTTTGGAGCTAAAGTTCTTAATGAGCGACAAAGGAGATATCCGCAGATCAAAAGAGAGTTGTGGGGAGTAGTCACTGCACTGAAGTGTGACAAAGGGTATTTTATTGGAGCTTCAGTTATTGTGGAAACAGATTGTTTGCCTTTGCTTGGCATGATTACTAGTTGCTCGACTCCAAATATAGCGATGCTTCGGTGGATTGCCTATATCAAATCATTGAATCCATAATTTCGACACATAGCAGGGAAAGATAATCCAGTTGCTGACATGCTTTCTAGAGCGAGATATGAGGATGAGGAGTCAATGCTTGCAGAAGATGATGAGATAGAGTTTGCTGCTTCTGTCCTTACTCATGATTGTCATGTATCTACTGTTGAAGCTTTTATTGAAGAACTTTATGTTGATGAGTGGCTGCAAATTGGACAGTATCTAAGTTCATTGACTCGAAGAGCTGATTAGACAGATGATGAATTCAAGAAAATCAGAAGGAAGGCTTATGGGTATTTCTTGAAAGATGGTTTTCTTTGGAAGTATCCAAAGAAGAGAGGAGGCTTGCCCTTGAGAGTAGTTTGTGATGTAGCGATGCAGATACAGATTATGCGAGAGTTTCATGAGAGCTCATGGGCTGGACATAGAGGTGTTTGGGCTACCTATGAGAAAATCAAAGAAAGATACTGGTGGAAAGGGATGTATAAAGATGTTTCTCATTTTGTGGAGACTTGCACGGACTGCCAGCTTTACTCTTTAGTGCGACATCGTGATGAGCTGCATCCGACTTATCCACTATGTATGCATTACAAGTGGGTGGTAGACTTGGTTACTTTGCCAGTGGGACTTTGGCAGATGAGATATCTTGTCTTGGCTAGAGAGGATCTTACAAACTTTGTTGAAGGTAGACCGTTGCGGACGAAGACCACCACTACAGTATGTAAATTCTTTTTGGAAGAAATATTTTGCAGGTATGGATGTATAGGCAAGATTACAGCTGATCGTGGAGAGCTAGATGCTGATGAAGCTAGAGAATTCTTCTCACGGCTTGGGATTAAATTGGCTCTTACTACTGCCTATAATCCAGAGGGAAATGGCAAAAGTGAAAGAGGACATCCGCCAATAGTTAAAGCATTGGCAAAAGCTTGTAAAGGTCGGATTGGAGATTGGCCGAGATTACTACCTTTTGCATTGTGGGCTGATCGCTCTACACATAGTGTGACTACTAGATACATGCCTGCGGAGTTGATGTATGGGCAAAAACCTGTCATGCCTACTGAAATTTGTGCTCTCACTTGGAGTGTTCTTCCGTGGCATGAGGATTTATCAAGGGAAGAGTTGTTAGCCCTTCGGATTCGTCAACTAGAGAGAAGGACAGAAGATGTGCAGCTAGCCGTTGACCGTTTGAAGGCAGCCCGTCTCAGAAATAAGGACAAGTTTGATTTAAGGCATCGCTTGAGGCCTAGAGCCATAAAAGAAGGAGATTGGGTTCTAGTCTACGACAGTAGTCTAGAAAATCAACATAGTAGTATGAGAAAAATGGTTCAAAGATGGTTTGGACCGTATGAAGTGAAAAAGGTTTTTGACAATGGTACCTATGAGCTGGCTGAATTAGATGGAACAAAATTGAGGGTGCCTATTGCTGGAAAACGAGTCAAGATTTTCAAGAGAAGAGAAGATGAAGAATATGCACTTGAAGCATTGACAGAAGAAGAGCAGATAGGTGAAAGACAAGCAGAAGAGACAGAAGACATAGATGATGAAGCCGATGGAGAAACACGTCTACTAGAATCAGAAGATGGACTTGACCTATTTGTGGACTTGAATGATCCTGGATAGTTGGCACATCCAGACGATGCGCAGGTTTAGAGGGGGTGGATGTCATGTTGCTGCGCATCCGAGTCGTATACACCTCCATTTCTTTTGTTGTGCATTTGTGTTAATTTCCGCGTGTGATTCATTGATGTGAGATGCATTTTAATAATCCGTATCCAATGTATATATTCCCTTAGTGCATGCGCATGATTTTGTTTGGATGCATGATGTGCGTGTATTAGAAAAATATGAAAAACTGATGCCAAAGGATCTTTGTCCTGCTGCTATTTGGTCTAGCTCTATGTGCAATGATAGCCTTGGTGCAAGTGTTTTGGAGATATGCTACAAGAAGGATATTTAAAGGAGGAATCGGAGTTGTTGCAAGATATGCCTCTTGCAAATAATCTTGGTTGCTTGGATGTCAATGTTGAATTAATGAAAAAGGCATGGTGACATATTACTAGCACAGCAAGGCTTTGACAAAAATTATGCTCATGTCAGACTTTTATAAAAGTGCTAGAATGAGGAAGGTCGCTTGCCTAATTTTGACATGTGAACAAGAAAAAGAAAAACTAAAGATAGAGGAGAAAAGGAAGGGGAAAAGGAGACTAATTGGGGGAGAGAATTCGAATGGGGGGAAAAAAGGAGAAAAAAAAGCGGGAGGAAGTTACGAAGAAGGGCAAAGAGAGAGCGCAATTTTCTGTTACGAAGGCCTGCAGCAGAAAGAGGAATAAAAAACAAGAATGGGAGGATTATGATGGCGACACTATGAATCACAGATAGTCATCTGGAGCTGTGTATCATGTGACATCTCACAGATATGAAGTTCAAACTCTAGATCAAAGCACAAACAGGCAGAGAGACGAAGTAAACAATGAAGCCGGCCTCGGTCATCAGGCCAGGAGGAGTGTTTGTAGCAGAGGCCCTGCTTGCATAACAGCTTAGAGAAGCTTCCCTTTCTCAGGCAGAGAACTGAGCATGACTCGTGGGTCCGCTTCCGGAGGCTCGGCTGCAGCCTTGCTCTCAATTACACAGGCTATCGCTGCTTGTGATGGGGTTTAGATGTCAT